>NC_135450.1:5067414-5667414 GCF_051991255.1 Vanacampus margaritifer
CATTTCTTCTCTTCTGGCTCCCCTTTCCGAATTGATTTTTCATGCTGTGTTATCATAACCATTCATTTAGAAGACAGGCTCACTTCAGAGCAATTGAAGACACATTTGTTATGGTGCCAAGCAGCGAAGCCGCTGGAGAAGAGGGGAGGAGAGCAGGACACTGCCTCGCTGCTGAGTCCACATTCAAAGATCAATATAATGCTGATGAACTGAGCAAAAATATGCCAGTGTAATTCTGTCTGCTTTTATAACTCATTCTTGGACATTGCTTTTCTTAGCAGGTATGAGTGCAGTGACATGCTAGCTGAAGGTTTTTATGTTGTCTCAACTTGTCAGCCCATTGATGTCCTTGTGCCTCACTGGGGATGACCTTTCGTCTTGACATTCGGCTACTGCATGATGATCTGTCTGAGGCGTAAAAAAAAGAAAGAGCTTCCCCTCATTTGAATGACCAGCAGCTGCTATTGGACCCAGGCCCTATCCAGGGACAGGCCTCCAGGAATACGTCAAGATGGTGGACCCAGGCACAACCTGTTTAGTGAATGTTCAGGCAACAAAAGCCCAACAAGGAGAAGGAGCCAGATGGGCTGTCATGGAACAACAAGTCTCTGCATGGCACTTAGTGCCTGACATTGAGAAAACATAACAGTGGCTGGAAAAAGCTAGACTGAAATATAACATGGAGGTACTAATCATGGAAGCACAAGTACAGGTCTATTACGTCAGACAGGACCATCAGAGAAGGGTGCAGCACTTCACAGTGCAATGTAAGATACTGGCAGGCAAGGAGCACATGGAGTGGCTTGACTAGATAGCAGGAATAGTGTACTGGAACGTCTTTACCAAATATGGACTGGAGACCCCATGCAGAGTCAAGATGGCAGACACAAAATCAAAATCCTGTTAGACTTCCAAATCCAGACTGACAAAATGGTGTGCGTGGGATGTGCGTGTGTGTGTTTGTCTTATCAGACGCATGTGTAAGCTTGAGACTATCCCAAATGACGTTGTACATCTTGGACTGATTATTGCAAAAACAATAAATTTAATGTGAGCCAATGACTTTGGCACAGTACTGTATATTGCTGCATCTGCTAGATAGTTACAGTTTAATTTCGGTGGTGAACTTTTACAATTAATCACATACACTATTTGTTGTCTATGCAGTTTATATCTTTGGCATTGGATGTGAAATTTGAATGGAAAAACAGAGCCTCATATAGGAAGAGGAGGTTTTGTAGTTAGTTGAGTGACACTATTATATTGTTAAATAGTCCCACTTTACGAGTATCTGTCAATTGCAACAATAAATAAATAAGTTAAAACATTAAACCCATCAATCATTTAAATTCCAGAGTGTGCTAAGTTTAGGCTAAGTTTTTTTTTTTTTTATCAAATCAAAATCCCTCATTCTGAAACTGAAAAGAACATTAAAGCTTACGATTATTTATTAATTGATGGTCAAGGGTGTCAAATTATTTTATTTACTTTCATTAAAAAAAATAGTTTTATTGTTTGTAATTAATGCTTGACTAATTTCTGCTGAAATTCAAGTATTGTATAAAAATGTGTGAAATTTTCAAATGTGCGTGTGCGTGTGTGGGTGTGGGTGTGTGTGTGTGTGTGTGTGTGTGTGTGTGTGTGTGTGTGTGTGTGTGTGTGTGTGTGTGATATGTAGCTACAATTGCCAAAGTCAAACACTTAAGTATGAGAAAACAATAAGTAAGAATTTAACTCATGCACTTTACTTTACTTAAGTAAAAAGGAGGACAGACTGAAATTTACTTAAAAGTAAATGTATTTTAATGTTGTTGTTTTTTTTTAAAACTGTCAATTGGATACTTTTTGGGATAATTTATTTGTCTTCATTAGAAACGTAACAAAAATCTGGTGTTTTTGTTGTTGTTGGTCTAAACAGATTGATGGCATTTTAATTTATTTCGATGGGATATGATCTAATATATGAGTAAGTTGCGTGATGACATGGCTATGGAACAAATTAACTTGTAAGTCGATGTACAGTATACTCAAATATAAGACCAGAAACCTAAATTTAAGTACGTACAGCAACCAAGTATTTGTATTACTTAAGTTCTCACCACTTGACTATGCAGGTATAACCTACTTAATAAAGTGTCTTAGCCTATATTGAGAATATATCTCGCTCAAGATGCTCCTTGCATAGACCCATCGCGTAAAAAATTAAATGTGTATTTAAAAAAAACAAACACCTCCTCCTTTTTTCTATTAAACGCTGCTGCTGCTGACGTCAGAGGCTCCGCCATCTTTGACGAGAGCTGCACTGCTTCCCCTCATTGAAGAAGTGAGGAAGACTCCGCGCAGCACCTTTGCAGCATCGCCGTCACAGCGTCAACACGCACACACAGACACACACAGAGGGGGCTGCTGGTTTAAAAAAGCGAACACATTTCCTCCAGTGCTGACTGTAGGCCGACAACAACAAGCTCGGGTAAGTCTGCTCTCCTTTTCTTTTCTTTTATTTTCCACAATTTGCGCATTGGGTGTCAGTTGCTTAACGCTTGTGGATGAACGGCAGTGATTGGCGGCGGTTCTGATATGTATTTGCGACAGATTCGTCTTATTTTAGAGTGTGAGAGATAGACGATGCGTGACCTCCCGAGCGCAAACGCGCAGTGAGTTGAATGGATGCGCTGCGCAATAATGCGTCGATGCGAGGTGGGCGTTTTCGCTCTTTCAGCACCTCGGATAGCGACGCATCAGTGAAAAGCGAGGATGGGAGGGGGGTGGGGGGCACGCCGCAATGTTGTTAAATATGATAAATGTATTTGGTTTCCATAGATTATAGTGAGCTACATATCATTTAGGTACACGTGAACCGGCAGCAGTTACACTGACGCCGCATCAAAATGGGCAATCATGAGCACGAAAATGTTTTTGTTTTTTGTTTAAAGAACAGAAAGACCGGGAGAACAGAGTTCATACAAGGTGATTGCGGCGTATGTGCAATAGTAAAGTGCGCCATGGTGAAGTTGACGGGAGGAGGGTAGCCCGTATAAACAGAAAGGAGGGGGCAAGTGTGGGTGGAGGAGCTCCGAATGGGTGCGCGCCCGTGACACCCTCGACGCTTGTCGCCGTCAATGAGGACGCCACGCGTGACCCGTCAATCGCGAGTGGCGGGGGGCGAGTGTCAATTAACGCGCTGCGGCTAAGGTGGGAGAAGGAAAAGAATCGCTGCGTTTACGTCGCATCCCTAAGTTATGGGTCACCTGTGGGCCACTGTTGCATTATGGAGTGCGCCCCAGATAGATAGATAGATAGATAGATAGATGGATAGATAGATAGATAGATAGATAGATAGATAGATAGATAGATAGATAGATAGATAGATAGATAGATAGATAGATAGATAGATAGATAGATAGATAGATAGATAGATAGATAGATGAGTAAACATATGTTGTGACGATGTTGTCTATTTGACACTAGTGGTTCATGTGGTCTGCGACAGGCGTGTAAAAGCAGCGTGTTTATGTCATATTTAAATATAGCCGCCCCGCATTTACGCCAGTAGCAAAATACAGCTCACATTGTGGAGAAGACGCCCTAACCGAGGGGGTGTTAGGATGTGGTTGTCATGACTGCTATACGCAGCTTGCACCGTTTGAACTGCAGGGAGAGCGAGAGGAGGGTGGGAGGGGGGTAATGGGAGGAGTGTGCAGGGCCTATTGAGCACATTGAGAAAGGGGCTTGCTTGCCAGATGAATGGTGACTCACTGATATGATCACCGCGAGTTGGCTTCTCAGAAACACCCTGGTACTGTTACACGCTTACTATACCGCTGCTGAAACGAAGCCCGGATAAACAGTATGATGGATGTTGCTCAATATGAGCCGACTGCGTAGCTGCATTGCCTTTTTGGTGCAGGCTGGTGAATATTTTATGACTTGTAATATAGTTATATTTCCGTTTGTGCGTGGATGGATTGCTTCAAAATGTAGCATAACAACAAATATGCACTGTAATAAAATAAAAGAAGAATAAAAAATATGGCAAAAATTATTCTTTGTTTTACTTTGTTCTATTATACAGGCCACATCATTAGGTACACCTGCGCAATCAAGGGATGCTGAAGGATGTTTCATTGTTGCAGTTGTTTTTAGATTGTTTGTTCATGTGTTAGCAGATGGCATAATAACTATTCCACATGATTTAAGGAAAGTTGGGTCGCTCGTGTAAGAAAGAACCCATGAAGTTTTTGTGACGGTCCGGATGAATGTGCAGATAAAGGATTTATTTATTTGTTCTCCATTTTTGAGTCACTCAGGGATATACTGTACGCACTTTCCTCAGAAGGCCGTCTCCTCAGTCCATTAGATGATGATATACAGTAAGAGTAGATTCTCCAGAAAGATTCTAGTTAATACTGACGGACATGCACCCATCCATTTGCTATACCAGTGATTCCCAATCAGCCTTAATGATCCTTGATAGATTTTCCTAATTTGACTTAATTTGTGCAAAACTCTTAAGTAGAGATGGGCGGAATAATAAAATGCTCCTCCATTGGATGGCAGAAAGTACAATGAACCCAGACACATGCACAGATAGACCCGTTGTGATGCTCAAGGACCTGCCCTGGATGAGAAAAGTGCCCTTTCTGTTGTAGCCTCATTTGTAAAAAGTTTTCTTTTATTAATTAGTTTATGGACTATACAGAATGCTTCAATTTTATGTCACTTATTCAGAGCAGATTTGCACTGTAACAAATTGACTGTAGAATTTACAAGAAATACATGACTGTATATTTTACAAGTATTTACTGTATATAAATTACAATTACTTACTGTATTTCATTTACAGCAATCCCCTGTAATCTAGTCTACAACCGTTTCTTGTATTCTATGTTAAAATACAGTATGTCGTTGTAAAATCATCCATCTATTTTCTTTACCGCTTATTCCTCAAAAGGGTCGCTGCAGCCTATCCCAGCTGGCTTCGGGCAGTAGGCGGGGTACACCCTGAACTGGTTGCCAGCCAATCGCAGGGCACACAGAGACGAACAACCATCCACACTCACAATCACACCTAGGGACAATTTAGAGAGCTCAGTTAACCTGCCATGCATGTCTTTGGAATGTGGGAGGAGACCGGAGCACCCGGAGAAAACCCACGCAGGTACAGTGAGAACATGCATCCATCTAAGAAGGCCGAAGCCCGGACTCGATCTCACGCCCTCAGCACTGGGAGGCAGACGTGCTAACCAGTCATCCACCGTGCCACCCTTGTTGTAAAATCAATCCTCGTTCTGCAGCCGAGCGCATAAATAAATGTTAACTAATGTTGCCATTTTATCGGAGAAAATAGAAATGCGATGTGAAGACGATGCAGACTGCCCTTGGGCTAAAATATTTTTCTTGTCCTTTCTCCGATGACAATACAGGGTCCGCTATTTGCTTCTTCTGCTATAGAGATACCCAAAATCCAACAATCTTTACAGTATTTACCTATAATCCACATATAATACCTGCCAAAACATAGTTGCTGTAAAATTGACAGTATTTTACCGCTAATTATAAAGCAAATTACTGTACTTTGTTTTTACCCACAATGCATGCCTTATACAGTTAAATACTGTAAAATTAAAAAACAAGAAAATGTTGTATTTTTTTGCTTTAGATTTTACAGAAATTTGTTATAGTGTGTGTAAATTAAAAATAAGCAAAACAAAACATTTATTCCCCTAATTTTATAGAGATTTTTTACTGTGTCAGGCGATTAAATTTTTTAATTGTAATTAATCACATGACTTCAATAATTAAATGTGTACAATAAAATGTACAATAAAATAAAATAAAAAGTTTTCATACTTGAAAAAAAGTATTTAAAAAAAGTTTAACTTATAGAAATGTGGCTGCATTTTACTCATTGATACAGTAACTTCATAATAATTCATAAAATTGAGTTAAAATTAAAAAGAAGTACTGTACTGTGAAAAAACAAGTGTGATATTGATATGTGTTGAGGTCATTTTTCTGCCACTAGATGGCATAATTGCATTTCTAAGACATTGGTGACAGCTCAGTGCATTTTTCTTTTCATATTAAGAGCTATGTAATCTTTAACATGAAGTAACTCAAAGTAAATTCTGCACATATTTCAAATTGTAAAATACAACTTGACACCCGTCTCCACAAATATATGCATTAGTATTAAATTTATTACTGCTAAATTTGACGTGGACGTGTCTGCTGCATTGCGACTGGAATTCCCCCAGTACAGGCTTTCCAAGAAAGGGGCAGTCATTAATCGCGCGTTTAAAAAATTTGTGGCGTTAAAGGAACTTTAAATTAACTCAAAATTAAAACACACATTTTGACACCCCTAATTTTTACTAGTGATACTTGCCCATTTAAACCTGTGTCCACCTGCTTTGAGTCATACAATGTGCTCAGATTTCACATTGAGTCAATTTGTCGGTAAATTGAGACGAGATCATCATTTCAGTAAACGGGTGATTTGGCTAACTAAAACACTGTTTTATATTACTTATATTCATTAGGATCACAGGAGAGTTAAAACTATCGGCGAAATTCAAGGTACCTTGGACTAGCCACCAGCCGACCACAGGGCCAAGATTTGAACAACGCACCTCAGAACTAAGAGGCAGACGTACCAGCCACTAGTGCACCATGTTGTCTATAGAAAACAAGCCAAATTGCTTTTAAACCTTGGCAGAAGTCTTCATTTCATCGGCTGCCATTTCAGTCTATCGCTGCAAAAGCAGTTTTCATACAGCTATTATATTGCATTTGCTGTGGAATATAAGTAAATTATTAATAATAAATGTTACTCGTCATTGATTCTTTTGTATTCTACTGGCAGGACCAAGATGGCTATTGTTTTTCTTTTTACATAATGGATACACTATTTCGGAGTGTGTGTCTTTTTATTTTTATTTATTTTTATTTTTTACTCCTGACGCATGGAAAGCAGCATATGGGGGTCTAGCGATATTGACGCTTGAGGTGAAAAGCAAGCAAGGGCATTTTAAGTGCCCTAGTTTCAAGAACTTGACCACTGGCCACTTTTTTTTAAAGTGCTGTGGTTGAACTTGTGAGCTAACTGCAGCAGTTCCATTTTTGGATGCATGACGAACATGATCATGCTAATGAATACAGCATGCCTTGTACTATCTGATTATCACCCTGAATGTGTTGAGTTAAGCCAGGTTTAGTCCCAAACAACCATTCACCCTTCTGTGCTCAAGGTTTTTTACGAATATGGGAGAAAACTGGAGCACCCCAAGAAAAAACAAGCAATTACAGAGAAAACATACAACACCACACAGGAAGGCCAGAGCCAAGATTCAAATACCAAACCTCAAAAATGTGAGGCATTTATATGGATAACTCCAGATATCAACACAAAGTCTATAGTAACACAACAACAGAAATGAGGATAATAATCAGATTTATTAGTCAAGTATGTAAAAACAAACAAGGAATTTGTCTTCAGAGTCACAACGCATCAGAGAAACACAAAAAATAACAATGACCAACCAAGGGAGACAGAAGGAGAAGTCTAGCGGTTCACTAATTAGTGCCCCGAGTTCCTTAGATATATATATTTTTTTTTTTAATCGAAACATGAGGAAGGAGGGAGTAAAAAAACGAAGGCCCAATCTGTGCTTTTCAAAGGGGAGCACAGTATGGAGCTGGGAAAAAACTCTATCAAAAATCTGATTAAATGTTTATCTGCATTGTAAATATAATATACAATATACAAATATGTTTATATCATTTGTGTCTGGATTTGGTGCGTTCAGCGCATGAAAAATACACAAAATAATATGTAACATTTCACAATATTATATCCAGCAAATTCACACCTATATATCGTATATATCGTGTGATTCCACATTACTTACAGTATTGCACAATTTACCGTTAAATTTAAACATTTCCCCATTCATTTTCAACGGGATTGACATTGACATTTTGTACAACTTTTCTCTCTTTAGCTTGATGAGGCTTGGCATGTACTCAACGATAGCGGAATTGAGACATACTTTAAAATATGCATGGCAATTGCTATATCTTTGTTTTGATTTTAACCTATATATGAAATATTTTAGTTCCCAGTAAATCAGCAAGACATCCTTCAATACCACCCCCCCCCCCCCAATTGGCTTGGATGCACCTCAAGTTTTTTGTTCATTTATCATTCAACCACAATTAATAAGCATTCCACATGCATTCAAATATGATCATTCAGCATTCCCACTCAATTTTTCCAGAAATTGCACTTAGTCTAGTTGACTGCAAAGGATTTGCTTTTAAAACTAGACATGGGATGACAGGAAAGCAACACGCTACAATAGTCAGGGAAAGACATCACAAACGCATGAATTATGATCTCTCTGTCACTAGAGGATGGAATGGCTCGTATCTTAGCGATATTGTGAGATGACACGACACAGTTCTGGTAATGTTCTTGATGTATATTTGAAAGGAGAGAGTTGAGTAAAATACAACACCTCGGATTTGGTGAGTCACTTTGGGTAATAGAACATTTATCAAGCATATAAACAATAGAGGGCTAAGAATTGATCCCTGTGGAACTCCGCAGGTGACATTACAATACTCAGAGGTCACACAACCAAGAAATCGCTGTGCCTGTAATACCAACACACGTTTCAACACACGTTGATAGCGTGTTATGATTGACAGTGTCAAAAGCAGCACTGAGATCAGGTAATAGTATCGATGAGGTGTTGGGAGTCTTTTGCTGGGGATGTTGTATTGACACAGTTTTGATTTAAAAGTCAAGTTAATAAACTGTAAATAATGTCAGTAAAATGTCTAGACAGGTTACTAATAATAATAATAAATTGGAACTGTTTTTATATGTAAAGAATTTCATTTGTTAGTCAGTGGTACACTCAATGTAGTATCAATCAATTTATTGATATTTTCTGAAAATATTTTCTTTTTCTAAGTTTTTGTGAAACTAAACGCTGAGATGCTGCGAAAATGTCATATCAGGATGAAAGGCAGTTGCAGCTTCTTTTTTTTCTGTGTCCAGTCAGGCCTCTCAGGACAGCCTCTCGCTCTCTCGCAGACACGCTCAGCATATAAACAAAAACGGAGAAACAAAATGGCTGCTCCCGAGGCGCCAGAGCTGCAGTAGTGTGAATACAGAAAACGTATGCGAGCCTCAACAGACAGCATTCTACTTGGATAGAATTCTTAGAAAGGAGTTGGCGAATGATGATGTAGTGATAAATACAGTGAATGCATTTTTTTTCAGTATTCAGAGTAAATCAGGCAATATAATGGTTCTGTTGATTGTTTTGAAATTGCTCCCCAAATGTCTTATTTTTCACTAAAGTGTTCAACTAATATTTAAAAAAATATTGAGGAGGGGCGGAGCTACCCTGGGAATACACAGGCACAATAATTCCAAGGGCTCCCAAATGCCTCATAAGAACTGATTAGTAAAGAGTTCTTCTATTTAAAACAATTGCTATTATTTTTGTATTAATTCACACACTTTTTCAGATTGACATCGAATATGATTCACCAACAACAGCAAGAGCCAGTTGCACTTGCCAGTAGCATGTACATGTAGTATACGGGTATTAAAGCGACTCAAGTGGTAAACGTTGATTCATATTTTCATTCCCACGCCTTACAGTAGTCGATGTAAACATTGACATCCAAAATCTTTTCAGCCCCATGACTGGGGACTCCCAAATGACTAAATATACCCCTTTGAGGCAGATCTAACAAGATGACCGCCATCCTACTTTTTGTCTTTTCTAACTATGCTTATGATTATTATTCATTTGAATAATGAAAAGTATTTTACCGCCATTCTAAGTCACTACGCATTGAATGCGTTGTGACGTAAATAGCAATGGCGGCGGACGTCCAAATAAAGTTTCTAAAAAATATATTAAACTGGAAATGTTTTTGGGAAAAATGAATCTCACAACCAAATAAATAACATAGAGCAAACTTGTCATTACAGTCGCTGTTCCTTTTAATGTTTTAAGATTACCAATGAAATGTAAATATCAGAAAAATGCTACCTGGCGCTGTGTGAAAAAAGTAGACCGAAACCTAATAACTGAAATGAAATTTGGTTTTGTTTATAACTGGCAATAAGTCTTTCACAATTTTGTGGAGATATTTTGGCCCACTTTTCCTGGCAGAATTGTTTTAATTCAGCAAAAATGAAGGGTTCTCGAGCATGGAACGACCAAGGTCATGCCATAGCATGTCACAGCATATCAATCGGATTCAAGTCCAGATTTTTACTAGCTCATCCCTAAACCATTTTTTGGGGGAAAGAGCAGACTTCATGGTTCAATCAATCACAGCAAAGTTGTCCAGGTCCTGAAGTACAAAAGCAGCCCCAGAACATTACACTACTATCATGTTTGACTGATGGTATGATGTTCTTTTTCCAAAATGATGTTACATTTGTTCAACTTTTATCCTGGAAATCATTCAGATGAGTTATTTGTTTTTCTGCAAAAGTAAAATGAGCCTTAATGTTAGGAAGTTCCATCACCTCGTTTAAGACCATTTCTCTTTTCTTGTTTGTTAGTTTTTTTCCCCTTGATTATTTTGTCATTTTAGTTCTTGGTTCTATTTCCTATCACAGTAGTTAGAGTTTTTCTTATTTTAAGTTCCAAGTAGATTTTCCCAAATAGATTAGAAAACAACCATGCACAAAATCAAAACATGATTGTGTACTGTGTGTCTTTTATCAGTTCATATTAACCTCTAAGCTGCACAAAGAACTCACCAAATTATCAAAGGGTACAACCTTCATTTTATTGACTGATTGAACGAGGTTATCATCGGTTATCTTGATAAATTATCATAAGTTGATGTGGTGCTCCGCAGGCTCGGCTCAAAATTAATTTAAATATCAAATTTGTGTCTCCTTCAATTAATGACTCAATTGATTATTAATTTAATAATTAACAATTATTAATTGAATAATTAATTGGACCAATTTACCCTCTATTGTTGAGTCATGAAAGGAGACGTGAAGTTCTTTCGATGTCATCCTGGGTTCCTTTATGATCTCCTGGATGAGTCATTGCTGTGCTTTTGGGGAAATTTCTGTAGGCCGGCCACCACTGTTACATATTTTCTTCATTTGTGGATGATGGCTCTCACTATGGATTGCTGAAGTCCAAAAGCTTTAGAACTTCTTTGAAACCCTTTGCAGGATGATAAGTGTCCGTTACTCTATTTCTCATATGTTTTGGAATTTTGTTGTAGCTTTTTGAAATCTTTTGGCCGACTTTTTCGTCATGATCTTGATCGAATTTACAGTATCGTAACTTATTGTCTTGCTTGGAGGCATTAAAAAAATGTCATCAAAGTGTAATTTGATATTTTCTAGTGTGTGTATATGTTGAGTGTGCTATCCTCTGGACAAGCCTAATTGCTTTTTAATGTCTATGATTTTAGGACTTTTCAAATATTTAACATGCTGTGAAGTGACCTGGCTACTTGGAGGTTGGGAATTAAGTCATCTGCTTGAGTTGTGATATAAAGTGATGGAATCAATCAAAAACTTGATCATTACTTAACTTGATATTCGATAAATCAACATCTTGATCATCTGCGGCCTAATGTATTCTGGGGATGGGAATTAATAAGCTTCGGCTTCATCCCGGCAGCCCTTTTTCTTTTCGGGTGTAACTATACATGTTGTAAACTGCATGTTGAAAATTGTCACAATGATTGTCTGAAAGGAAAAATAAACAAATAAAAACATAACAAATTGCCCGAATTACTGATTGTGGATTTATTTATTTTTAGCTCAAGTCGGAATAATCATCTTTTATCATCTTCCCCAGCTGCTCCTGAAGGGAAATGGAAAACATCAACATTGATTAAGGCGTTATGGATTGATTTTTGCTAAGGGTTTGCTAAAACATCAGGAAATTTGCTGAGGCAATGCTTGGAATGATTTTCAACTTGCAAGGAGGTCAAAAGACACAATTTCTACTGTGGGAGTTTGTGTTAGGGTTATTGAGCGTTGGATTTGTTATTAAAGTTAGTTTTCATTTTGTTTTTTGGTTTATAAATTCAGTTAGTTATGATTAGTTTTTAGAGCAAGTTTGTTAGTTTTTATTAGTTTTTTAATGCTTCGTTTTATTTTATTGATTTTTAGTATTTTTTGAGTGCAAGATAATTGATCATTTGATCATTAAAAAACAGTAAGTTATAATTCTCAAATAACTGACCTTCCCTCTTTTGAAGCTACGGATGCACAGCAATACCAAAATTAATACATTTAAAATGAATCCTGATTGCTCATGTATGATATTAATTGACAACAACAGACTTTTTCGCTGTAATTGTAGTTAGCTTTAGTTAGTTAAAATGTAGTTTCAATTAGCTTTTGGTTTTATTTGATTGTGTTCAAGAAAATGTTTTTTCAATTTTAGTTTGAACTATTTTGTTCGTTTTTGGTAACTAACTAACTAACTACAATAACATTGGTCGGAATACACGTTTGGTTATTTATTTATTTATTTATTTTTGCGTATGCCTCTCCCCTCTCAAGAGAAGAGCTGGATCAGCGGCCGGCATCTCGGTGCCAATAATCAGACTGAGATCATCAGAAATGCCCTTGAGTTCACTTTCCATCTTCCTTTTACTGGCATCCACATCATTCCCTTAAGGAGGCAATCAATTAAATGATGAGACTGTTTACAGCATCGTTTTTTCTTTGCAAACCCTTGAATTAATGTGGCTTGTGCCTAAAGTGTAATATGCCTAGAAGGAAAGACTCAGTTGGATTTTTTGGGGGGAATTTTTCTTTCCATTCATATACAGAAACAAAAATTAATAATATTTTGTGGTGAAAATTCAAATGTCCAAGAATCCATGTCCCAGTTGTCAGCTGTGCATGTGTGTGAGAAAGAGAGCTGAATAAGGGATGGGGGTTCAGGGGCTCTCTGGTCAATAATGCATGGAAGTCTCTGACAAGCGGCCCGTTGGGATGGCGCTCCAGCACTTAATGCCAGCTCCTCTCTGGAGAGTGAGCTCGAGCCAAAGTGACACTGAGGCGTATTGTGTCATGTTACATCACTGTTATTAGTCGAGGTTGTAAATATAGCAATTTGTTAATATTATATACTGTCATAATGTTCACCACAAAGCACTTAAGAGAAGGGACGTTGCTGATTATTTAAGCCCCCCAAATACTCATTAGATTTGAATTTATATATAATTTCATCAAAATGCAAAAGTTTGTGCAAAAGCAAGCTGAATCCATTAATCAGCAGTCTCTATTGTAAGACCAGATCTGACCTTCAGAAGAATTTTTAAGTACTGCATTATTTTGTAAAAAAAAAAAAAAAAAAAAAAACACATTTAAAAAAAAGTCAGGATTTTACCCCCAAAAAATATAAAGAGAAAAGTGATATGAAATGTTGGAAATTAATTATCAAATTAGATGAGAATAGATTTTTGATTTCACAATATATTGCACAAAATATTGAGATGATAATTACATTGATATGAGAAAAAAAGCAGAAAAGTCAGTCTAATCTTACAGTAAACCTGCTCGGACCACGTCTAAACCTTGGCACAAGGTCTTATGCAATTTTGTTGAATTTGATCAGCGCGCAAGCAGACAGATACTGAGGTGCTTTGTCTTTTTTTTTTTTAAACATGTACAGTATTTATAAATGTAGCATCATTTTTTAGAATTAGCATGTACAGCAAGTATTTGTTTACACAACCTATCCTCCTTACCAGTCCTCTGCACTCCAGTGTCATACTTTTTTGTTCAAATTGTGAGCTTCAGTCATATTAATTTGGACATCTAAATCGGATGAGTCTTGTACAGTAGTCATCTTACTTTGCACTTTGCCTTATAATCATAATAGAGAATAACAAGGAACTATGTGACAGAGAAAGGCCGTCTTCTACAGGAAGAATATAATTGGACAGCCCTGTGGTGGTACCATAGGTTGAAATAAGAACATTGTCATATCTGACGTTATTGTTCCCATGGTGACCTCGCTGCTCTAGAAGTCATAAAAACACTTGATGGATGAATGGATGGGTAAATGGATGTTCCTATAAACCTTAGATGTTGCTCTTATTTCCCCTTTTTAGTGGTCGTAGGTAGTATTGTAGTGATTATTTAAAACCCTGTGTAAGGATGGGCGCAGTCTTCAGCCTTAATCCAATAATTGCTTTACAGCGTGAGGTTTCCACTGCACATGCCATAAATCACTTTTACTGGCCCTTCTTTAGTGTCATAAATTAAATCCAGCCACTAATCAGCAAACCCCGGCGTCCTCGTTGAGGCAACACACACACACACGCACGCACGCACGCACGCACGCACGCACGCACGCACGCACGGTTATGTATTGTAATAAAAGTGAGCATGTTTCTGTCCCTTTAAGTGTCTCATTTCTATTACCTCGCTGTTGACTTGGGGTCACCGTGGTTACCATTCATTGACATGGATCCGCGTAATCTCTGCTAGGTGAAGGTGGGAGGCAACTAAAGTGGAGAGCAGTGCGTCACCTTTTGTATGGGCACATACGCACGCACAGATGTTGGTGTGTTTGCTACACGTTTAGAGCACCTATGAGGCATGCATATTGTCGCTGTCCGGTGAAAAACACATTTTTTTCCTGTTTTTGGTATTCCTGCATTCAGTTTCATGATTCCATAAATGTAAAAACTTAAATAAATAAAGAAAGAAAAAAAAGACATAAATGTTTTTTCACAAGATAGCGACGATATAATGGATTATATTCTGGAATTGCTATGATACACTATGAATATTTGTAAAAATAAATAAAACAAAATAATAATAATAATAATAATAATAATAATAATAAAGTTCACAAAATTACTGGAGCACATTTGTCACCTTTTTAGTGACATCTGACCAAGATTAATCGGTACATATTTCAGTTTTGTGTTTTTGATTGTAGTTAAAATATTTTTTTACCAAATTTGGCAATGCTAGGCAATAATCTCATCACTCACAAAAGTTCTGAGGTATTGCTTAGTGTAAATCAGGGCCGGATTGGCCCTGGGCTACACCCGGTGGGCCAGCGTCTTTTGGGGCCAATGTAGTGCTATTTTAAACTGAACCAATCAGCATCACTGGCAAGAGCTATCTATGTACGTTAGCTAGGCAGCCATGTCTGAATACAAATTTAGTTAGCTAGCGAATGCATGAGATAGCATTACACCATAAGCAAAGCAAGAACAAATAAAATAGGATCATCTACTACATTAAACGCAGTTGTAATTTTTTTTTCAGAACTCTCGTCCAGTTGTTACTTCTCACAACAATTTCTTGTTAGCACACAGTTGTCGCGCATTATTTTTCATAACAATTTGGTAGACGGACCTTGACTATGTGACCCTGCCCTTGTTCTTCATCATCAGTCCTGTGATCCTGCTACTGCTGGTATTGATATTTTAAGACTAGCGGCGATCAGAATAGCCGACGCTAGCAAGACTAGCGACTACTGTCATCAATAACTATCTTATTTTTTGTATCATCTGACTGTGTTGCCTTTTTCGCCGAACATTGCGCTGCTCATCAGAGCATTATAGTCTTGATGACAGCAGACGGACGAGTTGAAAGTACTTTGCAAATTAGTGCTTGAAGACAAGGTGAACAAAAATGTGTGGTTAGCGATTTATCATCTTCAAGCCTGAATTTTGATGCAGTTGTAGATAGTCAACTAATTGGTTGAACTCCTCCCTGTTACTTGACTCGTCTGCGAGTCCAAGTTTTAACGCATAAAATGTTGTTGTAATATTTAAAATATGTCTATAATATTTTACAGAGGCAGCACAGGAGCTCAGTTTTTTTTGTTTGTTTTTTTACAAACAAACAAACAAAAACATGCATTCTGGGTTAATTGAAGACTCTGTATACTGATTGTATTTTGCTACATTTTGACCTTATTCTCAAACATCTCCCAGATTGATAACCTGGCATCTCATCAGATGGGAATCTCTGAGAAGGTTGTCCTTTACAAGGGAGCGTTTTATGAACAAAGGGGTAGCCTTTAACTCAAAGGTCATCAGTTTGATCCATGTAGTGTACTGTATGTCAATAGCTCTGTGGTCATAGTTTATTAGCATCTTGCTGCTGCCTTGATGCATGAACACATTGTTGCTTGATAAACATCCCTGAGATAGCATGAAGCTTTGACTCAGCCTCATTTCTTTTATTCAATGATGGAAGTGATGGATTAAGGGACCCATGTGGCTGTTTTCCTTCATTTGGATTGTCAGAGCTGATGACATCTGTCATACATTAACATCCAAAGGCAACAGATACAACACAGTGTTCACAGCAATTTAAGATCAGCTTTTTTTCCCCTTTTTCTTTTTTTAATCAGTATCTTTGGATACACTGGAAATCAGAGGGGGGAAATCCAGGTCCAGAAAGTAAAAACCCTGCCACAGTTAGCTAGCTAGCTTTCATGGAGCTCGTTTAGCTGGCTAGCTCCCTAGCAGGTAAACGAGCACCATGAAAGCTAGCTAGCTAACTGTGGCAGGGTTTTTACTTTCTGGACCTGGATTTGCCATCTCTGCTGGGAATACAAATTATGAATTCTGCAGGCAATTTTTAGGACACATTTGAACTGTCTTCTAATTGTTAAGCACTTATCATAAAAGTTATAGAACGCATTCTCCTGCTATTTGCAGAGGCTTGGGGCCGAGCCCTAGCACAAATAAGAAAAATCCACAAGCTTTGGAGCCACACTATAAAGGTTTATTGTTGCCTGTAGATGTCACAAGATGGTGGCAAAACACATCAACTCACTTCAACGAGAACTAGATCCTTGTTACCTAACTGCCGGCGGCAAAGCACTACTTTTTCTACGTGAAGCTTCACAATTCAGTTGAACATAGTTCTTTGGTTGTTGTATTGTAATACAACCAAATACAACAACCAAAGAACTATGTTCAACTGGCCAAGGACTCTATGATTATACACTTTTCTAGCATTTTTTAAAATGTAAATACATACATGTTGACAGACACTAAGAATAAATTGGGGGGGATCTCCCACACTTTAGGGGAGCTTGATCACCCCCAAAAATAGCTAGAAACGCCCATGTTTTTGGCTTCGTTTAATTGCGGAAATTGAGTCAAATGTTGCTAGCGGTTATGTTAGATTTATTAAATAATGTCAAGTAGCAATGCCTGAGGAACAAAAACAGATCATGCAAACAATATAATGATACAAATAATAAGTAGGAGAAAGAATGAAGCTCAACCAATGTAATGGAGTATAAGTGTTTCTTCTTAACAAAAATACTCAAATAAAACAAAAAAGTATGTTGTATTACAACTAGTACAAAGTACAAGGTATCCAAAAATGTACTTTGGTAATACACGTGGGAAAATGTGTTATGATCGGATGAAAGTTTTAACTTTTTGGGCAGTGGAATTTGAATAAAGGTTTTTGTTAAATGCACACATTTGTGATAGCCGATAGCCTGACAGCACTTCGGCCCCAACATACAGTCATTTTAAAAATACAATATATGCATAAACATCCGCACAAGCAAAGTTCCAGTGCCAGGAAAGAAATGCTGAGGAAGGCTAGAGTGCAAAATGTGACGCTTGTAATTGAGCCATAAAGTAAAAGGTCAGTGTGGCCTGTTAAAACTTAATTGCTGGAATTTGGTTACATAAAGCAGGAGGGAGGCGATAATCCGTCTCCCCTCGGCAAGCGGCTGCGAAGTCTGCTGTAAATCGTCCTTGATTTCGATGCCAAGCACTGCGGTGCGCTGTCCACTTTTGAGGTTTATGTAAGCCAACATGGCCGCTGTTGGCGAGCGATGCAGCAGTGCGAGAGGAAAGGCGAGAGGAGGGGAAGAAATTAGAGCACAGGGAGAGCTGAAATAACATTGTAAATAGTTTTACATACAACGTACAATCCATCCATGGGTTTCTGAATTGATCTGATTTAAAGGAGGGTTGGATGTCTCGCCATGAAATGTGACTCACATGCAACACTGAAGGATGGATTTTCGGCTGTGCGGGCTTTCAGGAGCCACACCTTGCTATGGTGTGATATCGATTTGGCTGTATACATGAATGTATATGTGCTTATGAGATGTAAGCATCTCTGGAATTACAATGGAAGGGGAAGAGTACTGTACAGTGGGTCCTCAGTTTACATTGGGATTTTGTTTCCATGGCGACAACATAACCCAAATTTGTACGTATGTCGTCTACATATAAATATATAGTTTATTTTTTAAATGGTGCTTTTTGTGGCGGTGTATTGATTAGCATGTCTCGGGTTCAATTCTGGGCTCTGGCCTTCCTGTGTGGTGTTTGGATGTTCTCCCTGTCCTTGCCTTGGCTTTCTGTCAGTACTTTGGCGCCCTCTCACATAGCTGGATGGTACCTTTGGTTTTCTTTACTTTCAATTCATTGGATTAGAAAGATAGAAGAAGATGGACAATCTCTGTCGAACTGTCAGCTGTGTGTTTCTAGCATCACCTTGTAAAAGTGTACAAAATGAACCAAAATGTGCAATTGGTACCACAACAAGGGGGAACATTGATAGTTAGGGCTGGGTTTAAAAATCAAATAATCAATATCTAATTGTTTTGCTTTTTGAGCCGATATCGATTCGTAAAACCATGAATCGATTATTTTTAATATCTCTTTTTCCCATAAATTTATTGAATTTAATTTTTTACAGTTTTCTTGAAATTTACTGTTCACATTAATTTAAACGTTTTTGTTTTTTTAACCTTTGTGAAAGACTTTACTTAATGCACTTTAAGACAATTCAGATTATTTTTAATTTATATTTACAATTACAATTACAATTATGAAAATATTTTTCATCTCATCCTTGATAACAATGTGTGTGTAACAACACAACATAATACTTAAATATAAAGGAAATGATAAAAACTCCACAAACATTAAATTCCAAATTAAATTTTGCGAAGGCAGTAACTGGTCAAATTATTTTTTTGATTGATATAAGACGACTTGTGTTCCATAATAAATCAACATTGTATTGAATTGAATCGAATCAGGGGGGGAAATGCAAAATCGAATCGCGCAGAACTCTTGTAAATAAAAATTGAATCCATTGAAGAAATTGGGTTACGTTCACACTGCAGGCAAATGCGACCCAGATCGGATTTTTTTTTCCCAAATGCGACCTGTATCTGACTTTTTTTTATATCAGTCTGAATGGCTCAATTCCGATTTTTTTTATATCCGACCTGGGTCACTTTCATATGTGGTCCTAGATCAATGCGACCGCAGTCTGCTCGGCCAGGTCGCATATATCCGACCTCAGCGTCATCAAAAGTCCAAAATGCGCTCCTTGCGGGCAGTGGCATTCAGCTTGATTTACTGTATGCTTGACGCATCCGCTAGGTCCGCACGGCTCACGTACGTGAATCGTTGTTTCGAGTAACAGTTGTGACTTTATATTTGGCCTTAATTTTAATCCCACTTGAAACATGAAGTATAAAGATGACATTTGTGGTGTTGAGATTAGTAATTTAGCCAAGCAGACCGCTCATTTATTACGCGCGGCAATGACGTGACGTCATCGTTAGGGAGGAAAAAAAGGAGATATCTCCGTGAGAGGAGGCGCTAAACAGGCTCGCCTCATTTTCACAAAATATTATTTCTACTTTCTCCTGCATCACTCCTCTATAGATATGATATGTTAAAAATATGAGCCCCGACGACGGACTTATAAAAGTCCGTGGCCCTGACACGCTGGACCATACGTACAGTATTTACTTCCGCAAACACAGCGTTGTGAGTGACGTTGTATCTTCTTCTGCGCATGCGGGTCACTTTGGGACGCATTACATCCACACAGCAGACAGACTGAGGTCTCAATTAATAAATAGGTCATGTGAATGCTTACTAAAAAATTGGATTTCATCAGAAAATCGTAATTGAGCATTAAGACCTGCAATGTGAACGTAGCCTTAGAATAAAAAATCTTGGAAATTAAATAAAAATGTAAGCCATACCCAAATGATCGGACTCATATTGGACGGTCAAAATGCAACAAAATGTGTTTTGGGTTGTTTTGCACAAAGCAGTTTTACTAATTCATATGAATTTGCACACCTGTGGACAACTTAGAGTCTGCAATTAACTTGAAATTCTCATATCTGTGTAGATTATCATTTAGCACTTTCTGTTTCTACTCATAATATAAGCTGTGACAATAAAGTTCTAGGACTGGTGTAAATAACTCATTCACTGCCATAAATGCATTAAAAAAAAAGATTATTAAAAATTAGGGGCGACAGGCATTTTTTTTTTTATTGTAATTAATCGAATGACTTCACTAATTAACTCATGATTAATCACAAATTTTATATCTGTTCTAAATGTTCAATTAAAAAAATGAGGTTTTCATACTCTTGTTAACAAAAGTGGAAAAAAATGTTAAACTAATAGAAATAGTTCAAATTAATTTTTGACGTCTATAGCTGTCAATGGTAGTGAATGAGTTAAAAAGGAAAAAAAAAAAGAGTTCAAACCCAAAATGAGTTTTTCCCTCCAAGTATGTCTATTTCCATTAAGTGCGTAAGAAGAAGTGAACGATGTGTTAGAAGATGCTAGGAAACTGAGTTAGGACTCCTGTGGTGTTACTTTGAACGGGAAAACAACTTGTAATTTGAAATACATGTTTGGCGATGCTAGTCCTGGAATTTTTCTGACTACATACAGTACTACCCATCTCAATGCCATATGGGAGAAACCATGATGATGTTGTGGTAATGTTTATTCTCCTATATGGTCAATCATGTCAATTAGTAGCTTTCGCTCATTCCATTGACTCAGTTTACTAAAGAACATCCGTAGTTTAAGAGCATTGTGCATGTATAAGAGCAACAAATCAAACGCAAATTGGTCCAATGCATATTATTAGCCAATTGCAAGCACGTCTGTGGTGTGAGTGCTCTTTTGTGGCGAGTCCTTATATTCCTGGTTTACCTCTTGATGATGATCTAACCTTCTATTTAATGAGACCAGATACGTGCAAAGAGCTTAGCCTACTTCACTGCAGCTAGAAGGCAGTATGGCCATCAATGTGAGTGTGAAAGATTGACGGCAAGACTGCATTTCATCCAAAGTCAGCATACAAATGAATGAACGGACATATTTGGGTTAAGTCCCTCATAATATGTCCATTTTCTGAACAGGCGTATCTCACACTTATAGCGTCTTTGGACTCAGCTGCTCACAACACAATCATTTGGTCTTTCTTTCAGCTCGTCCCGGATTCCCTATAGGATCGATTCTTCCCAGTTGGAGACCCTCTCCACCCCCCACACCCACCAGCCATGGCAGAAGATGCGGACATGCGCAATGAGCTGTCAGACATGCAGCAGCGTGCTGACCAACTCGCCGACGAGGTGAGAACAAGCGCTGACATTTATTCATGTCCAGTGCTAACTTAACTTCGGCACCAACTTTTCCCAGTCAGGAGCCGTCGTTCTGCTTTGTGATACGAGCCAAAATTTGAAGTCAGAGTGACCTTCAGATATGCCTAACGTCCACCCATCAACACTGCAAAAACTGAAATCTTAAGATATAATTTCTTAAATGTAACCAAAATTTGATTATTTTGCTTTGACAAATTATTTTTTATTTAAAATCAATTTGTCAGACAAGATCATTCTGCTTATTGTAAGATTCTCATTACTTAATGATCTTGTTTGATCAAGCAGTCTTGGCATTGAGTGTTAACAGCCAGTTTAAAGTACTGTGAGGCTTAAAACAAATATTTTCCAAATTTACAATGACTAACCAACATCAAAGGCCCTGAACTGGGGTTTCATAAGTTGAATGTTCTTATTTTAAAATTTTACAGAATCTAGTAATAAGATAAATGAGAAAAATACAAGTCTGAAGACAATCTGACAAAAGTGTAAAATAGCTCTTTACTGTAAGCACTTTTTGTTGTAAAAATTCAGTTTTGTTATATTTACTAAGCTCATTTTTCATCTTGCCGGTGAATGCACTACCTGCTCATTGGTCGAGTGGTAGAGTGTCTGCTCTCAGGTTGTGGGTTCAATCCCTGACTGTTACATTTTCTACTGTCCTATTCGCAGTGAATAGATTTTAATGTTAATTTTTAGTCCAACTTTTTTTTGCCAATAATGTTCGCAAAGACATTAGACCACCAAAAACATAGCCAATGTCACAAACCTCCAAAAGTAGGTCATCCAGCGTTGCCATGGTAATGCCATATCACATTTTCCTCACCTAAAACCAGTGTACCATCAAAATGTCACACAAAATTGCCACATAATGTTCCCGTCTCGCCTCTTGAATTGTATTACACGACTGGACGGAATTTCAATTATTTCCGTAGAAGACTGCGATGAGGGATTGTTTTCCCGATCATGGCTCCGATATTAATGTATGCGCTTGACCTTGTGAGTGTCTAAATGTGGGTGTTTGTTTCATCATAGCAAGAAGAGCCTCAGTGAAGGCCTGGAGCAGGTCACCACTCCCCCACTTTCACATATGACTCACACTGACAAATATGGGCAGAATATTGAACATTTGCAAGAATATGGTGGAATCGTGCCGGTGAACAGTTTCAGCTCCAGTTGCTTTCGCACACATAGGAAATATGTCCATTTAACATTTTGAAATAAATCTCCTCATTTCTTGATGATCAACAGGGTGAGCGCAGCAGGATGAAGCTATGTCATTGTAAGACGGAGGAGATGTCACTGAGTGTCCCTGCTAGGAGGCTGTGCCGCCTCACTCACATTCCTTCGGAACTAGAGCATGGCGTGTAATAATGACATCCATTGGAAATAGAACCACACCATTAGCTCCAACTCCAATAAGAGCAAATATGAGAGTCGAAGCAGAAATTACAAATTGAAAATAAGGATGATAATTTTCAATGGAGTGATCAATATGATTATATTTGTAATTTGCATCATACTCAAAGATGAATTCATATTTTGCCACTCTTAATAGTAACAAGAGTTGCCAATAAAGGTACACAGCATTAAAAATGTTCTTATTTGCATGTTGGAGTCAACCAAAATTGAGTATTACATTGTACAGGTTAATGTACAACTCTTGTATTTGACCACATTAGACATTATGAGTGTACTTTTTTATTATTAAATAACTTCTGACTAATATCTTAAACACATTACATAGTCGTCTTAATTATGATCTGCAAAATATGTGTGCATCAAATTTGCCATTAAAAGACCATGATCCATCCCTCTATTTTTGGAACCACCTATTCTCACTAGGGTCCTGTGCATTTTGAATCTGCGCAGAGGCGTGTTAGACCGAGTGCTAGTAATTCTACAGATGCGCAAAAAACGGTCGTTTGCGCCATTGTGGCCACTAAGTGACTCCTCTCATTCCCTGTTATGATGATGATGATGACTTAAAAATACATAATGATGATAATAATGAAGTGTTTAACGAACTGATTTATTTAGTGATGCCAAGGTTTTGTTTCATCCTCTTGTCATTTTTGAATGAATTGTGTCGGACATCCATGCATATGTCTGCGGAGCTCTATATCTGCCTGCCTGCAACTCGATCAAATTCGCAAAAATCAGACCATCGGTCTACTTTGTGCCAGAAGTTGGATGCGGACTGAGGAGGCGTAAATGTAGACCAAGTTGTATGACAAATCCTCGCTATGCTTCAACGCCTAACAAAATGCTGAGTGGTTTGCCAAATTCCAAAAGAGACTCAGGGAAGCTTGCACCTGCACAAAAAAACGGACACATTTCCGCATGCGCCATTTACGAAAATAGAACCCTACAATATCAAATTTGTCACTAACGATGGTTTTGTATTCCTCCTCCCACAGTCACTGGAGAGCACCCGTCGTATGTTGCAGCTGGTGGAAGAGGTAATCAATTATTTTATTTTTTTCATTGTGATTTCTTCAACTATACTGTACAGCAGCTTGGGGCAGCAAAACCTTAAATTGTCTTTTAATTGTTTGCTCATTATGAAAAATAAGCATATGTGAGATACAGTTGTTTGCTCATGCAACATTCATGGCCAGTTAGTGACATTGTGTCAAATTAGGAGGGAAGGACTGTGAGTTAGTTACCTTAGGCAAATGTGGATGCATAAAAAGGGAAGAGTGAAGGATAAATGAGGAGGCATACAGAGCATCGTGGGGGAAGGGAAGACCTGACAAGCTGCTGACGCAGATCTCAAGGTCATATTGATCCTATATCCACTTCTTACCAACCTCTGATAGCTGAAAACTGAAACAAATCACAAGCCGCACAATTTTATTTGTATGAGCTTGAATCATCTGATCTCCAGTAATATGCTGCTATCAAGTGGGTTTAAAGGTCTTAAACTAGTCATACATGAGAGGGTACAGTATTTAATCAAAATTCTTCAATAACTCTCAATTTGACCTTTGGTTTCCTTGGCAACTCTTTTTATGACCCCAAAAATCAAAGTGGATGCATCTGGAAATGGTTGATTGTGTCCCGACTAAAATAATGTTAGCAGGCTATTGTAGCTTTTGACCACCAGATCCAAAAATGAGCAAGACCGAGCTATTTCTTTGCCTGCTTGGGATCATGATTACTCCCTGTTTGGGAGTTCCCGAGAGGCACATTTCTACCACTTTGGGATTTCTCCTGGCTGTAGACATGCTGAATTACAGAATTATTTATACGCCTGCCTTCCCTTATTGCTCCCTTCTCGCCTCCCAAACGTCAATGTGGCTTTCATCCCAAACTGCTGAGGAGGCAGCGGTGGGGGGTGCAGGGTTAGGGGGGATGCGTTCATGCATGCTAGATTACTTGTGTGTGTATACACCGACACAGTGTAATGGTATTTGTGCCTATTGGGCCGAGCCAGGTCCCGCATACCAGTATGAGTACGGTCTTGCAGGATTTCTAAGCAAGCAGAAAGCAGGATTGCGGGTTTCAGGATCCTCCATTCCAGTACACATCAAGCCAACCTAGCCCATCAGTTACTAATAGTTGCATTGATGGCTTCACGTGCTAGCTAGGCAGTTTGGACGCATGTCATGATCAATAAGGATGAAGGAAACTTCCCATTTCCATGGTTGAAACAAAAAGTGGCTTATGCTGTTTGGATCCTGCATTATTATCTTTGTCATTCGTTTACATAGAGATCCATTGACGGGAGTTCTTCAGGTTGTCAGTGTTGTTATCCTCAAGGGAGCTGTTTTTGTGTGTCTTGCCTACACGACCTTTCCTCTACCCAATCAACATGACCCCGGTGATGCTGGGGGGAAAAATATTTTTAAAATGTTCTTTGAAGAAAACATGCCGACCTCAGCACGGGGTCCTGGTAAAAGGAGATGAGGATGATGATGATGATGATGATTGCACCATTGGCTTCTCAACATAATATATGTGGCCTGTGATTGGCTGGGACAGGCTCCAGCCCAGCCGACCAGCAATTTTAGTTGAGGTCAAGATATTATTAAAAAAAAAAAATAGATGGATAATGAATTATTATATACATATATATTAGGGCCTAGACTCACACCTAAAATCGGCCCCATTTACATATTAGTTTACCGTTTAACCTGTAACCTAAATTACACAAATGGGTTATTTTTGCCAACATAACGGAGTGTAACAAAACTGTATGTCTCTATTTTCCTTTTTAGTTTAAATTAACTTACTTTAACATCCCGGATCACTCGCTGTACTCTGGCAGACAACAGAACCCAGGGTGTTTTTTTTTTTTTTTGCTTTTACATCCATGGTCTGTCGTACCAGCTAGCTAGCGCTAAGCTAACCTGTCAGGGTTGCAAATTCGCTTCTTGCGAAGACGAAAGCGAAGTAACAACAAATGTGTTGAGACCCTGCCTAGATGGGTTTTATTGACTGATTGCTTAACAGTTGAATATAATGCTAATGTGGCTAATGGGTGTTGCGTCTCAGAGAGTGTGCTTTAAACGAAGCAACACTCCCCACATACTCTATGTCACATGCGTTGCTATTCAAACTTCCTGTGACTAGTAAAAGCAAGAAGGATATGATTCATAGTCACTCGAATCCGAAAATTCTGATTTAGCATTTATTTTTAACAGCCCAATTTTGCATCTCATTTTGAGTCACTACCTAAGTGTAGTTGATTGTATATGGACGTTAGACTCTGGTTACCAAGGTAACTCTTACATGCTGTCAATCAACAGTCATTCCTACTCCACTCCACAGTCACCCTAGTAAAGCACATCACGATAGTTCATTTTAAGACTTAATAAGATTGGTGAGCGGTTTCTGTACTTTGAAAGAGTTTCCTAGAGAGAAATAGCTGTAGAACTAAATTGGCAATTTCCTAGCCTGTACTGAAAGTAGCAAAGAAAAATGGTGAGAAGCAGTGAGGTGAAAATGGAATGAGGAAACGGCTTATGGCAGCAAATATCTTTCAACTCCCACTAACTCTCCAAGGCGATATAGCCTCATTACTGACCTCTACTTTATTTATTTTTTTCCCCTCCCTTCCTCACACTACCTTGCTACCTGCCTGACCTTGGGGAGTAGAGCAAAGATGCCGGCATTAGGACTTTGGTCATGTTGGATGAACAAGGAGGTAAGTGTGGAAACCAAGAGATTGCAATGAAATCTTAGGCCACATATAGATAAAAATGATAAAATTCTATAGTCACATACTAGTAAAACCTCAAGTGGAAATTTGTATTTAATTGTGCCAAAAAATGACAGTTTCATATATTTGCTTGATTTCTTTAAATGTAAATCTAAACGGTTTTACATTATTTTTGGAAGGGGTTTTGTTTTTTATTATTTGACATTTCTTTGCATTAGGGAAATAACATTTCCAGCTTCTTTTAACCTTTGTTTCCTTTTAGCAATTCTCTTTTAATATTTTCTTTGCTATTTGCCAGGAGCTTTTTGTTTATTTCCATTAGCCAACACCGACAAGCAGCTGGACATCTTGAAAGTGCCAAAACGCTAGTGGTGCAACGGATCACAAAAGTCACGGTTTGGATCAGATCACGGATTTGAGTCACGGATCAGATCGTTTTTCGGATCAGCAATTAAAAAAAATGTCTAATATAATTCAAAATGTCTAATATAGCCGTGTAGGATTTAGTGTCTTCCTTTATTTTGTAAAACGCCTTTTCCCATTAAATTATAATAATAACAATAATCAATTCAAAATGTCTAATATAGCCGTTTAGGATTTAGGAACACAAGTTTTAAGTGCAATATTTGGCAGAGACATTCTTATTATTACATGGTTCATGTGTAAAATAACGTGGTATTAACGACTTTAAGTTGTGTTCCTATAATATAAACAGCTAAGTTTGACATTTTGAATTGAATGTTTTTCTATTTAATGGGCAAAAGTGTTTTGTAAAATGAATGTTAGACAAAGTTCTATTTATCTTTTTTCTTTTTTTTTAATAATGAAAAGATCTCAACGTGCAATTTAAGGCACATTCCATTCCTTTAAACATGGAGAGTGAATTACAAATTAGCCTTGGTCCAGAATATTGAAAAAGAAGAAGTACCAGCTGTCATACTTACTTACCAGCCAACAGCCAGACAGTCATTGATCATGCTAACAGCTAGCCGCTAGCCACTTACGTCGGGGACTTCCACCATATCATACAATGATGGCGTAATGAATTAGCGGTTTCTTAGCATCCTAAATTAGCGATTGAACATGAGTTCAGGATAGCTTTGTGTTAACTTTATTTTAAAGTTAGGCTTAGCGTGCTACGTTGAGTATGTTTCAGCTTCCGTCTGACCATGTCAGAATGGTATTGACTCTGAAAGCGCATTTTGTTTTTGTTTTTTCCCCACCAACCAATCCGAGCCGAACCGTGGGGCCTGATCTGAACCCACCACGGATCAATGATGATCTGTTGCACCACTACAAAACGCTAAAACTTGATTATATGTGCCAACCACCACAGTAACAAAAACCTGTGTTTTAACATCAGTATATACTATCCCTTTGTCTAAAATTAATTCATTTGGTGGCAGGATTACTTTAAAAAAGATATCAGTTAGGTCTGTTGTGCAATCTAATGCAAAATTCCTTGTGGCTTTGGTTAATTGACATTCCAGAATGGAAAAAGGCCAATTTAAGAGAAACGATCGATTTAGCTGGTAATGACAAAATATTCCGCCACTTCTCAGTCAACCCATTCACTGCTTTGTAAAGTCCCTGGTTACAATATAAAGTATGCAGCTTGCCTAGGGCATTAAGAATAATTCTAGAAAGCAACATCTGGTGATGCTTACTGAAAACCTAAAAGCATCTCTTAGGTCTGGTATGGACACTGAAAGGCTCATAACACAGTTTATGTGTCCCGTGAAAGACCATTAATTGCATGGACAAGGACATGAATGCTCCTCTTGGTCCTCTGACCCTCCGTTTGTGTCAGCATGCACCCAGTGGACTCCAAAACCTTTTACAGCAGTTGACTGAACTGCTTTCATTTACGCTGCCTGCAACACTCTAACGAGCATAACATGCTCTGTGCTGCTACAAATCAAAACACTGAATCATTTAACGGCCAGCCATGACCCTAATGAGGACAAGCACTAAGGAAAACCGATCATCGGATGTACCGTTGAGTGTATGTCCGTGCACCAACCAGGGATTTTTACAAATCTGAATATACCGTAGTTAATTGATGAATATGCTTCATAATTCACATGCTGTCTTTAATCACTCGTCAGGCTGGAAAGTATTTTCTATGAACAGTCACCAAAACACCATCCACCTCATCAGCATGAGTAAGAAATTGAAATCCATAAAACACTATATTGACTAAAGTTTCAGGTAATCCGGCATTATGAAGTAAAAAAGTAGAAGCAAATATGGGCGAAGTTCCCGCTTGGTAAGTTTTAAAAGACGCAACTCTAAAGACAAGACTTGCTGCAAGATTTTGGAGTGTCTATGGGAACGTTCCGGTCATCCAGGAGAACACACATACTAGTTTCTAACATCTTAAAAGGGGGAATTTGAAATTTTTCCCCAAAAAAGTAAAGGCATACACATCACAGGGACACCTCTGCGGCCTTGAGCTGACCTGCAAGCTTGTTACCGCAGAGTACCAAGTACCTTAGGGAAGGTTCACACTGCAGGTCTTAATGCTCAATTGGTGAAATCAGATTTTTTTTTGGAGTAAGCGTTCACATTGCTTATTAATTGCGACCTCGGCCTGTCTGTTGTGTGGACGTAACGCGTCCCTAAAGTGACCCACATACGCAGAAGAAGATACAACGTCACTCACAACGCGGAAGTAAAAACGTATGGTCCAGCAGCGTGTCAGGGCCACGGACTTTCTAAGTCCGTCGTCGAGGCTCATATTTTTACCATCTCATATCTACAGAGGAGCAATGCAGGAGGAGGTCGAAATAATATTTGGTGAAAATGAGGCGAGCCTGTTCGAGCGCCTCATCTCACGGAGATATCTCCTTTTTTTCTCCCTAACGATGACGTCACGTCATTGCCGCGCGTGATAAATGAGCCGTCTGCGTGGCTAAATTACTAATCTCACCACCACAAATGCCATCTTTATACTTCACGTTTCAAGTGAGATTAAATTAAAGTGAAATACAAAGTCACAACTGTTACTCGAAACAACTTTGCCGGTGACGTCGAGGTCGGATATATGCAACCTGGCCGTTCAGACTGCGATCGCATTGCAAAAATTCGGATACGTATGCAATCCAGGACCACATATGAAAGTGACCCAGGTCGGATATGAAAAAAATCGTAATTGAGCCGTTCAGACTGACATAAAAAAGACAGATACGGTCGCATTTGGGCAAGAAAAATCCAATCTGGGTCGCATTTGCCTGCAGTGTGAACGTAGCGTTAGACATGGAGACATCTCGTCACTGTTACAGATATTTGTTGGAGTGGCAACAGATGAATGAGCTGCAAGTGATAACCACTAGTGACTTTAATATGTCTACGGCAGAGGTGAGGAATCCAGGTCCAGAAAGTAAAAACCCCCGCCATAGATTGGTTTTAGCCACAGGTTCTTCTATGCAACTGCAGGTAGACGAGCTCCTGGAAGCAGTTGAATTGAAGTACATGAGGCGAAAGTCAATTCGTAGCACGCTTTTTATTTTCTGGACCTGAATTCTTCAACTCTGGTCTGCGGACATCATGAATCAGATTTCTGATGGGGCCAGCAGCCCCTATCCTTGGTTTAGTCCCTGGGCTCCTTCCCCAAGCCAGACATCAGTGTTGTACCAAGATGAAATCTATGTGCCAGAAGACATCCAGACTGATGGAAAAAAGTGTCTACAAAGTAGTAGTAAATGCTAAGCTAGGCTAACTGTTTGCCTTTCTAAGTTCAAGTTGCTTCCTGATTTACTATCATTCTGTTTCATGTCGCAATCAAGTCTGCAGTTTGGCCGTACATGATGTTGACCACACATAAGGATGTGAACATGTTCAACATTTACTGTACAATTGTTAGCCCAACCATTTTCTGAGCAGATTGGGGAGGACAGGGCGTTCTTAGAACACACCACACCACAGGATAATTGGTTAGGAGAATCTTTTCGAGACATCCAACAATTAGGCCTTGGCTGACTTTAATCAGAAGAGGGGTTTAAATTTGCTCCTATTATTGGTATGTGTGTACCCCACTTTACTCCTGGCACTCCAACTTTTTCCAGCATAGTTCAAAAGGATGGAATTCTCCAAAATTATCCTTGGTTATGGCCCAACCACTCCATGTTTTGGTGGTGATTGGTTAAGTAGTTTTTAGGTAAGCCTGCTAGTAAATCAACACAGAGTATTTTTATTCTAGAGCAGGGGCGGGAGGCGCCCTGGTCCTCAAGAGCCACAGTCCTGCCTGTTTTAGAGGTCTCCTTCCTCCAACACACCTGATTCAATGATCAGGATCGTTATTAGGCTTCTCCAAAGCAGGATTTTCTACCCCTGTTCTAGAGTTTCCTTTAAACTAAATTTCCTTGATGAAAGTCTGTGATCTCTGAAGGTTAGGTCATTGGTACTCCTACTAAACAACTCCGAAAATTCTGTCTCGTCCAGGGATGCACACTTCTGGTCATCAAGGGCCACTGTCCTGCATGTTTTGAATGTTTTCACAACACTCACCTGATTCTAATGATCAAAAACCTGATAACGACCCTTATCATTTGAATCAGGTGTTTTGGAGGAGGGAAACATCTAAAACGTGCAGGATAGTGGCCCTCAAAGACTGGAGTTGCACTTCCCTGGTTTTGACAATTCCATTTAGCATCACACATTTACTTGTAAGAGCAAATTGCTTATTATGTATTAATAGTTATTGTAAATAAATAGTGAGTCATTTCATTTGAATCAAGAAAGCACATCCATCCGCCCCAAAATGCAGTCCACCAATTACAATTTCCTGACCCAATCAATACAGTACAGATATGGGTGAGTGTCTCCCCTATGGCACACATTTAACCAGCTGACTCCGTTGCTGCTCATCATAAGTCATATTTGTGTCAATCAGCCAATGACATTCATTCCACTACTGTCATCCCTTTGTCCTGACCAGAGCAACTCGATCGTGTTGAAGATGGCATGAACCATATCAACCAAGACATGAAGGAAGCCGAGAAAAATTTAAAAGATTTAGGGAAATGCTGTGGGCTTTTCATATGTCCATGTAACAAGTAGGTACTGACAACGTGCCTCAAAGGTTGTCACATATGTGGTGGCGTCCAGTTTTTCCTCTTTTTTTTATTTTTTACTTATTTTTATTTTTTTGTTCTTACTTTCTTTCGTCACAGTGAGTGTCTGAAGTTATTGTCTTCTCTCCTTTGTCCTATCTCTCTCTCTTTCTCGCTCTCTCTTTCTCTCCTCGTGCTTCGTTCTGTGGGGGATAAATGACTCGCGTTTAATCAGAACAACTGGAGCGCATCGAGGAGGGAATGGACCAAATCAATAAGGACATGAAGGATGCAGAAAAGAATTTGAACGATCTAGGGAAATTCTGTGGTCTTTGCTCCTGTCCATGTAACAAGTAGGTGCTGCTTGCCTGCCTGCCTGCCTGCCTGCCTTTAAAAAAATATGAATTGAAACCGCTGGCATGATTACGGCCGTCAGCTAATAGTCTGCTCTGCTCCAGCTGCAAAAAGCCATCAGTACCTTCCACATCCATACACATGGGAGGCCATGATGCAGTTTTGAAGACCGTCCCAGACACAATCATATACTGCAATATGGATACACTCTTAGAGGCCAATTAATGTTATACACCAGAACTATCAAATGCAATCCCTGGGGTTGTAGATGATATAAATGCAGTGGCATAACTTTCTACACCACTCTTTCTACACGTCACGTAAGAAAACCAATGTACTGGGGCGGCACGGCTCAGAGGTAGAGTAGTCATCTCAAACCTTAAGATTGTGGGTTCAATCCTCCGCTCTTGTGACTATGTTGATGATGAGCTCGTCAGCTGCATTTCATAAGAAAGACCCCAAAGGGCTACAAAGCAATTTTGGTATATTAGTTAAAATGAATGCCGGATGGGTCAAATTTTAAAGAGGTATTGGACAAAGTCTTAGTTCCTTATTACTTATGACATCATATAGTATATGTAGTCTTGTCTGGACAGCACTTTGTTTGCTGCTACTATACTAGACACGTAATAGCCAACACATGCACTAGCTCGTCATCTAATTAGCGGCTCTTCACCACTGAACTGCATTTAGAGATACGATAAACAATCCCTGAATCCGTCACTTGGAGTGAATCTCGAAGAACCATAGAAAGGTTCTAGATAGATATCATCTTGGCTGCTGAAAAAATGAAAATAGTATTACCACCCTGCAAGAATCCAGTCCTCCGCTTACGCTCCCCTCCATTCAGCAAAGGTCTATCAGCAAGTGCCTCTCTTACAACATCCTTGTGCTAAGCAGCCTTTCTTCTCAACTTCTACTTGGGAATCGTTTACATGCAGATGCAGCCAGAGAAATCCATAAGAGCAGGGTTAAAGAATCTTGGTACTCAGATCGTTTTAATGTATTGAGCTCAATAATGTTGGTACCAAAATGCCCAGGACAGACGCTTCTCATCTGCATGATCTTTTCCACCGCCACACCACTCTAACATTCACAAAATGCTCACCTTTTTGCACGCAACAAAAACTTTTTTTTGTTCCCCTAACACCCACGTCCCACCCACCACTACTACTACTACAATGACATGGAATGACCTAACCCTTGGAATGCTCATGCATGCATGGCAATGCAACTCATACTAGCATTGCTGCACGTGATGAAGCTAAGGTTATGATCCCGATTAATTACGACATTGATGTACAGTATATGATGATGATAATGATGTACATGTATGTACATTTGTTTTTGTTTCGTTTTTTTTTATCCAATACAAGTGATACAGAGCCTGGGGAGGTAATTGGTTTGAAATGGAACATACTGCAGACACTAAATGAACAAAAATATCGTAATACCTGACTAATTGCACATACAGAAAATTTGTAGCTATAATTGCTTCGACTCTACTAGAAAGTGTTTACAGGATTTTGGAGATTGTCTGTGAGAAATGAATGTTTATTCAACCAAAATAACATTTGTGAGATTTCGGCCAAGGGGGCCTAGCTGCTCCGATGTACTTTTTTGACGGGTCCAAAGGTGTTTGCTGAGCTTGACGTGGAGGTTCAAAAGTTCATTTATGCCAAACTCATCCAACCATGCCTTTATGGAGTTGCTTTGTGCACTGAGGCACAGTTATGTTGAGAGAAAAAAAAAAAAAAGGTTCTTCCGCAATGTTCACGTAAGCTTATGATTTGAGATTCCGATAGGAACTGATAGGTCTAGTAAAACTTCTGGCTGGTTAGGTAACTGAGAGGCAGGTCACAGTACTTTTGTCCGTAAAAGGAGAACTGTTTATCATGGTCAATGATATTTCAATGAAGATAAATAAATAAAACCAAGTACAAGTAAATGCACCTGATGGTGTCTTGTGGGCAGTACACTAAGTAAAAACAGATTTAAAGTATGCAGTTACCAGACAATGAAAGAAGCACTAACATCTGTAGGTCTGTGTTTTTCTGTAAAAGCATTACATGATGCCGTGTTGTTTTTATAATACCCTCAGATTTTGACTGTCTAAACGCCATTGGTAATAGATTTGGATCAGTGGACAGCTCATTTAATAGATGGAGGTTTGTTTGTTTTTTGCCACAATACTAATCCAATCACCTCAACTCAATTGCCACAAAGCTGATTAAGCGGCATTTACGGCATTCATTCGACAGAAGAAGAGGCCAGTGTATCTTGGAATAAAATGAGAAGATGAAGAAAAGCAGACAGATGGCAAACAAGTACAAAAACAATGAGTGTGTCAGCAGGGCCTGGCAGCTAAGTGAAGCCTTGCTTCAGTCCAGTTCTATTAATAAAAGTCAAGCAGGAGGCTGAATATTTGCTAGCCTGTTTAGTACTGAAACAATACTTTTGCACATCACTCCACAATAACACGGACACTGAGGCTAAGATAATTAATGTGCTTAAAGATTAGATGTTTAAGCTAATATTATTGGAAGTCCTAAGTAGTAGAGCTGGCCATTTGTCTATGGGAAGATTAACAATCAATCAAGTTCCTTTTGAGAAGCATGAACATGTCAATATGAACACAATCTAGTGACAGCCAGTCCAACAAATAGTGAAGTCTAGATAATACAGGGATACTGGCATGCTAACATTAGCATTAGCCAGTGTGTTAACTAGGCTTACACTTCTTCAAGACCAGGGTTGGAAGGCTTACTTTTAAAATGTATTACCATACAGTTACTCGTTACCTGTTGAAAAATGTATGTAAAAAGATACTTTTGTCCCAGTAACAAGTTAAGATGTTTATATTATTTTTGTTTAAATAGTAAATCAGTGGGTGATTTGTACGCAAGGTGGACTCCACATTAGCGGTGTAGCAGGCTAGCAACTAGCTCCGCCGTACCAGGACACTACAGGACTCTGACAGCTCAAACTTTTCTTTGTAAGTGACAAATGTTATTTAAGATAAATCAGCCCTTCAGTGAGTATGTTCCAAACAGTGAATAACGTGTGTTGTTACTCCCCAAGCCTGTTAAAGATTTAATGACTCAAAAGCCAATACCAAGTTCTTAGCAATTATTTAATAAGCTCATCTGTTAATAAGCCCATACCTAACCACTTTTCTAGAAGAATGTGGTATTCTGGTGGTGTATACGGATCATATTAAAAACAAACAAACAAACAAACAAACAAAAACAATACTGAAGCGGATTGCGATCAAAAGGGAGGTACTTCCACTGACATCAACTTATGCTTAAGAACGCAAAATTAATCAGACAAAATAGAAAGAACTAACAGACAAACCTGAAACAAAACAAGCCAGGAGGTAAATAAGGCACAATATGGTTGTGCTATATAGTAAAAATGACAACCCATTTAGTCTATGATGATCACTTTCTCCTATTTCTTTAATTGTTTGGGGTAAAACAGATGAAACTAGAGTGAGGCAACACTGACAAAGGCACTCTGATTGCATATCTTGTTAGCACAGTTCTATTTGTCAGTACACACTTCCTGTTCAGACAGACACTGGATGAGTTTGATATCGTTATCGCCCCCCTCACTAGTAATTAGGGACACAAAGCGTTTTCCAAAGGTGATAGCACAGAAAACAGTGGTGACTTAAACAAGGAGGGGGCGTATTGGGGTGTGAGGTCCAAGAATAGTACATGGAACGTCATGTGTTACTCTGTCGACCTTATTCAGTTTTTTTTTCTTTTTGTTGTTTTTGTAGTTTGTGCTCCACATTATTGTTGTCCCTCCTCTAATGATGTGACAGTCCTGTACACTCTGTTGTTTGTCTCCCAGGAGCTCGTCTCCTCTCTGTTATCTGTCACATTGGGAGAATCAACTGTGGGACTGGGGGAGGGATTGTTTTTATTGCAACAACATAGAGGTGCCAATGGGACAGTTACATGATAATATAAAACTGCAGATGACACTTAAAGATCTTAATAGCATTTTAACACACTTTCAAGATATAGTATCACTCACATTGCTATTGTGTAAACAGAAGCTTGCACATTCCGAACTCTACCAGTCCATGCCTGCTATGCTTTGCTTGACATAGTCTAGTCTCCACTATTACTTATACATGTATGTGTTGAATGCATGAAATCAAGTAATTTGACATTGCTATACATATAAACCCACCCTCAAAGCCACGGCTCCCCGCGTTGTTTGATATGAGTCATTGACCAATGATGGGAAGCCGGCCTGCTTGAGGGAAATGATGGCGCGCCCCATCGGAATGTTGAGTAACTGTTCATCTTGATCGCCTTCGTCGGCCAGGATGAAGAGTGGAGCCAGCAAGGCCTGGGGGAACAACCAGGATGGGGTGGTGGCCAGTCAGCCAGCCCGTGTCGTGGATGAGCGTGAACAGATGGCCATCAGCGGAGGCTTCATTCGCAGGTAAACCAAAGTCACAGGAAGCTACTCATTCCAGAACATGGCTTCTTCCATAGGTCACACTTACGTGGGAATATTTATAGCATGTGTGTAAAAACATTAGTTTCAGATTTCAGATTACAACTATGGATATTCGATGGACCGTGTCCATGAAATCTTGTGTGTGTGTGTGTGTGGGGGGGGGGGGGGTATTCTAAGGCTTGCTGATTTACTGTTACTGTACTGCTTTTCTTAATTCACTGTCAGTCAAAAATAAAAACTGCGACTGTAACTTAACAATGACGGAAGCCTTGTTAAATGAATGCTGATTACAGTTTATTGACGAATTGACAATGATGAAATGTCCCTGTCCCTACTGTTGACGATTGCCGAATGACGGATGACAAAATTCATTGATGCGCACACCTCTGGTTTTTACTTTCTTGACCTAGATTTGCCACCTCTGTATAGTAATGCGAGGTACACAAACAAATATTGTACATTAAAATACTATTCTTATAGTAGGAGGTAGATCATCTGGACTTGGTCATTTCAGGATAATTCTTAAATATCAAGATTTCCTATTGCACTTGGTCGTGTTTTACCTTAAAAAAAACAAAAACAAAAAAACAGCCAATTCGTTGTTATTTATATTAATTATTTACCTGGTCTAGTCGTTTGGATGTCAAATCAGGCTGTATAGGGCCTCTGAATTACAATGAGTTTGACACCCATCCTAACTGATAAATTTAAGTTGGCTAATGGCTATATTCTTATGAGGCCCCATTCACACGCAAACACATTTCAGTGTATCTACATTTTGTTTTGTTTTGTTGTTTTATCATATCAACGTTTATTTCACACAGCCGTGTTTTGAGGGACAAAAAATATATAGGCATATAAAGAATAAGTCCATCCATCCATCATCTACCGCTTATCCGGGGTCGAGTTGCGGGGGCAGAAGCTTTAGCAGGGAAGCCCAGACTTCCCTCTCCCCAGCCACTTCAACCAGCTCCTCCGGCGGGATGCCAAGATGTTGTCCTGGGTTGTCCCCGGGGCCTCCCGCCGGTGGGACATGCCCAGAACACTTCGCCAGGGAGGAGTCCAGGAGTCATCTAAATCAGATGCCCAAGCCACCTCAACTCTATAATTAAAAAAATTGTGAATAATACTACTAATACCAGTACTTGATTACTATCACCTTTTTTTTTAACTACATAAAAAAATCATGTTTAAGAAATGTAGCAGGAACAGGTTCTTAGGCTAGGTCTAAAAACATGTTTTTGAGGCAATTTGTCGAAATAGAAAGTGAGACAGTTTGAAGATGGATTGGAAGAGTTTTCTCCAATGAAGGAGCAGCAACTGATCATACCCAGTCACCACAGACAATGTCCTTGATCATAGGTGTTTGGAGGGTTTGAGAAGGGGTGTGGTAATGGAATCGGTCAAACATACGGTGGGGATGGATTTTTGAAGGCCTTGTGGTTGGTGGGAAATTTTGTCAAGAAGACATAACCTCCCTAGGAAGCACATGGGGAACTGATTAATTGTGATTTCTAGCTGTTCTTTTAATTGAAGGTTTTTTTTTTTAAACCAAAGTGAAGGTTGTTGTGGTACTTTTGCCTGGAGTTGGTTGACACAGAGCAGAAAGGGAATAATTGGATAGAAGACCTTGTTGTAGGATAGGTTATACTCTGCATTGCAATCAGAGGAAATGATCACGAGGGGAATAGAGGGAGGTCAACGAAGCTCATTACAGCTGGTTTGATGCAAACAATATTCACGTATATGTGAAATTTGTACTTGTTTGTTTTTTTGTCCTCAGGGTAACAGATGATGCCCGGGAAAATGAGATGGATGAGAACCTGGAGCAGGTGGGTGGTATCATTGGAAACCTGCGCCACATGGCTGTGGACATGGGCAACGAGATCGACACCCAGAACCGCCAGATCGACAGGATCATGGACAAGGTAAAAAACACACACTGGGAGAAACATGTTAGCCTATTGCTTTTACTTTGTCAAATATTATCTATAATCTTCAAATTAAATTATTTAAGAATATACATTATTTCCATAAATTGGCTTTTAGCCACACCAACAATAACACATTACATCAAAAACCAAAGACTGCATGATCTGGAAATGTCATCAGTCTGCCTGCGCCTGGATCAACTCCACCAAACCTGCACCACAACATAGACCTGTTTTCACTTGATTTAAAGTCTAGCCTATTTGTCACCAAATTGCCAGGTGCGCCGGAAGCATTTAGTAGAAAACGATCTTAAACAGCTAGCAAGGCGCAGCGCGGTCTGCCATATTCGCAAACACTGTAAGCTAGACTTATCCCGTGAAAATTAAGATGCACCAGTTTATACGTTGAGTGCATGGGTGCCTGTCTATGAAAATAGGGCCACTTATCTTGTCTTATCTTAAGAAAAACAAATAGCTCATGCTATGCTAAGTGTTAGCTAATCTGGTAGCTAGCTTGCGATTCCAAACTCTTGTACTTGAGTAATTCTCAAGACATGTGCCTACTAAAATCTGGAGAGGAAAATTGTTCCGTCAACCCAGCACAAACCCTCTCTATTTTCTTTTCGCTCACGTAGGCTGATTCCAACAAGACCAGGATTGATGAGGCCAACCAGAGGGCCACAAAGATGCTGGGCAGTGGCTAAACGCCCCGGCTCCGGCGAGCATGACCCGTTCCGGTGTACGGCGCCGCACGTCATCAGACACCGACATGCTTTCATTATGATCTTGACCTTCTAGGTTTGCACACATGCACATATCACCTCCCCTCCCCATTGTAAATGTCGTTCTGTGTTGTTTGTCAAGCTTTTTCAAGATGATTGTCCTCGTAAAAATGATGATTTCTTATACTCCATACATCATTCTTTCCAAAGGTTGTATATAGTGCTGAGTTAAAGGCGCTCTGGCTCACCTGTGAAGTTTTTATTCTCTTGATCAATATATATACATATATATATATATATATATATATATATAATATATTATTCTATATCACATATATTATATATATATGTATACATATATATGTTAAAGTACAATGCAATGGATGGCAAGTATATAATAGGAATGTGATACAAGCTGTTTGTTTTGATTCTTTTTCAGTATCTCAGTATTGTCATAGTAAAACGGTTTCATGTAGGCTACTGTCACGCTCCTTCTTTTAGCGTTTTGTCACAGCAAAAGGGAGACGACACATGGCAAGTCAGGATTCACTGAGGTGAAGAAGATTGCAAACAGCACTTACAATCATAAAAGGCAGTCGCTGGTCCATTTTCCACCATTGCGATCATACTGAGTTTACTGTTTAGACAATGTGCAACTAGATTCTCTGTAGCTGTATTAGGCATTTGCATTCCAAGTGATGTGAATTGTGCGTTCTCTGCATGACAAATGGTAGATTTTAGTCTTCTAAATAAAACCTGTCTGAAAAAATATATATAAAAAATGATAACACGGCAGTAGCGACTTGACAAAAACGCATGCTCAGTATTAGGACACAGTTGATCGTTCCATTCTTCCCTGCAAGTTTGCAATAGTGCCACTCTTTCTGTCTTGATATATTTACTGACTGTGACCATCTTGTTGTAAAATAATGCAAAAGGGATCAAAAAAGTGAGATGAAAGACAAAACATTTGTGGTCGTATTGCAAAAAAAAAGACCTGTTTTCTAAAACGATTATGCAGTTCTGTGATGAGGATGTTTAAGTGCTGAAAGAGGAGGACTGGTTGTGTACTGTAACATAGGTTTTGGATGCTCTGAAAAAAATTAATAAACGTTTGCAATGTAAAGCAATGGCGCATATTTCTGAGAGACCTTACTTTTATAAGAAGACTGTACCTGTAAGTTTATTCTCCCCGTGTGGTTTGTTATTAGTACAAAAAAATAATGACAATGTTGACGATAACTATACACTGAAATAAAAAAGAAAACATCAAGGGTTTTTGTTGCTTCTGTACTTTAGAGCTATGCATACCAAATCTCCAAAAATGTCCTTTGGTTAGAGTAAGATGATGAAATACCCCAACCTGAATGACACAATAGATTCAACTGTGAGATTGATGTCCTCAACGCATGTTATATTAAAAGACTCCCTCTCTGTATCTTGTCAGTGTGTAAAGTGGTGGACATTTTGTAGCTAGCTGAATTGATTAAAAGTAATCAACTTGAGTTGTACCTGTGTTTGTCTTTATTGCTCTAAATGATGCCCAATATTGAGAAACAATAATATCTCCATTAAATGTTCAAAACAAGTACGGAATTCGTTTCAGTAGTTCAATTCAAAAAGTGAAACTGATGATCAGATGCAAACTCTTAATCCAGGTCATTTCATTCTAAAGGCATTGAATCGATCGTAACTGGACTGCTCTTTTTGTCTCCGAATATGCTTTGCCTCTCATCAGTTCATGAAACAACACTTGGTTACAACTTGCTTTCGCAGTAAGCTTTGGGTCAGGGGTGTCAAATTCAGTTTTGTGGCGGTCCATATTGCTGCTATGGCAGGGTTCCCCAATTCCAAACAACTAGCACAGCATGCCTGATAACGATCCTGATCTTTAGTATCAGGTGTGTTGATAGGCGGAAACACCTCAAACCTGCAGGACTCCGGCCCTCGAGGACCGGAATTGGGGAACCCTGTGCTACGGCTTCCCTCAGAGGGCCAATATGTGTTATTGTATGTTACGTGAAACCAAAAAAAATTCTTTAGTAGTGCTGCCAAGCGATTAAAAACAATTTTTTATAATTAATCGCAATTAATCACATTTTTACACTCCTATGTCTACTTTTTTCTTCAAAGCTTGTAACAGATATTTACTTGAGTAAAATCTTGGAATTAATGTAATTCATCAAATAGAATACTTCTCTAAAATACCGCTGGACTCAGCTTTACAGGCCATCTTTTTTCTCATAGAAACAATTCTCAGAACATAGTTCTGCTCATGAGCACCACACTCCAGCACCACTTATTCATCTTCCCGCCAGACTCCTCCAAGTTTGGCTGCACACTGATTTAACTGAGTTTTTTCATGCTTTAATTAATTAAATTAAGATCCAGAGTTAATACTTTAATTATGACAGCCCTAGATGAGATTAATATATATATACTGTACACAGCAAATAGATGGATTTGTTGATTAGAAGTCTGAAAATATCGATCAATTTCCCGTCATCTCCTTGCTCAGCATAGTTCCCACGAGGCTTTCCAGCTTCCTGTTGAGCAACAACAGGTACGACAGGGAGACAAGAGAAGGCAGAGGGGATGTAGCTGTGCTATGGCTGGAATTGACCAACTCCTATGACTCAATACCCTATAAACTGGTGGCTGTCGCACTGGAGTAATCTCACGTTCACCTGACAGTGAAATTGTTGGGGGCTTGGGGGTTTTATGATACTGCCTTTCAAAATAGTATACGAATGCTGTGAGTCCGCTGTAACTACACACTTGTGAGAGGACTGCAGCCATTTGTCTGTAAACTTGCTTGTGTCCGGAATATTCTGTAAAATAAATCCTTCGAAGGACCTGTTCACCGATCTCCAGTCTGCATTCAGAAAATCAACATTCTCTCTACCCGAACAACAACGAACACGCGGAAGACAAAGATAGTCTTCTAACAACGACCTCACAGTGACTGCACCAGCTGTACTAGGGTCCAGGTGGATCCTCCAGGAGCTGGAGAAGCTTATGGTATGAGTTTCAAACCTGCAAAATCCAGGTCCTTTGTTCTAAAGGAGGGGAAGATAACAGATAAGTTCCACTTCAGGATGGGAGAACATTGGATCCCTTCAGTCACAGAGAAGGTAGTGAAGATCCTTTGAAAGGTCTTCAACTGAAGCTTGAGTAACAGAGAGTCCATCAAGGCAATCAATGCTGACTTGGAAGGCTGGTTGAAGATGGTGGATAAGTCTGTGCTCCCTGGAATCCTCCCAAGAATCCTCTGGCCTCTACTCATCTATGAGGTACCGATGACGGTGGTAGAAGACTTTGAGCAAAGGATCTACGCAGATGGCTGGAGCTGCCACAAAGCCTAGGCAACATCGGGCTGTATGGGAACAAAATCAAACTCAGGCTCCCCTTTCGATCAGTCAGGAAGGAGTTCATTGTGGCATGGGGATGGGAACAACTGTAGTACTCTGGATCCAGAGATGACAAAATGTCCGGGGCAAGAATTGCTGTGAGGACAGGAAGGAAGTGAGGGTAGTAGTGGCAGTCCAGCAAGCAGAGACCCCATTGGAATACAAGGTCATCCTCGGGGACAGTGGCACATGGCAGGGCCGAACTTGGGAGCCTAAGAGCTACCCATACGACTCTGACAGTGGGAATGAGAGACAGACTATCAGCAAGGGGCTCTAAGACCATTCACTCTCTCATTGAAGGACAGAGGCCAGAGAAACCATCAAAGAACACAGTGGGTTTGCTCTTAACGGCCCGAGATTGGGTCATGACAGCTGACTTGGAGAGGCCTCTGAGAATTCCACCACACATCACCCAGTCCAGATTGAGACCTGACATCATCTTAGTCTCAGAAGCCACAAGACAGCTAATCTTGTTGGATCTGACGGTTCCCTGGGAGGAGAGGGAGGGAGAAGTACCAGGAGGATTGCCGAAGGAATAGGTGGAGGACCCAGTGGAGCAGGGGATTCGCCAGTCACTCTTTGAGCAAGGTCTACTGCAAACTGGGAATAACAAGTGAAGATCAAAGGAGAGCTATGGGCAACAGAGAAAGGGGAGAGCAGTGGAGGCTGCAGAATGGCAGTTGGACACAGGCCAGGGCTTTGATCAGCCTGGGTTGGGTTGCCTGGATGAGGGTGTCTGTTGTAAAACCCAAAACACCCAGTAACTTCAGAAAACAGGTGTTTCTGGGGGGGAACTGACGAGACTTAATTATACTTTGAGTTACTTTTTAGATTACTGAGGCAGCTGAGGCCCAAATCCCTTGAATGTGTACTCCTGTAAAATGCCAGAATGCTTTTCGCGCATGAAGAATTGTGAGTGGGAAAAGTACGCATCATTCCACTGGAAGGGAGGACAAGTACAGACAAACGGAGTTAGACAATGAAACAGCAACACAATAAAAGATTCAAGGAGGAGGAGATAGGCTGCAAAATAAAGCCTGTATTGAGGCACAAGCAAACACACTAATATTGATATATCTCACATGCCAAATACGGGTATAAGCCAGACGACCAGCACCATAATGAGCATCTTTGGACATTTGAATTTGGTGGTTTGGGTTCCTCACAATCAGTCGAGCTTGATGTGAATCTTTTGGAATGCCCCAGCCTGGACTTTGCATGATACCCCAATGCGTGTGTGGATTGACCTCCTTCTAAATGATGCTGCCTTCCTGCCAAATTCCTTATTAGAGGGTGTCGGGGTATCATAGTCTTCAAAGCACTGCATTTGATGGGTTTCAGGGCAGTAAGTGAGATGTGATTACAAAAGTGTTGGCAGATGAGAAGAAATCATACGAATAACAGCACAACCACAATGGCGAAATGTGGCCAGGCAGTAAGGGTGGGGCTGCTCTCTGCTCCACCCTAGGGAACCACTGCAATCTCTCGCCCTCGCACCAACACCGCAGCTCCTTATCACACAAGCGATGTGACGCAGGAACTACGCTACTGACATGTGCCGTCTTCACAACCACTGTTTGGACAGTGTTTATTGGAGTGGTGCTGACAACTGGGGGATGGGAAGCAGATGTGACAGGGAGATGGCTCACGCGGTGACTCAGAGAATGGGGAAAGAGGCGGGGGCTGCCAAATATTTCCTTCTAATGACTGTGGCCTAAGTCGAGTGGTTGTAAAAAGTGGAAATCTTCAGAGAGCTTTCACGGTGACCCACTGTCACTCCACATACCGCCTCCGCATCCCTAGAGGCATGAAACGACCTCTACTGTCATGCCAGGATGTGGAGGGTCATTGCTTATTAGAGGAAAGGAGGGGAAATACTGACACTTACTGGCAGTGTAGGTGAACTACAACCAGGCGAGTTTTGTTTCTTTTTTTAATAAAAAAAAAATCCTTCAAAAAGTAAACACAAATGTGGATATATGGTTGTGATTTCTATATTTTAACAAATGTATAAATAAAGAGACAGCAAGGTGGATAAGGACCAGCAGGAAAATAATGGATAGATTTTCTTTTTTTAGCAATAAGTTATATTATGTACATTTATGTATAGCAACACAGTACATTCAAAAATGTTCAATTTGTTTCCTTTTAACCAAAAATAAATGAAAATTAAAAATTATGTGTGTGTTTTTTTAATGGAACAATATTCATTGGGTAGTGGAAATATAATTGTTTAATACGTAAAAACTCTAATGTATCAAATTTAGAACTAAGGAAATAATTAAGAAAATAATTACATAAAACTAAAATATATCACTAAATAGTTTGAGCTTTGAATAATTTAATGATAAAAACCTTTCTGGGATGTTCGAAACCACTTTTTTCAGACATACCAGTGCGAGTACTCATTTCTTGAATAGTCACGAATACCAAGTAGGTTACCGAAACCACTAATACTTTTGATACATAAATGTCCCCCCCAAAAACAATGACAGGTCATTTTAAAGAGAGACCTGTATATTCCAATAAAGCATTTTTACTTAAAGCTGCATGAAAGTAATGGCAATTTTTTTAAATTTCAAGTTCCTGATTGTACTTGTATCAGTTGCTGTCGTGAGTACCGATACCTTAAAATAAGGCCAGGCATCGGTCGATACCAGGTACTCACTCATCGCTAATAAAGAGTATTTAAAAATTCTTTAGATTCGTTGGCCATGATAAAGTTCTGGTGGATCTTTAAAGAGTAGAAGCCATTTTCAACACTTCCGATTGGACAATAATAAGTACATAAATAAATAAACAAAGATTGACCTGTAGTATACATTTGTGAAACATAAGAAATTGATATAATTTGTACACATGAGGTTTTAAGATTGACAGTGATGTGCAATTATTTATTTATTTCACAACTGAACATGATCACATGAAAATGAATTTAACTTATTCATAAATGCATAGTAGCATATTTAAAAAATCCTCAAATTGACATCTAGGACAGAAGAAAAAAGGGCTATATTTACTCTAATCTCCAAATGTTTTTCAAGAATTGGAAGGAAAAAAAAATCTAACATTATGAATCATAGTCACTTCAGCAATGCATAACAGTGGTAGTGTTTTTAATCCAATTACTATTTACCGTTTCACAGCATTGATGATCCCTTTTCAATTTTTCTCAAACAAATATTGGTCAATCTTGTTTTTAATTGCAAGTCTTGTATTTGTACCTACACTGATTGAAAAAAAGACCATCTGGCTCCAACAGAATTCATGTTAGCAGCTACGAATACTTTGCAACAGGTCAAGCAGAACACACACAAACAACGGAGGTCTTATGACTTTGTGTCTTCCTCGTAGTTTCTCACAGAGAACTTGAAGCCGTGGTTATGAAGGCGGTCAATGAGATTGGTTTTGTAGAAGGCGCTTCCAGGTGTGTACACTCCTCCCCTGATGAGTTAGCCAGAAAACATCAATGTAATTTCAGAAGACGTGTTGGGTAGCGTGAAGGAGCCACTACTAACCTCCTGGGAAGGGAGTGTCTTTCTTTCAGCACTGTTACGGCTGCCTGTACCATAGCAATCACCGTGGCCACATAACCAGGCTCTAAAAAAAAAAACAATAATAATAAAGTCAGCAGTGAATCATCATCAAGCAATCGTTCCATCCAGCATTAGTTTAAAAAAAAATTATAACAAGGAGAGCTGCACCAATAACACTTTTTTCAAACCAACTATGACCACAGTTATGGCAATATGTTAGCATTAAGATAGCTTACATTTTAAAGGCAAAGCTATGAGTTTGTTTAAATGACTTCACTGGGCGAGTGTCAATAAACAGCTCCAAGCAAACACACATTGGAAAATCTTCCAATGCCTACCTGCTCCCATGACCTCAGTGCAGATCTTAGCGTCAGGCTGACCCTGGGAGGGGTCTGTCCCCTCGGAGTATCCCTCTCCGAAAAATGTGATGCTGAAGCAGGTGTCCTCAATCTGGTAGGTGACAGTCCAACATGAGAGATGGACTAAAAGCGACTCAACTAGATCAGTTTCCATGCGCATACTGCTTAAAAATGTAGAGTTCAAAGACGTTTGCTTCATTCAGTGCACAAGAAGAAGTCAAAGTTGTATCGGAACAGCTCATGGCTTACATGTATATAGTACCAAGCTATGGAGGACCATAACTGCCAATGCTAAAAATGAATGAAAGAATAAATAAAAGTGAAAATAAAAACGGATATAAAAAATATAATTTAAAAATGAAACGACTTGTTGTCGAGCAACTCAAGTCACAAGTTGTGGTGACAGTGGATAAAATAGTCGTCCACTATTGGAGCTCTCCATGCAAGCCGTTGAGACTTTCTTGTTCACCGACCCGCTCACTCGACCATTGAAAGGCAGTTTGCAACGGCTGACTCCAACCCAAGACATGCTTAAGACCGCCCCCTCAGTTGAATAACATTTCGTCCTGACAGAGCATCTGCAGCATGAAATAAATGTGAGAGGAAAGCGTTTTTATTTTATATATATATATTTATTAGGGGTGTGAATTGCCTAGTACCTGGCGATTAAATTCATATCACGATTCATAGGTCATATTGATATACCGATTAATCACGATACGAATCTATAAAATGATTATTGCGATTTTTTTTATTCAAATTTAGAAAATACTAATCAGTAAACTTGTACATGTACACTGTAAGATTTGTATGAAAATGTATTTATTTATCTGAAAAATCAGGCATATAACTGGTTGCAGTCTGTTTCATGTTTGAACAGTAAGATGTTTTGTTGAACATTCCCATAAAAAAATTATGTTTAAAAATCGATTCGGCCGCATATCGAATCGATTCGAGAATTGCACTCTGTAATATCGCGATATATTGCCGAATCGATTTTTCCTAACACCCCTAATATATATATATACATACACACACACACACACACACACACACACACTGTAGTTGTTTTATATTTTATATATTTATATATTTTTTTATTTCATTTTTGAAATTATATTTTTTATACCAGTTTTTATTTTCACTTTTTTTTTTTTTTTTTTTTTTAAATTTGGGCAGTTTTGGTCCTTCATAGCAGGCAAACTTTGATTTACAAGTAATTGAAGGATTGATAAAATTAAACTCTTACCTGTTTAATTGTTGGACCAGCCTTACTGAACAAGCCAAAGGAAAAAAACCTCGGAAACTTTGGAAAGACAGAAACCAAACATCAACATGGAAAACAAATCAATTTCCCATTTACAGAATCTGGGTTTACCATGCAGTGCAGTTCACTTCAGTGCCACAGTTTGAAACAGTGAAGGTGAAGATCCTCCTTTTATGTCTAAAACACGCCTGTATGATATTTGACCTCACACACACTGTTCTTGGGACACACTAGAGCAGGGGGCTGCTTAAGCGCTCTTGGAAATACTAAAAAGGTAACTTTATACAAAGCCTCCAAATAGCAAACATATCAGATATTATCCATGGAAATCTGAAGGAATCAAACTGTACCGCTTGGTGAAAGGATTATAAAGGAATGGTGTTTGTACCTTGGTGAGAAGTTTCCTTCCCAGCCTGAATTTGACCAAGATCCAGAAGAGCAGGCCACCACAAAAGAGCTTGGCAACTGAACAGAGACCACCTACCCCAACATATGCACAATATTGGATCTGACAAAGGGAGGGGGGTGGCGGGTTGGAAGAAAGGGGGGGGAAAAGTGGTAATTAGTATGTAAACAGAATGACACGTGAGAGGTAGCATGGGCTGTAACATACAGGTCATACATGGTCCAAATCTTCTTTGTACAAAAGGCCCAATTGATAAAACTGGTGCCGACATTTGACGCAATACACTATAAATAGAAGCTGTACACGCCTAGAATGATCATTTTCTACGCGAGCTTGCATGGCACCCTGTTACGCTACTATGGCGTGATATTGAATCACTTCAGGTGACTCATTTTCCCAGGGTGGAAGATGCTTAAAAAAATCATAATAATAGTAAAGTAACAGTAATAACAAAAATTCTGGGCTCCCTGTCAAGTTTTAATTGTAATTTACTCACATTTGTTGACAAGTTCACGGTTAAATCAGTTTAAAAAAATGGTATGCAATATTATTATATGTGTGCCATATGTAATTTTAATTTCAATATGATTTTAAAGATACTACTCTAAAAGCGACATAATTTCACAAAGCTAAAATAAATAACAAATCGATTACTGATAATCGTTTAGAGCAGGGGTGTTAAACATTTGTATTCATGGGCCACTTTCACCCCCCAAAAATTTTTTTTTCTTTTTTCAGGAGAGCTCAGTATTGTTCATTCGATTTGACATCATCATTGCTCTCCTTTTTTTAAAAAAAAAAATAATTAAAAAAGAAAAAATGTTTTTTTCCTCTTTTTTTTAAAAATATATATACATATATATACATATATATATATATATATATTTTTTTTTTTTATGTGGGTGAACATGTGCATGTGCGTGCGTGCGTGTGCGTGCGTGTGTGTATTCATCAGTTCACCTAAAGCCCATTAAAAAGAAATCCCATACTAATAATATAATATAATAATAAATTGCCAAATGCAGAAACATCAATGTAAGTTATCACGATGTAGTGGCTCTCGCTAACAGACAGAATTAAGTAACCAGAATTAGGTTAAAAAAATTCTATATACGTAGACCATGTTTCTATAAATTTTGATATTTGGTTTTTATTTGAGGCAGATATTTTTTCCATTAAAATGTGATTCATGAGGAGGTTAGACCATTGGTCGATATTCAGAGTTTGTTTATTTTTCCAGTTAACAAGAATTGTTTTTTTAGCGATAGTAAGGGCTACAAGTGTAGATTGAAATTGTTTATGTGGTAAGTCAGTTGTTGTTAGGTCACCTAGCAAACACAAGTTTGGAGATAAAGGTATCCTACAGTCCAAAATAGCGGAAAGTTTTTCTAAGACTTTAGTCCAGAAATACATAACCGGAGTACATAACCATAAAGCATGAACATAAGTGTCTGTAGTGTTTTGTAAACATTGGAGACAAATGTCGGAGTCTGAGAGTCCCATTTTCTTAATCATATATTGAGTAATGTATGTTCTGTGAATAATTTTATATTGGATAAGTTGTAAATTTGTGTGTTTTGTCATTTTAAATGCGTTTTCACAAACTTGAATCCAAAAGTCAGATTCCGGTGGTATAGACAAGTCTGTCTCCCATTTCGAGATGGGTAAAGACATTTTATCAGTATATGAAAGTAACTTGTATATTTTTGAAAGTTTTTTGTTGTTGTCGGAGAAAGCTTGTTAATATCTTTAGCTAAAACAGGCGGTTGGAGCGTACCCCGAAGTGTTGGAATTTTTTTCTTTATCATATTTTTAACTTGTAGATAATGTAAAAAATTTCCGTTTTTTATATTGTATTTTTGGAGCAAGGATGTATATGATATAAACATATTATCTGAGAAGAGATAGTGGAGATGTGTAATTCCTTTCTGCTCCCACACACCTAAATAAAACGGTTGGTTGTTAAGTTGAAAGTCGGGGTTATGCCATAGGGGAGAAAGCCCACAGGGCTCCACTTGGGCTTTTGTCAATTCTAGTGCCTTCCACCAGGCAGTCACGGTGGCGGAAATCATTGGGTTTTTAAAACAATTATGTCACTTAATTGATGTTGTAATAAAGAGTAAATCTCGAAGTCTGAGGTTATTACAATCCTTCTGTTCTAGTTCCAGCCAACAGTTAGTGTCTCTGTTGGGTTGTGCCCATAGAACGATATATTGTAGCTGGTTAGCTATATAGTAGTACATAAAATTTGGTGCCTCTAGACCACCTTTGGATTTACTTTTCTGAAGAGTAGATAGACTAATCTTTGCTTTTTTTTTATTCCAGTAAAATTTTGTAACGGCTGAGTCCAACAACTGGAACCATTTAGCCGTAGGTTTAAACGGAATCATTGAGAAAAAATAGTTTATTTTGGGTAAAACTTTCATTTTAATGGTGGCTATTCGTCCTATTAGAGAAATAGGAAGATTATTCCAGCGCTCCAAGTCACTATAAATGTTATCCAGAAGTGGAGAAAAGTTTAAATGAATTAAATCAGTTAATTTAGGTGAGATTTTTATGTCTAAGTATAAGTACTTTCACCCAAATTTGACCTTAAGTGGGTCAGATCAGTTTGTCCATGACCTATACAACAGGTAAAAATATTTCCCTTTAAGTACATTCTGAAAATATTCCCATTTTTAATTATAAAATATGTTATTGCAGAGTAATCAGATTTTTTTTTAAGAAGTGTAAAATCTTTGAATCAAATCCAGAATAACAGCCAAATTTCAGAATGTCATTGAAGTGGCCGTCCTGTGGACAAAATTAGCAGCATAATTGTAATCTCTTTTTTTTTTTATGCAGCTTGTGTTCTGTCCTCACAGGGCAGATTGGACCCTCTGGTCGGCCAGTTCTGGCCCGCAGGCCGTAGGTTTTATCCCCATACCCGGTTTAGGGACATTGTTTAATTTAAAATTGTCCAAATCCTCTAAAGCCCTGTTCAACATTTTTGACCCATTTTCTGACATATCACTGACCAAACAAGTAACTGAATCACAATATATGGACTGCACTGTCAATCTGAAATAATGTCCTATTTTTATTTTTTATTATTATTATTTTAATAAAGGGATGGAAATAAAAATGCTTTTTTTTGTCATTAAAAAAAGAAAATGGACAGATTAATACATGACTACAATCAGTCCTAATCAGTTGCAGCCATATACAGTATACAGATTTATTTTTTTTAACTAAAATAATAAAAAAAAAAAAAAAAAAAATGAATAAATAAAGCTTCAATTTCTGAAGCGTTCTGCTTAAAGTACAGAAAAAGTGAGTAGTAGTGTATTTTTTTTATTGTATACAAATCCAGCATAGAAACTTGGAAGCGGATGCTGGACAATGCAGAGTTATTAGCCTCTAAAATGTTTCCTGGGGCACGTTCAAGCAGAACCACATTCTTCATAACATGCTGTTTACTTGCTACCTCATGTACGGCGTGCCAAATAATTGATTAGAAGGAAATGTTGAGAAGTGTTGTTTCTTCCCCTCTGGCTTGGCACGCATAATGAACAATATGATGAGAAATATTCACATTCCCCGAGAGATTGGGGTGATAATGTTTGACAAATCACAATATTGCGTAACTTACGTGCCGTGCAAATGCTGATAGTATTTCTACTCCTCAATCATAACAAATAGTGTGAACATATTCCAGGCTGTGTAGTGGGTTAGTAGAGTCCCCCATGGTTCAATATACAGCACATTAATTTGACAAAATTAAGTCATATAAAAAGAAATATCATTCAAATGTTTGCAAATTAAAACCACCTCCAATAACTGCATTCTATTGGTGGATTAGAAGTGACATGAATACTTACTGGTGAGCGACGTTCCTCCTGGTAAAGGAAACGCTGTGTTCTCTTGACCACAGAGGGGTCCGAACCCATAAAAGGGATGGCGTACTGCATAATCTCTTTGCTAAAGAACACAAAACCTCTAGACAGACACACACACACACACACACACACACAATTGTCTTTGTATCATCGTGGAGGCATCTTATTGACATAATGCATTTCCTAGCCCCTCCCCCTAACCCCAACCATCAGAAACGATTGCCTACCCCAATTCCGTACCCTAACCTCAACCATAACCCAATTCACAAATAAAATCTAAAACCAACTCTTGACCCTCAAAAAGAGGTATGAACTTGTGGGGACCACCAAAATGTCCCCACAATTTCAAGTTGGTCCCCACAATGGTAGTTAAACCTGGAAAAACACGCATGTATGGCCCCACAATGTAGCAAAGACAAAACCATACACATGAGATCAGTCTACTCATTCATAAACACAGCCCCGTGAGGCAGCAGATTTCAACAGGACCTCAATAATTCAATTGCAGCCAAATATGTCGTCCATGTAAATAGGTTGCTTTTTTTTGTTAGCTAACTATTAAACGAAGAGAGGAAAAAAATCAATCTCTCCTGCTCTTGGGGGAAATAAATTATACACCACTTAACTCATTGAATCCCAGCCATTTTCATTGGAGCAACCCCATCAATACTGGATTTTGACTGATCTTGCAAGGCCCAGAGAATATTGTGTTCTATATGAACAAGGATTAAGATTAAACTTTCTTCTTTTAGAAGACAAAAAGTGTCTTTCTATCTTTTTCCGTTCTTTAGTTATCAGTGTTAGAATATAGCTAAGTTTGATCCAAATTCCAATTCCTGACAAAAAAAAAAACGTTAAAAAACTGCTTTTTGTAAAACAAACATTTCAAGCACAACTATTTTTTTTCTTTTGTCAAACCTCTAAATAATGTTTCCCTGGTGTAAAACAACATTCTAAAAAGTGCTTTTGATATCAAAATAACAGTTTATTGCACATTAAAAAAAATCGATCGCCGCTGTCATGCTTTGATGAGCCGATGAGGATGCTTTTTTTTTTATTTTAGCCAAAAAGTAATCCTCGAGGGTTAACTGTTTTGTTCTGCCCATCGCTTATTTTCTACTTTCTCTCCGCTGCCTCCGCACTAATACACCACACTGGTGACAGACGATACTCCTGTCACAATCTGAGGCAATTTGAGGTGCGCATGCGCGGCAGGTCAGCCATCTTGTCTTGCCAACCTACGGTAACCACACAAGGACAAAACATCTAAGTACATACAATCGGCGGTATGCATTAGTAAAATTCTATGAAACAATATACAAGTAACAAGTTCTTCACAGCCTCACGAAAAATGAAGTGAGGTCAAAAGTGAAATATTTGTCTTTGAATTGTAGTTGAGCTCAAATAGATAATAAGTCTAATACATACAGTATATTCATACAGTAATTCATTTTACGAATGCGTACCGCCAATTCTACGTACAGGAATTACTTAAATGTTTTGTGTGGTTGCCATAGGTTAGCGCCCCGTGCAAGGGTCACAAATAGCGCCTTGACAGCTCCCAGCCCCAACCTTTACTTCCTCCTTTTCTTCTGCAACAAGATCCTTGCGTGATACTGGCTGATCATTAACGCCGACGTATTAGAGCCACGTATAAATACTTCTTTTTTTTTTTGACGGGGGGTAATATTTTCGAGAAAAAACTCACAAATTTGACTATTAGAGCCACGTATAAATACTTCTTTTTTTTTGACGGGGGGTAATATTTTCGAGAAAAAACTCACAAATTTGACACTTTATGAAGAGGCAAATTTTCCACTTTATAAAGTGGCAAATTTGCGAGAAAAAACTCACAAATTTGCGAGTTTATAAAGTGGCAGATTTGCGAGAAAATAAACAAGGAGATAGTAATTATTTTAGCCAATATTAACCACATCGTGTTGAGTATTCGCACTTTGAAGCGTTGGGTACTGCCAGCGACGAAGACGCCTTGCTTTGCAAAGGTCCACACATTGAGGATCAAGCATTTAAGTTAATTTGTTCAAATGTATATTTACTTGTGCATTTATGTTTCCAGAATTATTATTTACACGTTCATCCATTTTGATATTTTTTTTGTACAAGTAGCTAAGTTGATGTGTCGAATCTGCTGCTCATTGTCATACATTTGCATTTACATAAAGTATGCTAGCTTCTGATTGGTTAGTGCTAGTCAGCTGATAGGGGATCAGGAAGTGTTGTCGTTCTAGCTGCCGTGTATGACAAGTAAAAATTGAATTAAGAATAAATTCGTCTCTATCCTGCCTTTTCTTTTTATAAACAGTGTACCATTAACCATCAACGAATCCTCACGTTAGACTATAGCTACTCTATGTGTATTTGTCGTAAGTGTATTAAATTATACATTTGCGAGTTTTTTTCTCATAATATTAGCCCACCTCTGAGAAAAAATATATTTATACGTGGCCCTAATACGCCGTCATTGATATTATACTTGCTGCCGCCTGTTGGCTGTTTTTTTTTTTTATAACATTGCAGTCAAGCCTAATCCTCCAACCAGAAGCTGCGTCAGACCCTCCTGTACACTCTTGCATGAAAAAAACACTTATGATGTATAGATACGTCATATATACGTGGTGACTATGTTATGACATAGTGATAGATCTTATGTATGGAAAGAGTTGAGCTATAATTACCGGAAATAAGGAGAATTTGCCAGTGTACTCCTTTATCTCCTTACCTTGGGCAAACTTTAGTTCCCACCACAGGTAGCGGCTTGTGGCCAAACTTCCTCCTCAGCTGGCGAAGGGCGCCGCTGTCTGCGAAGCCGTACACAGCCGACTGCCAAGTGGCATCGTGACCGCATGAGCCCTGTAAGGGTTAGCAGAAAAAAATACTCTAGGTTTTTGTGATTATAATCTTTCATTGACAAATTGCAGTGCTTTAAAAAAAAAAAAATTTTGTGTGTGTTGTTTTATTCAAGTATTAATTATGCTAAACAAAGCTATTCCATAAAAACAAACTAATTATGTAAATATTTAAATACAATTTCTTTCATTTACTAGTAAGGACAATTTGATGTTGATTACCTGAGGCCCACTGTTTATTGTCAGAAAGCTCTCCACTGCAGTCAGCGTCCCTAAAATTACGAAAATGTAATTCAATAAATGGGTATTTTTTCTAACAATTTGATTAATAACAGTAAAGTCAATTTAATTTTTAAAAAAAATCTAATTTCACAATTTTTTTATGTCCCTGTTTTTTATATGTGTAACTGCCTCGCATCTCTAACAATTGAAGTCTTATTCCCAAAAACGATAGTAAAGATAATCAATTTAAATTTCAACTCTGAAGCTACAGGCACATAAATAATCCTAAAGACCCTATTTTCGGACTATAAATTGCACTTTTTTTCCAAAGTTCAGGTGGTCCTGTGGCATCTTCTCAGATTTGTCTTTCACTTGTCTATATAAAACTTGGCACCAAAATCCCCGTTCCCTAATTGTGCTGATTTTCTTTAGGCGGTTGGAAAATACTTCTGGTGCATTACCAGATTATATTCTAAAATATTATAAAATAATACAGTATAACAATAATAATTATAAAAGCACAATATAAGCGCAATCCATTTACCGTTTACCGCCATTGGCCACCTTCTTTACCATGCCAAGAAGGTGGTGGTAATGCAACCGCCTAACGAAAGTAGCAGAAGAAGTAGTAGTCATGGCAGTTCATGTGTGAGGTATGACGAGTTTAGCGTGCAACTTCCCTATGCCACAAGAAAGATTTACAGCAGTAAAAGGCGCAATAACCTACCAAGGTTCTATCTTTGGCCACAATGCAATGTGGGATTCTAATTAAAGTAAATCATACATGACTTCTGATGGCCCGTAGCATCAATCTTGCCATAAAAATAAATCTATCTTTAACAGTAGTTACTTGCATGACTTATTTTTGAACTTACGGGACTTCTGAGGGTCTACTGGACCAAACTTGTCACAAAAAACAAGTCTAACCTTTAAAGTGGCTCTGAGTGTAGATAATTCCCAGGTCTGCTGGTATGGAGTCAAAGCCGCAGCTGCCAATTATGTACACCCCTCTGTCTGAGGCCTTAGTGTGGTACTCCAGTTGTATGCGCTCCAGGAACTGTCAAGACATTTATTAAAGGCACAGCAATAGTAGTGTGAATCTTAGCACTCACATAATTAGACAAAAAAAAGGTCCCTTTACCTGAGGCTCTCCACAGATGTCAATGTAGTGAGCTCCGTTCTCCACGCATGCAGCGACCACTGGCTCGCCATAAAACCTGTACTGGAACATTGACACACACAACATAGTGCAGTCCTATTTTGAACATGTTTTTTTTTTATTCATTCCTTAATAACAGCAGCATTTAATACTTACTGGACCCACACAGTTGAGAACAACCAGAGCCTTTTGGCACATAAAGGCCAGAGATTCTTTGCTGGACACATCTGCTATAATGATGTCAACGTCTGTGTTTAACCCGGGCATTGCTAAAAAAAAAAAAAAAAAAAAAGATCTTTATTATAGTTGTCATGAATAAAAAATAATTTAAAAAAAACATGAGCATTATGAAAAGACGAGCATCATAATATATACCATGACAAACCACGGGATTTTTTTCTCCCCAGACAATTGTGAAGCCACTAACAAGTTACTCGGTACAGCATTTTGTTACTACATACTTACTCTTTATTTGGCGGACTAAAGTAACAGTACTCTTACTTGAGGGAAAATTTTGGCTACTCTACCCACCTCAGAATGGGTACCCACCCAGCCTGTCGGCGGCCTGCTTTAACACCCCTTTCAGACGCTGTCCGCTTCTCCCGGCCACGGCCCATGTTAAACGGTTGTCTCCGGTACTGTCAGCGGCGTATCGGGCTACTTCTTCAATTACAAACTTGCCGGTAAAGCCCGAAGCTCCAAATATTATGATGTGGTAAGGTCTGCTGGATGTCACCGCTTCCATTGTGTGCTTGTGCAAAGTCGCTCCGGGTAACGTTAGTTCCGGCCGGCTCCACTTATTTTATTTCATTATTTATTTTATTTTATTTTTTGAACTAAGATGATAGTGGTTACGTTTTTTTCATCAATGACGAGTTATCACTGCCATTTGCACCCACTCGTGACGCAAGAGAATGCGGGCCCAGGTCGGTATACGTTAGCTTTTGCCAGCCAATGGCATAAGGTTTCCCTGTGAGACGTGAATGACTGTTTAAAATAACCTTTACAGTAGGTTACTACTACAACGTTAATAAGTTAACGTTGTTTTGCACAAGCTAAATATAAATGCATGCGCTGAATGACGGAGACGTGAAACAGGAAACCGAACTACGGAGCGACCTTCCAAATTAAAAGCTTAGATTTCAAAATAAGATATTTAGTGTGTGTATATATATATATATATATATATATATATATATATATATATATATATATATATATATATATATACACACACACATACAAATCCTTAAACAAATGAAACTAAACAAGTTTAACATTTCATTCATGTTAAACACTGATGTTAATTATTTCATAGACTTTGAATGTTTTTGTACATTGTTAATAAACAGCATATTATGTGCAAAAATCTCCTGCATGCTTAATATGTACTTAAATATATTTCAACATTTAGAGACTCCGACTGAAAATAATCTATTTGGAAACGAATTATTTGGCATAATCTTTGGATACGCTGGAGCATCCTTGACTGATTTACACATGAATGGATTGCCGTATGTGTTATATATATATAATGAGACACGTGGGGAGCACAATTGGCTGAGGGTACTAATTGGTCACACACACTGGGAAGGGAAATGACACACAGGTGGATGTGATCAGACATAACGAGACAGCAGGGGAAGAACTCAGGAACACACCGAAACACGACAGGTGTTTGTTGAGAAATGTGTCACAATATTAAATCTTACAACTGCAGTATACTGTGCATCTATAGGCCTACATGCGAATTACGCTCACTTAGCCGGGAAATATCAGGATTTGATCTTTCCTGAGGGATGAGTTATTTTTATTTATTTTTTATTGTCAAGTATTTATTTCCTGTCAAACCACAGGAAACCCACCCATAACAATGAGAGGGGTTGGCTGATATTTCTCAATGCTCTGAGGAACATTGTTGGTGAATCTCTGCAGAGAAACACTCGCGCGCGCGCACACACACACACACACACACACACACACACACACACACACACACACACACACACACACACAGTCTCAGGGGGGAAGCAAACCCACGCCAACATGCATCATAGGTAAGTAACGGTACCACTGCGCCACCTGGAGCCCCAATGGACTGAACTTCATTCAACTGTTTTCCACATTCAATATGGCGGCGATGGGGTATATTTGATGGTTACACCAGCAGGAAGCAATGTACACTGACCTCTTGTGGCAAATCCCAGGAAAGACACTTTGTCCATTCAATCAAACACTTAAAGGGGATTGTATTTTTACACAATTTGTATTTTTACACAATTTAAAAGAAACATTCATCACTCAACCACTGGAACCCAAAATCAATTTGCTTTTTAATATGGCGAATCAATGAAGTAGTACACGGCAGTGGATAAAGGAACATGATTTTACCCACTACAAAAAATTAAATAAAATTGCCAACAGTATGTTGACAGAACATTTTCTTTACACGTTGCAAAAATATATATATTTTTCATACCTTGCATCCCAAAAAGTATTATTGTAGCTGACTCTGAGTGAGAAGTAATTTTTAATTTACTTTGCATGCATGTTTTGGGAAAACAAATTTGTATCAACTGTGTTATTGGTTAATATAGTATGATACAAAATCTATTTTGCCACTAATTTTAAGAAATTCTTCCTCCGAAAGCCTGTTTGATGTAGATATGCAGCCCTGTTCAAGAATAAGAACAGAATAAAATGGGATTTTAAAAAGCATAACTCATTGTTCTAAAAAAGCAAACACATGCAATCCTAAAAATGACAACTTTGTTAATGTGTCAGTGCAGAGGTAAACACAACAGAAACTCAGTCAAGAAAAATTCGAACAAAGGATAAAAATAAAAAAAAAACACACACACACAAACATGATACAAATGACTAAACAAGTATTGATGGTAAAATGCGGACACAAGTGAAAGCTGCAAGACCCATCTGAGGTTTGGAGCACGGCGGCGGTTCGGTGCGATCGCCAAATCCGAGACACTTGGTCGTTCAGGGAACTGGGGAGTCCTTTTGTCAGTTCTGGGCCAGACGAGGTGAAATAGGGGAAAAACGTGAAGCAGGAACGAGAGGGCCAGAAACAAGAGTGCTGAACGAGGTTCGCGCCGGCTGTTTTAAAGTTGCGGGGCGTGTCCTTCACAAAGGGGTGCGGGCGCCGTCCCTCTTTTGGCTCAACCCAAGTCAGAGACTTTTAAACTCCAAATTATTAAAGAATTAATAATTAAGAATTAAATTAGGTCAGGCTGGAAAGTCAAGTTCACATATCAACTAATAACGCATCGTTCTTTCCGAAGTAACTAAATAATCTCTGGGTTTACAATCATTATTCATGTTGAAATACATATGACATTCCTCTTCATTGACATAACAACATGACGTGAAACATTCAGTTGTGCGTAATATTTATGTGAAATGTGTAAGATTGCTTTGTGGAGTACAGGTGTTTCATGTGAGGGCAATTCCGATCGTGACCACTTAGAGTCACTCTGGTCACGTGCAACTTCCAAGAAGGCTGGAATGTACTGACCAGGATTCCAACGGACCTTTCGGCCCATGTTGTATCGTTTCATGACTTTGCTAAGAGTTTGCAGACTGCCAGTCTGCGATGTCAGCAGGGGTGAAGATGATGCTTTCCGATAAAATACTTTGATGCCATAAACTCGTGGTTCTGGCTGGTGACAAACAAACATTCGCATCCTGGTGAGATGGCCTGTGGTTGACTTCAAAAGAGTGTAATCTCTTTTGGATTGTCTCTGGTTTAGGCAAAAGGGGGAGAATGAAGACATCTCACCCCACCAAGATTGACTGAACGCACATTTTCAAGAGTGAAATGTTAAGGAAAGGAAGAGAACAAAAAAATTGAGGGTGACTGGTCTATAATTGTTACTAGCACCCCTAAACCTCTGTTCCTAGAATCGCCTCGTGGCAGTCTGACTATGGTGAAGTGTTTATTTCAATAGAAACACTGTATAACTAGGCTGCTTTAGCTCTAGAGTAAAGCCTGTGATTATATTTGTTATGGTGTATCTATAATCATAATGATAACAGGTGCTTGGAGTTATTTCGCTTTTGTGATTAATTTTTTTAGGTGTAATTTACTGCTTTAATTCTTAACTGTTTAATGCTGAGTTGGTCACCATTAGGTCTGGTGGAACAACATGAGTGTCTGACCCTGCCTGTTGAAGCTCAATGGTAATTGGCTCTCTCAAGCTACAGGATCTGGCAATTATTCCTTGTATTAGAAATATAATTTTACAGATATCCTACATTGTATTATTCCCGAACGTGTTGATGGAGCTCTGTAGAAAATAGCACAAAACGTTCCATTGTTTTTGTCGAAACAGTATCTTAGGGTGCCGTAAATGCAAGCTTTGTGTATCAAATCCAAAATATATTTTTCAAATGCATTATAATATTTTCCCAATTCTATCAGATTTGCAAAAGACCTGCATCAACGTCAAGTGGACATGATCAACGGCGACATTTCTTGAAGCTCAACAACCCTGTCCAATATAAGGCTGCGAGATGTGTGCACATTGGGGGTCGACATCAGTTTGTTACCGTTGATGAAAGCAATTTCAGACATAAAAAAAAAGGCAAGCACTGCAGTGCAAACTACCACTGAATGGCAGACTATTCTGTTTGTTTAAAGAAGAATACAGTACACTAATATTTTATGTTTTCAACAGTACGGACGGAGACGAATGGCTGATAGCTAGAAGAGGAAGAAGTGGATGTTTGGGATGCTAGGTGCAAACCGGAGAGGGAGAAGACATGCCAAGCCTGTTCTTCGCTTAGTTGAGAGAAGAAGAAGGAGAGATTATAGCTCATCATGTTTAAGTGGGATCTACAATAATAAGTGATGAGTGGCGGGCTTATCGCATTGCATTACCATAGCTAGGTTAAACCCATTTCACTGTCAATCACAGTGTATCAGCTGTACATGTAATCATATGTGGATGCTAAAACAGGTGCGCATACTCAGCACATAGAGAGGGCGTGGAGAACGTTTAAGGAAAATGTGTGGGGACTCGGGGGGGAATGGTACAGAGGAGTTACTGGTAGACCAGCTCAAATTTTTGAATGGCATGAGTGGCTTGCGCACAAACATCACAAAGGGCCGTTAGGACGGATAATCCATGACATTTCTGTGATGTATTGACATTAAATGTCCCTCTGAAATTCTGCTGTCTAGGTTTATCACAGGGGGCACCAACTCCTTTCCAGCATGTTTTGGATGTTTCCTTTCTCCAACATATGACTGATTCATACGATCAGCTCATCAGCAAGGTCTCCATATGCCTGTTAACAATCCTGATCATTCGAACCAGGAAACATCCAAAACCTGCAGGACAGGTGCCCTCTAGGACCATGGATGACGCCTGGTTAAGCACACAAAGTGTCCAAACCTCATGGGTTTACTGTTTGATACTCTTGTTATGCTATGTGATGGCTCAGTATTCGTGTTACTACAATATTCAACATTTCATCTGTGGTGTTTCTTTGGTCAAATACAGTACACAGAAAAGCCTATGGGTGGAACAAAATTGAGGTACAAACATTTGATATTTTCAATATCAATTTTTTGTACCTTTAACTTTTTTCCACTCATTTTTTTTTTTTTTTTTTTTTTTTGGGAGATCTCAGTATTGATCATTTGAAATGTCATCATCATTGTTCTCCCTTTTTTTTTTTTTTTTTTTTATGTGTGTTTGTGCGTGTGTGCGTGCGTGTGTATGTGCGTGCGTGCGTGCGTGCGTGCGTGCGTGCGTGCGTGCGTGCGAAAAAAAAAATAAATAAAATAAATAAGAATTCCCATACCGTTCACCTAAACCGAACACTTCAAAATCCAGCCAGAGTCGTGGGGCCGCCAGGAGACCCAAAGGGGGACCAAAGAAAAGAAAGAAAAGCGAAGCCCAGCACCGACCAGACACCACCCACCGGGCCACTAACCTTCACCAACCCCAAAGACATCCAAACTCCAACAAATCAGGGAAACCTCAAGGGCCCAAAGGAGAAACTGAGGAAAGGTAGAAAGGACAGACGAAGCAGAGTGAGATCCACAGACACCAGCCTCCACCGAATCAATGACCTGAGGGAGAAACAAATTGTGTCTGAGTCTCGATAGATGCTGGTGTGGTGGATCTAGCATGCATGAAAATCTCCACCAAAGAGGGGAGCCGTCGACCCCCGCCAGGACAGAGCAAGCGCAACACCTCAGGGCCCCCCAGGCCGCGGCCGCGCCAAAGGACGACCCCCGGGCCCCGCAGGGGCCACCGGCCGGAGAGCAAACCCCGGAGCAGGAGCGCCCCCCACCCCAACGCGGCCCGCGCCCCCAACCCAACGCAGCAAGACGGGGCACTGCAGGCCCACCAGGCACCCCACCGGCCCACAACCCCCGCTCCCCCCGCGACCCGTCCGCCCCCCACCCCCGCCACCCACCCCAACCCAGCCCCAACCGCCCCCAGGTCCCCAAATCCCCAGACACCCTCCCCACCCCAGCACCCCCCACCCCGGCACCCCCACCACCACCCCCCCACCAACCAAGCCGCCCACGCCCCCCGCCCCCACCCCCACCAACCGACAGCCCCCCAGCCCCCGACCCCAGACCCCGGGGACACACCGCACCCAGGCATCCGCGCCGAAGAGGGGGCCGGGCAGCGGAGCGGAGAGGGCACCCGCGCCCACCCCACCACGCGGAGGGACGGAACACCAGGGGCAGAAGGGGAGATGGGGGCACCGGAGGACGGGTGGCATCCCCGAACCCCAGGCCCAGCGGGGAGAGGCCCCGGTCGTCACCCCAACGATCAAAGTGAAAAACTAACCCTGTTACTAAGTTCGCCAGCTCGCCGACTGGCGAACTCTACCCCTAAACCGTGTGTGTGACCCCACCCAGTGTATATACATAAGTGTGTGTGTGTGGTGCATTAAAATTGGGGGCAGGTGAACCGGAGCAGAGGGAAATGATATCCCCCCCGCTCCGATCCATCCGCCCCCCAGGCATGTCAATGAGCGTATGTGGTGCATTAAAATAAATTAATGGGGGGGGGGGGTGTGTGCGCACGGACAGGCGACCGCAGCACTGCTTCATACCGCGGCCGCCCCAACCGATGCCCCCCCCCCCCCCCCCCCAGTTGTGTGGTGCATTAAAATTTGGCGGGGAGCTGCAGGGCGGAGACGGTCTTTTTTCCACTCATTTGCTGCTCTACAAAGTTTCATTGGTATAGTATTAATATATATTTAACAAACTATTAACAACTGTAAAGGAATGAGTTAATCTACTACTTAAATATTAGTTATTACTCTATTCATGTTATTGGGACGTTATTCTCAAGTTGCAACTGTTCCTTATTTATTAGAATTAGAATAACGCCCTAATCATATACGTAAACTAGTAAGTGATACTTAACAAGTCATTAGTAAGTAATTTACTTATAGCTTGTTAACAATGTTTTACTAATTGATAGAATATAGTTATGAATGATTAATATAAAGCTAGAAAGTCATTTAAAACTCAATAACTAACAGTTTAATAATTACATATTTACTATTTACAGACATCATTATAAAATCTTAACAAGCAGTTAACAAACACTTTAACTCATCAATTAACAGTTTACTAATGATCTATTAACTAGTTATAATGGATAGTTATTATAAAGTGTTATGCACTTTGGTATTGAGAGAGGGCAGAGGGGCAAGCGTGTCAGCACCACAAGGGATCTGCCTGTCCTCTTTTTATGTCTTTCAGAAGTGCGGCTACAGCTCTTTCTATTTCCCCACCACTGTCTCTCCTCTCCGTAGCTTGGTTTACAGAGAGAGCTGCAAAAAAGGAAGAAAAACAAACTACATTTTTCACATTACATGAAAACATTTCTCTCCTTAAGTACTGACAAATGAGTGACATTATGGAGTTAAAATCATGTCAAAACCCCAAAAACTGCTGAGAGAGGTAGTGGAAGTCTTGCTGGTGGTCCCCACGTAGTTGACCGTGCTGCAATCGCTGATGCTGGGGGTATATGTGTTGGGCTGTATATGTGTTGAGAATAAATTCAGCAATGAAAAAAAACAACAGTGCAACGGAATGCATTACGTAATCATGTGTGATTTGGTGTTTACCTCCTGCAGGGCGTCTTCCAATTGTTTCTTCAATCATTGCTCCGGTGTTATCTGTGCCTTTAAATCCATAAGAGGAATAAAACAAGACTGAACTTATTAAACACGGGAACTGCTAATACTACACAGTAAGTTCTGTGGAGTAAATTTGACTCTATTTAGAGTGAATTTGACTCTATTTTAATGGGACCAAATAGACCCAGTTTTAGAGTAATATTTTCACTTGGATGTCATGTCTGGGAAGATCTGGCTTTGGTTGAGGATCCCGATTGGTCCTGAGTGGATTCCTGCCCTTCCGCAGGCTGACCAATCCGGGCCCTCAGCCACTTGTGCCTGGCCCCAGCTGTGATTAGTTACCCTAATTGGTGTGGGTGTATTTAATTCCCGGGTGGTGATCAGTTCCTTGTGGGATCATTGCCGTCTGTCACGGTGTGGTCACGGAGCGGCATGGTGTTTGTCGGCGTGTGGAGTGGAGGACCCAAAATGCAGGGAGGCAGGAGAACCACAGCAGGAGTGCAGGCGAGACTGGCGTGCTTTATTTTACAAACAAACACTAACCAGGGTACTGGTTAGTATTAAAATAAACAAGGAACTGAAAAGGTACAAAAATCAAAATGACAGACAGAACTCCGGGTCCATTTATTAAGTCCATTTATTTCAATGTCAGCATTGTAGATTGGGGTATGACTAAACATTTAATGAGGTTATTTTAATATTTTGTACAAAAAATCTGCAGGGTTCAACATCTTTTGAGCAGCACTGTAGCCTTACTAACTTTATATAACCTTATACTCACAAAGACGAATGTTCTTCCAATGCTCAAGTATCTGGAGCCTAATAAACGTGTTCTACAAGTATGTGTTGTCCACGCCAAACTGAAAAGGGAAAGTCCATCAAAGAGAGAACAGTTGTTCAAAGAGGAGAATTATGTCAAAGCACCACTATTTGCGACAGATACTCCTGCAATAATAAAAATATATATATATCTAAACGCTCCCCTAAAAGAGGATTTCTCACTCTGACATTTTTTTACATTCATTTTAGCTGTTTGCACTATGAAATACACTCTACCACAGGTGGGAGTAAGTCATTTGGTCTAGTCGCAAGTCAAGACTGTCAAGCGAGTCACAAGTCCTACACTTGAGTTTCAAGTCCTTTCGAATCATTTTAACAACATCGCAGATTATTATTATTTCGGATGACCATCAAAGTAGGAGTCGGGGACTCAGGGAGTGAACCCAGAGTAGTGCAAAAGATTCCTTGTTTGCAATGTGTTACCAGTTTGTTGACAGTCTCATTAACTACGCAGCTAGCAACAATAATTAGCCGATAAACAACTGACATTAGCGTACTTACCGTTCTTTGTGCAACTTCACATGTTGAACGAAGTTTGAATTGCCTCTTCGTCAGTGATCTAATCTTGGACATACTGTAATTCATTTTTGTTGGCCACCTCATAGTTCTTGTACCCAAACAACTAGTGGTGCAATGGATCACAAAAGTCACGGATCGGATTGTTTTAAAAATAAAAAATGAAATCAGATAAATATAACTTTATCTTAATTTATTTTATAAAATGCTTTTGCCGAATAAAATTTCAAAATATATATATATAAACTTAAAATTTCTAAAATGGCCATTAAGATTTAGGAACACAACTTTAGGTGCAATATAAGGCAAGATACATCAATATTTTATACATGGTCCATATATAAAATAACAAGGTATCCTGCCTTATGTTATATTCCACTTGTAATGCACTTGAAGTTGTGTTCCTAAAATCTAAATGGCCATATTGGACATTTTGACTTTTTTGTTTTGTTTTTTTAAAGCTAGTGTTTTATAAAATAACTATAAATGAAGGCAAAGTTCTATTTATTTATTTTCATAATATAAAATACATCTAAGTGCAATTTAAGGCACATTCCCTTCGTTTAAACAGGGAGAGTATATTACAAAGTAGCATAGGTCCACAATACCTGTATTGAAAACAATAAGAAAAGCAAGCGAGCCCAGCAACAAGCACGTAAGCAACCGCTGTCAAACTACTGTTGCAACTTGCCATTCAGGCACCTGATGCTAACGCTAAACAGTTAGCTACTAGCCACGAACGCCGGAGACTTGTACCGTATCGTGCAATGACGCTGTAATTAACTTGCGGTTTCTTCGCGTATAAATTCGCTATTTAACTCTTTCACTGCCAGACGTTTTCAGAAACGGGTTGTCCCCACTGCCAGCCGATTTAAGCATTTTGAGTGATCTTTCAAGGTCCACAGAAAATGTTGTGTTTGGACTATGGAAACACACATACTACCAAATGAAAGATTGGACTCTCAGCTTTCATCAGAAAAAAAAGTTTGTTTCTACCTTATTCCGTTCTTCAGTAATCAACAATAGAAAATGGTTACTTTCACCGAAATTCTCTGTTTTGAAACAAAAAATGGAGAAAAATAGCTTTTTGTGAAACGATGTTATTTCATGCACTCTAGTGAATTGTACACTTCTTTTTGTCCTTGAATGATGCCACAAACACCTAAATAGTGCTTTACTTCTGTAAAACGCTTTCACCAACAATGAAAAAGTGTTTTTTGATTGCAAAATACGTTTATTTCCATTCAACAGTGTAACAATTTGACAAAACAATTTCGCAAACTATTTACAAATGTGTGCAACTGTGGTACTACTTACAATTATGTGGATGTTTCAAATACAGTTTTTCCTTTTGTAACGCTCTCCTGCGTGCCAGGACGCCAGCACAACAGTTTACTTTCACTTTCGCATTGGTCCGTTTTGCGTGCAAACGTTACACTTTCTTGACGGCCTTTTTTTCCGGGGAATAAAAAGCAAGTAGCAGACTGTACACACTTCCTCAGATGAATATGCATTGGACTCGGGGCACTCTCCGTCGTCCGATCGAACGTCCGCCTGTGCGTGCTCGGTTGCGCTCCGCGTTACGACACCGTCATAGCCGCCGCGTCAGCGGTTCCAAGTTCGCCGTCAAGCTCGGATTCACCTTCATCATCATCGATGATGATCATCGTCGTCATCAATGTACTATTTTAGCGTTGGTCGATGCCTTTCATCTTGTAAGTGTAGAGCTGCTTGCAAACGCTCGCCATTGCCCGTTCCCTCCTCCATCTAGCTCCATCTAACGTCTTCTACTGCCGCGTCAATGCTTCCCAACCACGGAGTCACCACCCTCATCTTCATCATCGATGATGATCATCGTCGTCAACAATGTGCTCTTTCAGCGATGCTTTTGGTCTTTGAAAAAAACGGCTCGGGCGTGAGCTCCTCGCGACCGGCCGCCATTTTTCCTTTGTCTTCCATTCTCATCTCCTGCTCGACGCTCTAGCGCCGCCTCTACTGACGCCCACCCGATCTTGTCAAAAGAGAGTCATCGCTGCCCTCTAGGGGCCAAAAATAGTCATTAGGCACAACAGACAGGCTGGAAACTTTCACCAGACATGCGGAAGGGTTTCCTCTACCCGTTTAAAAAAAAAATAAAAAATCATTGGATGACGTCTTTTGACGTCATTGGCAGTGCTCCGTAGGTTTTTACTTGACGTCTTTAAACGTCAGTGGCAGTGAAAGAGTTAATATATTTTCGGGGTGGCATTATGATAATGGTGGTAGGAAAATATGTCATTTCAATAAAAACGTCGATAATGCAAGCCAAATGTCAAAAAGAAGTAGTCAAGCTGGCGTTCCCGCCACCATGCAGGCAGACTTCAAAGTAAAATCCGTCAAGGCTTTTGCATTGGTGTCAATGTATTATTTGGTCAGCTTTATTTTGAAGTTTGCCTTAACGTAGGCAGCGTGTGTTTGTTTGCGCCTTTGCGGTTTCCCTGACATGTCTCAACGACGGCACTGTGTCGCGCACATACACACACGTGCTTAACTTACTCGTTAACATACATTTTAATCTTTTTGTTTTAGTGGAAGAAGCAAGTCAAAGGGCTCAAGTCCGAGTGAAGTCACAAGTCATTGTTGGTCAAGTCCAAGTCGAGTTGCAAGTCTTTTAACATTTTGTCAAGTCGAGTCTAAAGTCGTCAAATTCATGACTCGAGTCTGACACAAGTCCAAGTCACATGACTCGAGTCCACACCTCTGCACTTTACTATAATAATTTATCTTTTAGCAAATAAGAACTTATTTATAACCTTTAATCAACAGATGACACTTATGACATAATATGGAATATCGCCTCTTCACCAGAAGACATGACAATCGTGTATTTAAAGACACTGGAAATGCTTTTCATGTAGAGAACTCTAGCCTACCTGATTCTATTCTGGTTTCCTTTAAATTAAGAGAAGGAAACTGTAATTTAAGGGGTTTGTGTATTTGGTGGTACTTCCCGCTCCAAAAATTGCGTGAAGAGGTCAGTGAGTAAACCATATAAAATGTTATGCAAAAGAGAAAAGGACTGTAATAGTAAAATACAAATTTATGCTATTCCTAATCCTAATTTATGGGGAAGGGTGCTCTTTTTGATGCAACAGCTCCTCAACATACACATTGACAGTATGCATGTTTCTGGAGTAAACCACAGTTTACATTGAAAACAAAAATGGATGTTGAATTTATTTATGAACCTTTCTTTTAAATGAAACACACAACATATTAACAGACGATTGTGATTAATTTAATACAGAATGTTTGTATTCTAACTTTATATTGCTTGTTTGTACTAAAACAGGGGAACGAAAATGTGCAAGTCTTATAAAAATTCATTTTAATGTATCACTTTTTAATTCTAGCCATAATTGAGAGACACATCATGTCTATAACGTGTCATGATCGACGACCAATTAAGATTTCCTACAATTACTGTATTTTAATTTATATACATGTGTCGGGGTAATATAGCCTATTTTGTGAATTTATTTGGTGATTACAAATGCTATTATTTTATTGTGTTTTATTTTGTGCTTATCAAACTGGTAGCCCTTCGCATAGATCTATAACCAAGAAGTAGCTCTCAATTTGAAAATAGTTGCTGACCCCTGGTATTGACCTTTGAAAAGAGTATTCACAAAGTGCTTTAAACACATCTTCCAACACGGTTGAAATTGCTCCTCAATGAAACAAAACAGCCATTTTTCATGTCTTCCTCTGAAAGCTCTGTCATCCTGTTCACGTTTGTCTTCATCCAACATAAGGGAAGATGAATACATGTAAAAACACACATAGGTGCTGTTGGTGAACCTCAGCAGTGTTGCAGTCCCGTTTCCTTCTTTTGTCAGACCTGTAGATGATGCTAAAGTAGAAGGTAATGAAAGGTTTAATAAATAAAAAAGGCAACACTGAAGCTTGAAACGTGGATTAAACAAATGATTCTGAGGCTGTCCATTTTTGCAAAAATATCGCAACCCGTGTAAGTTATTAACGTTTTTTATAATTCATAGACAATTAGCTACTGTTTTTTTTCCTTTTTGCAGCAACCATACTGTAAATTATATCTATGCTACAAGACTATTACATTTAGCTGTGTGGTATTATCATTATTATTAACATGCGTGTGTAATGTTTGTTTTGTTTTTATAAACTTCTATTGACAATTCCAAACATCCGGGCATTTCTGATACTTCCCCAATGTAAAGCAATTCAAATGCTGCCTGTATGTAGTGAAAACAAACGGCGAATTGTATTGCTTTTGCCCATGACTATTATAAGTCACACCGTTTGTTATAGTAGTCAAACATTATCTCATCACATTTTCAAATCAAAATAATCCTCACAAATTAAATTACTACAATCTAGTGCAGTGCTTTTCAATTTGCAGCGAGATTTCCTTCACCAAATTGACTGCCGTCTTGACTTGTGACATCATCTCGGAATTGTCAATAAAGCTGCGTTGAGACTGCAGGCAAATCGGATTCCTCCTCAAATACGATTTTTAGGGCTGACTGTCCAAACTGTTTTTAGAAAGTGTCCCAATCCGATCTGGCCCTGTTCAGACTGAGCCACATTATTGACCCGTCTGACAGGTTACTGTAGCAAAGACGTCAAACGGAGGCGGTGCCCGACGCGTGCAGTGTTTGACGTCATGTGACGCTGTTGAGGCTTGTTACGTTACGACGCTGAAACTGGCTCCATACATGTTTGGCCTTTGCCACTTCTACTTTCACCCTACGCTGCATTTCCCTGTACTCCTGTCCACTTTCTTCAGTCCTCTGTGTCCCACTTCTTCATAGCTAACCTCTTTCTTTGGATCGATTTCTGCACCTCCTCATTCCACCACTAAGTCTCCTTATTTCCTACCTGTCTTCCTGATCACATTTGCTGTAGTTGTCCAGTCATCTGGAAGCACCTCCTGACCATCCCGAGCCTGTCTCAACTCCTTCCTGAAAGTCATACAACACCGCCCTCTGCTGTGCCTTTGCCGTTTTTGTCTTCCTCACCACCAGAGTCATCCTACACACTACCATCCTATGCTGTCTGGCTACACTTTCACCCACCACTACTCGCTGATCTCCTTCAGATTACACCGTCTACACAAGATGTAGTCTACCTGTGTACTCCTACCTCCACTCTTGTAGGTCACCCTATGTTCCTGCTTCTTCTGGAAGAAAGTATTACGACAGCTATTTCCATTATTTTTGCAAAGTCAACCACCAGCTGTCCTTCTGCGTTCCTCTGCACCAAACTTGCCCATCACCTCTTTTTCCTGCACTAACGTGTCCATTGAAGTCTGCACCAATGACAACTCTCTCACTTCTAGGGATGCTCTGTATCATTTCATCAAGGTCCAATCAAAAGTTTTCCTTTTCCTCCAGCTCACCTCCTACCTGTAGCGCATACCCACTAACAACATTGATCATCACACCTTCGATTCCTAGCTTCAGGCTCATCACTTTATCTGACACTCTTTTTATCTTCAGGACGTTCCTAACAAACTCCTCCTTCACGATAACTCCTACTTAATTTCTCTTCCTATTTACACCATGATAGAGCAACTTGAACCCTGTTTCTAAACTTCTAGCTTTGCTCCCTTTCCACCTGGTCTCCTAAGCACACAAAAACGTCCACCTTCCTCCTCTGCATCATGTCAACCAGCTCTCTACCTTTTCCTGTCATCGTTCGAACATTCAAAGTCCCTACTCTCAGTCCTAGACTCTTGGTGCTCCTCTTCTCTTTCTTCCTACGAACACACCTTCCTCCTCTCCTTCTTCGACCAACAGTAGTCCAGTTTCCACCAGCACCCTGTAGGTCAACAGCACTGATGGCGGTCGTTGTTAACCCAGGCCTTGACCGATCCGGTATGGAAGTCATATACTGTATTTGATTTGCATGTTTGATTTAGCCAAAGTTTTAGGTCGGATGCCCTTCTTGACACCACCCTGTGTATTTATCCGGGCTTGGAACCGGCACAAGAAGACACTGGCTTGTGCCACCTTGCGGCTACATTGCAGTTCCAGTTACAAGTGAACCTCCGATATCAAGATGGATGTTTTTAGCTTTAGTTTTAATCCTACTACTAAACCCTGTCTGTTTCAGACACTTCCGAATCTGACGGGGTTGGACCTGTTCTCTGATATCTTTTCATTGAAAAACTCTTCCTTTGCTTCTTAATAAGCCTATTGACCTCATTCCTGAGTGTTTTAAAAGTTTTAAAAACCTGCTCATCCCTACTTTTCCTAAACTCACAAAGTGTATCATTCATTTGATGGATCTTAAAATTTCCTCATTAACAGTCTTCGAACTTGATTGAAAAAAAACATTCATCACTCAACCACTGGAACCCAAAAGCAATTTGGTTTTTAATATGGTAATCAATGAAGTACACGGCAGTGGGTAAAGGAACATGATTTTACCCACTACTAAAAATAAAATAATTGCCAACAATATGTTGATAGAACATTTTCTTTACACGTGGCTTACAGTTAAAATATACATTGTAAACCTTTATTGTAAATTTTATTTACATCCTATGTTGACATGACATCATATATTTTAAATTAAGTCCAACTTCATTTCATGTCTAGAAAAGTCAATCTTATGTACGTCTTTCACCATCTTTGTAACTACATTTGCGCTGCACTGCTCCTTTGGTATTATCGCGTAAACAAATTGTGCTCATATTAATCCAAACACATGAACATGAATTTCATGGATAAACCTTGAATGGGGACCTCCGAGCATTTAAGAGTACAAACACAATTTAAGGACCCGATTAGTATTTTATGGGCACATATGACCATTATCCCATATTGTCCTCACATGTATGTCATGTGTCATTGTAATTTGATTCTCATTCTGTTTAGTACAAGCCTGTGACGTTAAACCAATCCATGCATATATTTTCCATACCTTGCGTCGCAAAAGTATATCGTAGCTGGCTTTGAATGAGGTGCTGGATACAGCCTGGACTGGGCGCATATAGACAAACAACCATTCACACAAATCCAAACAAGAAACATGAGTAGAGAATTGATTGCAGTGAAATGTGCTAGGCCAGATCTTGGCCGAGGTACTGGAATTGGACACGTGATTTAGAGTCTTTAATTTACTTTGCATGCATGTTCTGGGGAAACAAATTTGTATCAACTGTGTTAATGGTTATAGTATGATACAAAGTCCATTTTGCCACTGGTACTAAGAAATTCTTCCTTCGAAAGCCTGTGTTTGATGTAGATATTCAGCCCTGTTCAGGAATAAGAACAGAACAAATAAAATGGATATAAAAAAGCATAACCCATTGTTCTTAAAACAAACACATGCAATCCTAAAAATGTCAACTTTGTTATTGTATCAGTGCAGAGGCAAACACAACAGAAACTGGAACAAAGGATAAAAAAAAACACACACAAACATGATACAAATGACTAAACAAGTATTGATGTTAAAATACGGGCACAAGTGAAAGCTGCAAGACCCATCTGAGGTTTTGTCTACGATAAACGAACCACACAAGCAAAAGTCGACTATCACCTTTTGACTTGAAACATTGTACCTCTTGGTGTTCCGCTGAGATTGAAACCCAAATTTCCAAATCATGATAAGCTCAAAAATGCTCCTTTTCTGTCCGTGACTCCAAACTGCTTCAGACTTCACATGATGGCTCTTATGTCCCATAAGGCAGCCAATGTCCGAGTCTTTGGAAGAAACTCCGCACGTTTGTTAGGTAGAAGTCGACGTTGAGAGTGAAGTCGCTGCAAATGTTGGACGACGTGTCCACCAAGGCGCAGTAGAACGCGGTGCCACCTACGCTGATCACCACGGTAACCAGACACAGCAGGAGCAGGATCAAGCAGGAGTCTCCGCCCACCTCGTCTATATTGGAGACACAGATGTGAAGAGGGCATGAAGTCAGTAAATGCGCGATTTTTGGGTGCCTTTGAAAGATTACGCTGCATGATTGGGGTGTTCAAACTACAGCCCAGGGGCCATTTGTCAAATCAAATCAAATTAAAAATTTAATAAATCTGTTCAAGCCCCCCCCCCCAAAACAGACAAAAAATGATTTAAAGTGGTGTGGTTTAAAATTTAACCTTGTTCGATGCCGTCCTCCGGCTCAGTGAAGCGGACTTTGCGATTGGCGTTCATCTTGATGTCTATATTGTTGGGGGGCGGTAGTCCATCCAGGGATGCTCTTCTCCTCTTCAGAATGGAAACCAGGCCATCAGAGGAAAGACTCTACATTTGAAAGACAAGCAAGATAATATTGGATCTTGCATCACAACATAACTGAAAGTGTTTAATTCCAGGTATTTGATAAGCAGACGAATTGCTGTTAGAAAACAGCAGTTGTTTGTTTACATTCAACCATCAGCTGCAGCAGCCAACATGAGTGATGTCATCTTCACAATCCAAGCACCTTAATACTGTACCGCTCAATTACTGTGCAAAGTACAGTACTCGTAGTTATTTTACACCTTGCTGCTGGAAATACATTTATGAATATTAAACTAATGCAAAATTCAACTTAATTTGCTGGCATTTTGTGGTTTAATTGCACTTCCACTATCCATGTTGAATAGAGTGCCAAATAACCAAGATACAAAATTGCTAAGCTACACTTCATATTCAAATGATTCACTCGCTATCCCCACTGTGTGCTATGTGTACTTAGACTTTTGTCCATCAGGGGGCAGTAATAGTTACTTTCAGCAGAGGCTTTGACACTCAACAACAACAACAAAAAGACTTAACCCGTGTCCATAGTGCAGAAATAATATGATGCAGCCTGCAGCATATGCTGCTAACTCTAAAACGATGTCATTTCTTTATATATCTGGAGTGCTGACATCACAGGCCAGTAAATCACAGCCTTGTACTCCGCATCATGTCTCATCACCAACTGTGACTGAGCATATTGCATGTCTTGAGATAATGATTGAATTCATAAAATGAAGTTAAATGAAAAATCTACATATATATACCCTATTTTCATTTATAGAGATAAAGTAGACATCACAATTTCAGTGTGGTCTGAAAGTCAACAATAAAATGCATGGTGAGATCATGATGTAGGTCATATATACTCAATGAGCATAAATGTTGATTGCTAAAAATAGATATCCTGTAATAAAGGCCACATCATGCACACACATCTAACGTCGTATTGTGCTGAGAGTGAGAGCCCATAAATGCACAGCGTTTCAATGCAAGCTATTATGCAGTGTATGTTAAGGTTGCCACCTGCTGCTTATGGTTTGACCAAGCTGGCCTACATGTTGCTCAGTTGATGACTGATCTCAGGACAGACAAGCTTTGTTTTTACAACAGAACCTAGTGAAGTACAATTTGCAGAAACTGTGGCCACTTTCACACAACACCATATCATAAGTGTGACAACTACAACCATGATGTTCGATGGAAATGCTAAAACTTGTATGCTGAGCAGATGTCTTGTCTGTCTGTCTGTCTACCTACCTACCTACCTAATAGCTAGCAAGTGAGCTAGATAGCTAGCAAGCGAGCTAACTTGCTATCTACCTACCTACCTAGCTAATAGCTAGCAATTGAGCTAGATAGCTAGCAAGTAAGCTAACTTGCTTGCTAGCTCTCTCTCTCTATCTACCTATCTACCTACCTACCTAATTATCTAATAGCTAGCAAGTGAGCTAGATAGCTAGCAAGCAAGCTAGCTCGCTTGCTAGCTCTCGATCTACCTACCTACCTACTAAGTGAGTTAAGCTAGCAAGCAAGCTAAATCGCTTGCTAGCTCTCCATCCATCCATTCCTCCATCTGTCCATCTGTCCGTCCGTCAATAAGGCTATTCTGATTCTGTGTAGAGTTGTACGTGTGAGTACTCACATTTTAAAATGTGGTTCTTCACTAAAGTAAAGGGCCTTGTTCAATTGTTCATTCAATTCAGCATGGCTCCACCCAGCCAAAGCTACACTGGGTTATGTAGCAATACTGTGAATGTGTTTCTTAGAAACAGCTGATTTGCTCCCCGCCCTGCAGACAAGACATGATGTCTTGGCCCCATCTCAGTAAGACAGCATACTCCCAATGTGTCTCAAAATGAGAAATTGGGGATGATGTCACTCAGGGAGCAAACGCTGGGAGAGTCCCAGCAAACGCTGAATGGCTGCGGGCTGCAATTTGGTTTGCACAAATAGCATAGAATTTCATGTATGAGTAAAGGAACAGTGACAAGAACGCGAGAAGGTCTTTCCTACCCCATCCGCATGGCAAAGTCTGGCCAAGTCCGTGTCTGACGCCTGCGGGACTCCTGCTGGCCACTCAACTTTCACCTCGTACTCCTCTTCCTCCTCCTCGTCCTTCACTTCATCGTGCGTCTCTTCACATTTTGTTTGTTTAGGATTCTTAGGATGACCTGACTTGGACTTCATCCTTCCCGCTTCGTCGTCATCTTCGTTTGTTGTTTCAGGGTTGCATGCTGTTGACACACAATATCAACATTACAGCAACTCTTGGACAAATTGTTGGGTATTTAAGGCTAATTTACTATGGCTAATTTCATTAGCTCACCTAAAATAAAAAAAATAATGAATGGCTTTTACTCACATAACTACAACAAAAAATGATTTAAATAATGTAGTACCTTGTATTCATATACAGCTCAGTTATTTACACCCACTCCATATTTTAATATCAACTATTATTTATTTGGTGAATTGGTGTAGAAGCCCTGTGATTGGCTGGCAACCAGTTCAGGGTGTACCCCGCCTACTGCCCGAAGCCAGCTGGGATAGGCTCCAGCACCCCCGCGACCCTTGTGAGGAAAAGCGGTCAAGAAAATGGATGGATGGATGGTGTAGAAAACGGCTAGAACAATGTCGAGCCAGCTTTTGTGGTCAAGGGCTTTATTTGATGTTTTAATCAGACAGAACAGGTCACTCGTAAACCAGGGTAAAATATAAAAAGTGAAATATGTAATCCCCCCCATTTTTATTTTATTATTCTACTGAATGTACTGTATTTCTAATTAGCACATTATTCAATCAAGTAAATATAAAAAATATATAAAAATATATACATTTTGACAAAATGTCAAATGCATGTTTAAAAACAATTATTTACAGAAAACCTATTGCAGCCTAATCATAAAACAAATACAAATTAATTAACTAATAACAAGTTCCATAAAACATTCACATATACCGGTAGGCACATTTACAACTAGCCAAATTAAGTAGAGGAACACCCATTAAAACACAATTAAGCACTACATGCACACACGGCTGAATTATTACATTAGAGGATTCGCGATAATGCAAATTTTCAGAGGGTTTGATTCAAAAACAGACCAACCCTAGGCATAATGATACATACATAAAACTAGGGATGTGCGATCTTCAGCTCTTTTGGGTGATCCGGTTCATTTGGATCGGCTCAGTGAATAGAGCTGGCTCTTTTTGGCTCTCAAACGGCTCTTTTAATTTTAGCTTTTCGTTGAAATATTTACGACAAATTTAGCATTAATTTGGATAAATGACTTGGTGAACTAAATATTGCACTCTTGACTGCAAATAGCAACAATTATCAAGCAAAGAAAAATATTGTTTATTTTATTGAAAGTTATAAAAAGGCTACAAACAATAAATAAGCAAAAAAATTAATACTTCAACCAATAACAATCAAAATAACAATCAAATAACAAAAATAGTGAGCAGTAATTTAAAGGCAACAGCAACAAAACAAACATTATAAGCTACTCACCAGGTCCAGGATAAAATACCGCATTTTATTTCAAATTGGCATTCAGAAAAACTAAATACTTCAACTCTCGTCTTCTGTTTTCTCCTCCTCTTTCTCTCTCTCTCTGACTGGCTGAGACACGGAGCACGGATGCCCTCGCCCCTCCCCTTTCTCTTCCCATCTCTCCCTCTCTGAGCAGCGCAGCTAAACCTCGTTTCAGACATGTGAAAAAGAGAGAGCGACATAGGAAGAGAGAGAGAGAAAGAGAGGGAAAATGACGGAGCCAGCTCTTTGTAGCGGCTCGTTCACAAATGACCCATCACTAATGGCCGAGTACCGATACCAGGTATCAGTATTTCAGTATTGGGTCGATACCAGGCCTCATTTCAAAGTACTTGCAAAGGGGACCGATGCCAGTACCGGCTGCCCTCTTGTGGTTGTTTTACAATCAGGAACTAGAAATTAAAATAGAAAATTGGCATTAATTTCATGCAATTTTTAATTTTTCTTAAGATGGAACCCAGGGGTGTGCACATACAATGGAAACAGCAGAGGCCCCAGAATTGAACTCTGTGGAACACGGTTCACGTTATATATTACATGTGAATTCATATTGCACATATTCAATTCATATGTCAAGCAGAGAGTTGTTCGGCTTTCTAAATTGTACAGTAGCCCCACAAAGAAGGGCCACCATGTTTTTATCAGCTGTGGAATGCTTCACAATCATAGATAATGTAGCTCAACATTATACTATATGGCTCCAGTTCTGTTTTCAACAAAAGAATCAGTTGGATTTACCGTTTCCCTGATGGGACGCCTCTTTCTTGCTCTGTCTTGCTATGTTGATTAGCGTTATATCCTCACCAAGGGATGGTCTTAATCCACAGACAATGATGAGGGAAAAATAGAAAAGAAAAGTATGAAAAAACAAGGTTAATCAAAATGAGCTGACGTGACAGAAATTTGAAAGCGAGAGTTGGTATTCTCTGCTGAAGCCGAAACAGATCCACCTGCACCCGAAGGCTAGGCTGGTGGCTACAGTCGCATAGCAGAATGTCGTGCAGGTACGCAACAGTGTCTGGTGGCAAATAGATCTGTGACTTATGTCTTTATCAGTCAGCATGGTCATAAGTGAGGATCCGACAAATCAATGTCAGTTGTCGTTCTTTGGTTAATTTAATTAAATTCTCAGCAATCTTTCCCACTGAACAAATAGAATGCCCACCAGCAAAATCACTTTCATTTATCCACATTATTAAGCAGCTGTGTGTTGCCCCTTAATGAAAACAATTCACCCATGTGGTGTTTCAGCGACTTTGGTTTGGTTTGATTAACAATGCAGAGTTGTGTTTAAATTATGATCAATGTAAATATAACTCAAATATGCAACATTATTATTATTATTTTTTAAATCTCTACAAGCCTTTTTTTTATAATGATCACTTCACAACATTCCTAGGACATCACAATGTCCCATCACTGGTGAGCAATTTTTTACAACAGTGGTGAATCCACAAATTATGATCCCAAAATAGGTTAATTTCATTTCACACTACAATACCTTGACAAATAAATGGATTACACTCAGTGGAAATGTGTCACTTCAACAGAGAACAGTCCTGCTTTCCTGTTAAAAAAATTTAAAAAAGGAATTGGCACCATCTTGTGCATACGATGGCGTATTAGGGTTGCGTATATTTTTTTCCCCAGAGGGTAATATTCAGAGAAAAAGCTTGCAAATTTGTCACTTTGTAAAGTGGCAAATTTGCGAGAAAAAAACTCAGAAACTTACGACAAATACCCGTAGCGTAGCTATAGTCTAATGTGAGGATTCGTTGGTGGTTAATGGGACACTGTTTATAAAATGAAAAGGCAGGATGGAGACGGATTCATTCTTAAATTTAAACTTTACTCGTCATTCACAGCAGCTACAGCGACAACACTTCCTGATCCACCATCAGCTGACTAACACTAACCAATCAGATGCTAGCATACATTAGGTAAATGCTAGTGAATAACAAAGAGGAGCTGATTCGACACATCAACTTAGATACTTATACAAAAATAACAAAAACAAAATGTATGAATGTGTAAATAATAATTCTGTAAACATAAATTTACAACTAAAAATACATTTTAACAAATTAACTTAAATGCTTGATCCTCAAGGTGTGGACCTTCGCAAAGTGAGGCGTCTTTGTTGCTGGCCAGTGGCCGTACACAATGCTTCAAAGAGCGAATGCTTAACATCATATGGTTAATCTCTGCCAAAGGAATGACTTTATTTCCTTATTTGAAAAGTATTGGCAAAAACATCCGAGTAGTACGCTACGTGTTTTTCTTGTAAATTTCTGAGATTTTTTTCTCGCAAATCTGCCACTTTATAAATTTGCAAATTTACAATTTTTTCTCACAAATTTGCCATTTTATAAAGTCGTAAATCTGCCAATTTACAAAGTTGCAAATTTGCCACTTTAGAAACTCGTAACTCTGCCACTTAATAAACTCGCAAATTTACAAGTTTTTTTCTCGCACTTTACAAAGTGGCAAATTTGCCACTTTATAAACTCTCAAATGTGCAAGTTTTTTTCTCTGAATATTGCCCCCACCCTCTAAAAAAGATATATTTATACGTGGCCCTAATACGCCATCATAAGTGCCCTCTTAGAAAAAGCACCAAAAAATTAATAAGTGTGTTTTTCAGCAAATAACAAGTTCCATAAAACATTCACATATACCGGTAGGCACATTTACAACTAGCCAAATTAAGTAGAGGAACACCCATTAAAACACAATTAAGCACTACATGCACACTCACATTTTCTCTTCAGCAGCACAACACAGTACCCTAACAGCGATTAAATGAGCCATTCAGTATGTGTATACAGGCTGTGATGACTCACTTGAGGTGTGTCCCACAGATGTGCCTCAGCGTCTCAATGTGTTTCTGACCGATGTTGTCCGTTTCAGCGGGCAAACATTTCTCAGCGTCCTTCTCTTTGCAGCGGCTCTCTGCAAGCACAGAAAAAAAAAGCATCTGTATTTTCACCAAGTACTCAATTAGAAAGCAGCATTTGCAGTACCCCAGTTCTCCTGCAGGACAGTGAGGTTGAAGAGCACACGTTCATGGTAGAGCTTCTCTAGCTGGAGAAGTTGGATGGCTAACTGGTCTGTTGTCATCAGCAGTTAAAGAGGTTCAACCCATTCAAGGCCTCAGACTAAAAGCACTAACAGAAACGCACGGAACTGCATTGTCTGAAACTGAGTTACTTTTTTTTTTTTAACCACTGTGTAGTTAAAAACAAATATAAAGACATAAAATACCTTAGAAAAAAACATGCTATTTATTGATTAGTAATGGTAAAAATGAGAGGACTACAACTTACAAAAATAGTCCGCTTCCATAATAACGTGGGGAAATTCTGATTGAAGTGCTTTGTCTTTAGTTTTTATTCTTATTATTTTAGTCAGTTTCTTTTCTAATTCAATGGTTAATTTTGTCATACTAATCCAGGAAAACTTGTCTTTTTCTGTAAAAAGAAAGTAGGATATATTTATTTTATATAATTTTTAGGCCAAATTAAGATATTACAGCCGATCACCGATTTTTTAAAAAATGCTTAAAATGGTCCAGTCCCGATCCAGTCGTTTAGATTGGTGTAAAATCTAATAAATTTTTGATTGATCACCAACGAGAGCTTTCTGTAGGTGCTTCTTTGGAGTGGACGTGGTATGCTGTGTCTGGCATCTGCGATTGGGTGAATGTATTGTATGTAGGTGGAACTTCTGCCTTGTGACAATATGTGTGGACGGATGATTACACCATTCATTAGTTCATTAAAGTTCAATGAAATAAAATACATACTATAGATAACATTTTCAGACCTCTATTAGGTAACCATGACAATCATTTGCAATTGGCTGATCGAGGATGCGGAGGCGGAACTTGCACACTAAAGTTAAAAAATAACCCAAATTTCGTCAAGAATGGACCAACCAAACTTTTGAGTTATTTGATACAAAAATTTGGGTCAAATTTACTTTTTGGGGGTTGTTTTGTAGGTTATTCATTTGACCCAACTTTTTGGGTTAGTTGAATAACCCAATTAATTTGGGTCAAATAAGAACTGACCGACTGAATTATTTAACTCAAAAAGTTAATGAAACGATTTATTTAACCCAAAAAGTTGGGTCAAATTAAATTAACAACCCACAAAGCAACCCGATTTTGGAGGTTGTTTGTGGGGGTATTCATTTGACCCAACTTTTTGGTCAATTGAATAACCCAATTGAACTGGGTCAAAACTGATCTGACCCGTTTTGAGTTATTTATTTATAATTCGTAACAATGAAACCCACGTGTGGACTGACTAAAAGCATAGCTTTTTGAAGAAATATTAAAAATGCGAAATTGTGATTTATGAGCCCGACACTAGCGATATGCAACGGGTTTCCGCCTTCCACCAAAGTTGTATACAACTATTATTCACTTTTGGTGTGTTAGCATGTAGTCAATGATGATTAGACAGCGTAAAACAAAGCACAATATAGCTCCATCTGCTAGTCCATGCCAAGACCATTCATATCATTTTTCTATGAAAATTTTGTGCCTAACTCATTGTATTATAAAACGCACTGATGGCTATAGAATTGTTCACTGTCTTGTTTTGTATTGAAAGGATACAGTCCTCCTGGAGTGAGCAGGCTTCTGCGATCTACAACGAAAAACATGTTTAATGTACGCCAAACGTTGTTAAGGTTTTTACCCTTGAGAAATTTTAAACAACAACTTTAACCCTCATGACTGAGCACTGTGGATCTGGTCAAATTAGGCTGCTCAGCCACGAGATGATGATTTGAAGTGAAATGCACTCCATTCCCACAAAGATGACGTGCACATGGTGAGACAGAGCATGTGGACCTGTGAAGCTGAAAGTCACGTGCAACTACTTATAACATACTTTCAAATATTTGAGCATCACAAGTTTTGCTCATTATTCTTTTACTTTATGTCACAGGTGTCAAACTCAAGGCCCGGGGACAAGATCCGGCCCGCCACACCCTTTTATGTGGCCTACAAAAGCAAACCATGTGAGTCAACTTTCATGAGCCATGCCCAAATATGTATGAAAATGTAAAAATTTTCAAGTGTAATACTAACGCTGAGATTTCGCATAAAATTTTCTTGTTACCTTTTTATAGTAACAATCTATTATCATTGATTTGTGATCTATTTGTTGTGTTTAATGACGTTAGTGTAATGATGACCTTTACAGCAACCATAACTATGAAGTGGCTTGCAATAAAAACACTTTTTTCAATTGTTGGAATCTCCTGGACTTCTCCCTCAAATAATAATCCATCAAATGAGTTGAAAAATGTGATGCACTAAAGCAACACAAATGCTTCTTTGAAGGTAATATTTCTTTGGTCTTCATTTCTCAGATTTATTTATCCTAGAACAGAAATAGCAAAACAGAAGGTCGATGTCGATAAGACCAAATAAGAACCTTTGTTTCTAATACGCTAAGCGGAGTTTAACAATGATGTATTTGTATTGCTAGATCTTTTACCACTGCATTGTCATGTGTAAAAAGTAAGTATAAATTATTTGATAACTACATTTTGCATTAAGGTTATGTTCCCTTCCCACCAAATCCACAGACAGACAGAAAAAACATAATTATTAGTTGAGTTGTGGATTAAACTTTGAAATCCACATTTTTTAAATTGGACTTTGAGGATCAATCAACATATTCAGCAACTAGCAACTAGAGGCAATTCTGTTGATCTGCATTACAACACATGCTAGCAACCTTAACTTTAATTTGTTGGACATTTTTCACACTGGATTTAATTATAATTATAGGGAATTAACACCTCATTTTTTGTATTGAAAACATAATCAAAACAATTTGGTAAGCAGTCATTTGATATATTTGACAGGAAAAGGGTCCTCCTTCATGTGCCAAAAAAAACAAAACTTTAATGAGATATTTATATTTTCAAATACTATACTTAACCCCCTTTAAAATTATATATAATACATGGACTTACCTCAAAAATTTTGAAAGTTACAGCAATTTTAATGCTGAAAGGATGAAATCCCTCGTTTTGAGGAAAAACGGGTTTAGCTAGCTAGCTAGCAGCTAGGCTAAAAACACACCCTAGTTACGATGCATACTGTCTAATAATTGCTTATTTTCATACACTTGTATTACAATTTTAACTTTTGTGTGGCTGGGGAATGAAACTAGAGACCTCAGGAGGGTATTTGTGGAGAAACTTTAAAATAATCTCTAAAATTGTCCGTATCTCAACATTAATCCAAGAGACATGCGGACCCTTTTGCCAGAGCGGGTCACATTTGATTTATTGGCTGATTTACTTCCAGTGGTTGCACGTTAAAAGTTAAATATTTAAAATATTTAATTTTAAATATAAAAGCCCAGTTATCAAGTATGATCTGCAAGATGTTTTTCTTTAGCCGTTTTTGAGAAACCACAAAATTGATAAATTTTCACATTGTTGCTGTTAATGTCTGTAAATTAGTTAGGCAACCCTAGTTTGTCATCGCATGTATTCTCTTCAGGAGAAAAAAATGCCGTAAATAAGCATTTTTTGACAGCAAAGGTAGTGTAGCCGTTGTCGCACACTCCGTGCTAGCTTTAAAAAAACACAACATCAAAATGTTTCAAAAATAAAAACAATTAAGTAAAAAGGGTTTTATTTTTTTTTTTTTAACCCAAAACTAACTTTATTCTTCTTCTTTTTTTCCAATGTTATGTGCCGGAACCAAGAAAAAAAAGTTGGATAACAATGAGTGCGTTAACTTTTTTTTAGCGCTGTTGAACTATCAACCAAGGTAGCATTTAGCATTAGCTAAAGTAGTAACACAACCACCGGTCACCAGACCAGGTGATAAATTATTGTCACCCTAGTCTACAGAAACATTTTGTTTGCCAACTTAAAGAAAATGTGACCAAACTTATGGGAAGAACTTTTATTATGCAGAAAGATAATGGCCCAAAACTTCCCACAACAACAAAGCAGCTCATCAAAGGCAAGAAGTGAAAAGGTTTAGACTAGCCAAATCAATCTCCAGAATTACACCAGATAGTGTTCAATATGGGAGTACTACTATTCTGCCTCTCTGACATACTTAAAAGGTCCAGACAGTATCTGAGGGGACAGAGATCCTGTCAGTAAATAGCTAGCAAAAAGGACGTTGTTGTGCTAGCTGTGGTGGAGTGAATGAAGAGAGCGAGTGGTGTGTTCGATCAATAACACGTTGCAGCGGTTACCTCTATCCAATCCTCAAGCTCTACCACATAACTGTACCTCGGAATCTGACACAGTTTGCTTTCACCAGATGCTTGTTTGGTCTCTCTTAGTAAAAGCGTACGCTCCCGAAGGAATAGAGGAGGGGAAAAAAACATTGCCCTTTTTCCACACAAACACCCACCTGGTGCAGCGAGTGCGGCAGTAGTGTGTAGTCAGTGTTTTCTCCAAGAGACTGCAGAGAGGCCAGCAGCTCTGGGCTGAGGCTCGACGCTCCATATCTGGAGACACTTGCTGGAAACATACCAGAAAACACAAAACACCTCTGAGACTCACCTGCTGTTTCTCATGTCCAATTAATTATGTGAAGCCTTGCATGTTTCCCTTCAGAAGCATTGTCATCCGCAGGAAGATCAACCTGGTGATGACGCGGCGATGTCATCCATGACATCAGAAGTGTGTGTTGTGCCTGAGCAAACATGCCCCTCATGGAAAGTGTCACAAAAGTGATGACGCACTAATACGAAAGTATGAGTCACAATGATGAATAGCTGTGAAGCGAGAATAGCACGTTGACTGAACTAGCATTGAATCCATTTGTAATTCCATGTGTTTGATCGGGTATGTTGCCAGGATACTATTTGCATTGTAATGTCTGATTAAAATGGCTGGCAAAATTGTTGTCTCAGCAGCCATTACTATGCCTTATGAAACAAAGCTGTATGATACATAACATACTGTAGCTTACCATCTCCAACTGTTTGATACATTGTAGGCATGCACCCATGAGTAATTTTCTAGGGCTTACGATCATCCTGCTCATCTTAATGCTCTGGTAGCCTGGCGCACACTCAGAGGGGACAGCATGATGATGATGACGATGTTTTGCTTTGCTTGAATTGTTTGAAACTGATTTAATTGGCAAAGATATAGGCATAATAATCCATTAATTAATTAATTAAGCATTAACCCGTTCACGGATAGTGGTTACTACAGTGGACAGCTATTAAAACATTTCCAACGATATAATTATTTAATTTTGCCACTTTTGACCATTAGCCACTCCAGTGGACACTAGTGTAGTCTTGAGATACACTGCCATCCAGTGGTCAACGTTTGTAAGTGCAAAAAAAAAAAGACGGACAACAAGATGACCGACAGAAGTTCAGAAGTGACGTACGTGCAAGGAATGAATAATGCTGCCTTCATCTGGTATCGAAATTATGGTAAATACCACATGTCGAGTAGAAAATTGTAGGTGAACGCCCCCTCATGTCGTATTTTCCACTGGACAACTGGGAATTTATTTTGATACCCGAGTTTCCGAGATGAGAAAACCTTTCAAATTTCAACATGGCGGAGAGCGCCGAAGACTATAATGGCGTTGTCGTCCGCTAGCAGGTTGTTTTACAATCTACACATTTACGTAGCGTACACAATTTAATGTCATGTTCAGTTGCTCAAATACACGTTATCCACCCTAGTGGACATGTCACCAACTCCTTGAAAAATGTATGTTTAAAAAAAATAAAGGTGTTTTTTTTTGTTCATGCTTAAACAGAATAAAAACTGTTGAGAAAAAAAGTATTGATGTATGTTAACATAATTTTTGCATGAAAGGGTTAAATTACACCTTTTCACAATATAGTATGACTATGTCAAAATATTTCAAGGATCAAGGTCAGACTTGTCTCATGCCAGTGGGCAACCCTGCCCACCCAACCTTGGGAGGCTAACGCTAGGCTACGCTGCTAGCTAGCATGGTTCCTACTCATAGCATCCTCTCACAAGCAGACATGTTTAGTTAACTGAAGACTAAATTAAAAATCTTAAATTGCCCATTAGTGGAAATGCTAGTGTAAATGACTGTTTGTTCACATGTTAACTGCAGACTGGACAAGCAAAATGGATGAAATACGGCAAAATAGTGTTCAATTAAAGTAACTGACACCTCCTTAAGAAAAAATACATAACCCAAATATGTTTTTTACAGTAATATGTTGTATGTGCCCCCACTAAAGTGGTTATTTCCCAAAATATTTTATTTTAAATACATACATTTTAGAGCTGTAATTTCAATACGGTGATACCGTCAGAATCTGATATCGGTCCATCAGGAAGTGACCTAATACCAACAGGAAGTTTTTCTAAAGCATCTGGGTTATATTTAAATTTAAAAACAAAAGTGAGTTGATGTCAATACAAGATGATAACCCACCGGATTTCTATGGAATTCCAGTGAAAGATGAGGTGAAATATTTAGGTGTGACCATAACAAAAGACTATAAAACCAGAGAAAACTTGAATGTTGTACCAGTGTTGAAAAAAAAAGAAGCTAATCTATACTTAATTCCTGGTTACAAAGAGATCTGTCAATTTTCGGACATATTTTGTTAACCAAAATTGAGATTCCCTCAAGATTTATATACCCAGCCTTTTCTTTATACATTTCGGATCCTTTAATTAAATCAACAAATCAAACACATTTTTATTTCATTTGGAAAAACAAACATCACTATTTGGGGAAAAGGACATTTTTTGTTAAGGTGTGATTTTTGTGTTACTAAGTTGCCAGTAAAACTATCAAAATTTCATCAGCGGGTTTTGTTGTATTGGAAACGGATTTATAATCATAACTTTACTCCACATTCTGTTCCTATCTAGAATAATAGACGTTTTTCTAGTGAAAAGAAAATCTTTGTTTTATCTTTCTTAGTTTTTTTATGTTGGATACAAGAGGAGAATTTCTTAGATTTGAGGATTTTGTCACTAAATTTGATTTAAGATGTACGAAACAACAATATTCAATACACGCTATACCACAAGCTATGGTAAACATAGTGAAAGAATTGTTACTTTATGACCTAAGAACACCTACGATTCCATCACTCTTTATTGACGAGGTTAATCTTATAGATAAAAGATGTACTAATAATTTTTTACATGGTAGCCTTACTTCCAAGATATTTTCATTCCCTATAAAAAGGAAACATTTGTTAAAAGAATATACTCAAGAAATGAGTGTTAGAATTAGAACCCGGTACCTTACTCTACCCATATCACCGAAGGCTAAAGAAACACATTTTAAGGTGATGAATGATGTTTATCCTTGTGGGGACTTTATGAAACAGAGGTTTAAGGTAGAACAAATCTGCTGTGCTTTTTGTGGCTGTGATAAAGAGTTTTAAATGTGTGTACACCAAGAATTTATGAATAAATTGTTTTGCCATTATTATCAAATAATTGATCATCATTTCCCTTGTTCTGTCTTGTGTTACAATCCCAAACTTAATATTCTTAAAATCCAGTGTTAGTGAATCATTGTCTCAATTTCAACATGAAGTGACCTGCTTGACCAGGAAGTTATCTGATATCAACAGGAAGTGACGTAATACCAACAGGAAGTGACCACACAATGATTATTATTGTGTTTGTGAAATATGAGTCAAGCAGCAAAATTCACCCATGTTTATCCATCTCAAGGGGCGGCCATTTTGTCACTTGCTGTCGACTGAAAATGACATCACAGTTGCTCAGGGCTCAGTCAACAACTAACGACCAATCACGGCTCAGTCATAAACAACTCTGATGTCATTTTCATTTATTTTTTTATTTTTTTAAATAGTACCTGTGACACTGCTGTTGCCGTCATTCTCCTTCTGGTGAGTTGCAGTATCTGGACCTTTAGGGGGCCCAGTGTTCTTGTTACCCATCACCTCTGTCACTTCAGCCAGCTTTTCCTTCATGTATATGTCCTGGCAGCCAGTATTTTTCTCCAGTAATCGTCTCCGGCTCTGCGTGATGTGTATCTGAGAAACGATTAGAGTTCCCAGGAAAGTAATGCCACAGTCTTGTGTGTTGAAGACACCAGAAGTCTCAGCAGGTCGCTTCTAACAAAGCAAGTGATATAATCCTCAGTGGACAAGTAAGGGGAGATCCACGTCTTCTACGCTTTACTCAGAGATTCGCGGTAGAAGGAGGAATCAGCTTCCTTAATTGTTCCCAGCCAGCTGTCGAGTAAAAATACGATTATTTAGTTATTTTATGAACAGAACATTTGCCTTGAGTGTTTTTTATCTCTGCGTCACATTGCATGTGAAATGGCACGGACGCCACTGACTAAATGAGCTGTTTTGTGTCTAAAACAAAAACATGGCTGCTTACTGAGGCATAGTCAATTCTTGAATGGCTCCTAAAATCTAAATCACATCCTTGAAGTCAGCGTGTTCTATGCTATTCGTGAATCATTTGCTCACTTTCTCCGACCTAGATTAAAAGAGACAATATTATACCTAAGGCTTTAGAACTGAGAATATGTTGGAATTTTTGACCCATGGTATGCCTAAAACAGTGGGATGAAATTAAATCTGCAAGCAGGATCACATCAAATAAATCAAAAGTACTAGAGCTTTCAAAATTAATCGACAAGTAATCTATTATCAACTATTTTAATGATCAAGTAATCGTTTGGAGCCATTTTTTAATTTAAAATTGTCCAAATCCTAGGATTTCAGCATATCAACAGTAATTCTTCACTGATTTCTGTAGTCCTTATTGGAAGAACACTGATTATCTTGTGTGTTTAATCAAAATAAGACATTTGCAAACATATGTTTTACTTTGGAAAACAATGACCGAATCGGTAACATCATAGTATAACATCAATCCACCTTTTTTTTTAAATACTATACAAATATGTAGTATGGAATAAACACCAATCACTGGTTAATAAACAGTAATCAGGGAAAAAAATGCTTTTGTAATACAATTTAATGCAAAATTAAAATGAATCCGATTAGTCGATTAATCGATTGAATAATCGATAGATTCATCTATTCTAAAAATATTCAATAATGACAGCACTAAAAAGTACTGAAGACTGACATATTTTAAAAATATCATCCAGTCCATCCTTTCCCCCCTGCAAAACACTGAGACGTATGCACGGTTATTTCTTCACGGTATTCAAATTTTTTGAAACCTTGTTTTCTTGGGTTTTATAAAATGGAAGCTCAATTTATGCAAAAATAAACAAATTCATACTTATGTTTATTTTTTTTAATAGAATTATGGAAAATATTCAACTTTTCCAAAATATTCACACACAAAATTTAAAAGGGTCTGTATTTGCATATGAACAATTTTTTAAATTGTTCTTAAATGTGCCCCTTTAAGAAGAAAATACCAACTGTACTCCGGTGAAATATCCTGGTTGGCTCATTAACTGCCGACTTTCTAGGTTTATGTTCCATCAAAGAACATATCTGTCACATTATGTAAAACAAATAACAAAACAATATGAAGTGGTTATTTTCATAATAAAGGCCTTATTTATGTTATCGACATTTACATTTACCTAATTAGGCTAATGAGGATAATACTACTCCTAAAGAGTTGTTTGAAGATCTAAAAAAGACCTGTCATTTGCCAAAAGCCTCCTTTACAAACCCTCCTTTCATGATAACCACACACAGTACAGGTCCATTACTTTTTGCTCAACCCAGCTAATCACCTGCACCCATCTGTCAGGGCTTCCCCCATGGGAAACAAATCACAAGGCCTGCTGCCATTTTACACACTAAAAGCTTGTCAACACCAACGTCATGGCTTCCTGTCTCTTAGCATTAGCGCAGAATGAATAGGCCAGAGCTGACATGGTGCGCATGAATTACATGTACGCCTTATGAGGTGCGATAGGCCTACAATGTTCTAAATAAAAGTAAAATAGTAGTATAATAAATAATATAATAATAATGGTAAAATAAAGAATTGACTCATTAATTTTAAATAACCAATTTAAAGAGAAAATAGACTTATTATACCATATTTAAGGCCAAAACAGCTAAATAAATCCAGCAAATATTAAAGAACTCTTGATAATATAAATGCTGCATGGGCCGGATTCAAGCACGAAGCGGGCCGTTTGTGGTCCCTGGGCCATACTTTGCGCATCCCCACCTTGAGAGCCTCAAGAAGTTGCTGCAATACTTCAGAGAGATCTGTGAGCTGAAGTGCCAGGATGATAGATGTTGTCATTTCTCATATGTGTATGATGAATTAGGGCTCGACCAATTAATTGTCCGCCGATTATATTCGGGCGATTATTGCCCTTCAAACATCTGCCAAAACAACGATTATTTTGCCCTTAAAACGTTATAATCGACAAAAAGTGACGTTTCCCACTGTGAAAGTGCCCTGAATGCACCATTTTGCTTGCGTAGCATTAGCAACTAGCAAATGTGTAACGTTTGTTATTCTGGTTATTTTGTTGTCCCTAAGCGTCCTTTAAGCCCATTTGGAGTTAACTGTAAAACTGAACACACGACAATAATAATTACATCAACTGTATATTTAAATACAAAACATGCTTCATTTTTAAAACATTGCTAGCCTTTTTTTTTTTTTTTTTTTTTTTTTTGGGGGAGAAAACATTGCTAGCCTAGCGCTAAAAGCGAAGGGAGAATCCCATTCAAATGCTAACCATAAATTAGCTTCAACTTCAGGAGTGTTTTTCCTTCAAATAGTAAATATTTGATAATAACCATTCTTAGTTGTAAACGAGTAAGATGGTTTTATTATTGACACAATCTATACAATAAACCTTGTATACTTAATTAAAATTGTTGATAAGGTCATATTATGGACTTAGCATTCAAAGCAGTGTAATTCTTAATAGCAAAAGTTTGTGCGTAAGTGACACCCATTGAAAAGGAATTGGTGGGGCGGGGGGATTATTTTATGCATGAAATATTTTTTTAAATAATCAGCAGATTAATCGGTAATTGGTATTTTTTTCTGCAAAAAATCGGTATCTGCATCGGCCTCAAAAAATGCATATCGGTCGGCGCTAGAATGAATTTGAGAAAATGTCAAAACTGTTACAAGTCCTTACTATTATTCAGATTGTACTGAACTCTTGAGTAGTCACTGATACTGACACATAAAATAAAGAAAAAAAAACAATGACAGATCATTTTAGAGGGAAAAAAATGCTACATTGGGATTTATAGTTCATGCCAAATATATCATTGTTCCTTAAAAGTGCATGAATTGAATTGCATCCCTAATATATATATATATATATATATATATATATATATATATATATATATATATATATATATATATATATATATATATATATGTTTATTCTATATATCAAAACATAATATAGTTGCCTTAAGAATTATTCAACCTCTCTCTGCAAAATAAATGTTGAAACGTTCAATAGATGCCACCTTCAAAAACCTACTAATATTGGTCAGTTCAACGAAAGTTACTGTTTAACATTTGCAAATATAATTTACACTGAGAGCAATTCTTTAGATAACATGACGCCTATATAATCTAATACAGGGCAAACATAAAAACACTATTATTTAAAATGGATTACTATGTGGTATGCCCCTACTTTATCGCTGGTTAAACATTATACCTGCACTTTTCTGTTTAATTGGATGAGGTCAAGTGGGCTACATTGTGGTCCTCGTGACCATGCTTGTGTCTACCTCTTGTAAAGTCAAACACACACAAGAATAAATGTTCGTGGCTCAATCGTTTTCACGCACCAAACGGGATTTTCCAAGAGCGTCTTGTCAAATTGGTGAAGGTGATACACTCTTCCCCTCTCCATCGCTCCCTTTATATAGCGAAACTCTCACTTCATCTACCGAAAGCCAAACGCTACGCGTCGCATCTTATATAATTTAAAGACACATCAGGGGAGATATAAGACATCATGTAGGCTACTCACCACTACATGTGCGTGAACATCTTCTACCGGAAAGGAAACACACGTCTCGGGCGTCTTGGCTTCTTTTTGGTTGCAGGCGCACATCACATCAGTCTTGTCGTCTCGGCGCCTCCAATCTTCGACTTGCACGTTCATCTTGTTTACGCTTCCATCCGGGGAATTTGCAGCACCAAACGCCCTTCATGCGAATGGGCTTTAGTTTTTAATTTAGTCACACATGTGGCCGGGGCTGCCATCTTCTGGCAGAGAAGTGGACTCGTGCTGTGTATCAGAGGTTACGTAAACGAGTCATATGATGATTTAATCCAGTGTAGTGCGCGTCAGATTACCAGGAAAACAAACATATGTTACGTATGTATAATTCTCCGGGGACACATGCAACAGTCTGTAGTCTGTACTTGACCTTTATTCTTATTGTCCAGGTTGTTCTATACTACAACAAAATGGAATCAAAATCTGGACCTATTTATTTATTGACTATTACAGTAGGCCTAAACTACTTCATAAGCACCTGCTTCACTAATTCATATTTTTAATATAATAATATTTATATTACTTAAAATGTATATCATTAATTTAAGATAAATATTTTAAATTGTCATTCTTTATGTGTCCAATATTTTGTTTTGGGATATAAATTATGTAATTATATCAGTTTTTGTTCATTTTTTAAATTATAAGTAATTTCTTAAATTTTATTATTTTAAAGAGTATTTTTTATGATTACTGTACATTTTTAGATGAGTTACAGTTTTATGAAGTGATGCTAACCCTGTAAGACATGCTGTATATTAGTAATTCTTGTGTTATATAGCAATGGAAAAAAATGCATTTCAACTTTTTTTATGCCATGCCTTTATTTGATAACTTTTGGTGATTCAAAAAAATGAGCAAAAGAAAATGAAACAATCATTTAACACAAGTTTTCATTCTTCTGAGCCTACTATGGTTCCCTCCAGGTTCCCTCCAGGTTCCCATCCTCTTTTTGTGGCTGTTGGTTGCCACACTTGACTGGATAAAGTTCCAGTCGAGACGCTCCCGTCAGCCTGTAGCGGAGGTTGGACCATTTCAGCACAGAGCCTCTGGGACAACGGGAAAAAAAGCAGAGGGGGGGATTTAGTTGACTTTTCCTGTTGTGGAGTTATCATGACAGGTCACATGACTTAACAGGGCACTTACTCGTAGTTGCCGTTGGTCATGTACTGGTAGGTGTTGTCCACTGATGGGTAATCCCACATCTGTAGGTCTGTCACATGACCACCCGGACCATACATGGCAATCACAGGCTCACCAGTGAACACATACTGAACACACATGAAATACCATATTGAGAATTATGGATGGATATATAGAAAGATAGACAGATACTGTACTTTCTCAGGTATCCACGCCAAGTATTTCTCACTGCTCCCTCTGTAGAACATGGTGATGTTGTAGTTTGGGTAGACAACGAGGCACATCCTATTCCACTGTCCGTCCTTGTCTCTGACCCCAGACCACTGGTTGTCCCCCAGCCTCGTCGTCCAGGTGGTTGTGCTCAGCCAAAAGGCACCGGTGTTGTCTGACTTCAGCGTCAAAGGGGTCTGGCTGAACCGGCCGAGCGTGAAGATGGTGTGGGGCGACATCTTGTGGTCAAAACAGTAGCGCAGGCATATGGTCACACCTAGTGGAGAGATGAATGGTAATTTAGAGAATTACTTTTTAGATTTATAATTTATTTCACTGCCATAAATTCATTTAAAAAAAGATTAAAAATTAGGGGTGACAGGCGATTACAATTTTTAATTGGAACTAATTGCATGACTTTACTAGTTAACTCACAATTAATCACAAATTTTATATCTGTTCTAAATGTACAATAAAAAAAATTCTAGGTTTTCACCTCTTGGGTAGGTGAAGTCACTGTCAGGGTCAGGCGGGTAGAACTCCACTCCTCCTTTAGAGGTCACCACAAGGATTTGAAATTTTAAATAAAATCATCAGTGTATAGGAGAAGAGACTTAATGTGCTTTTTGATTATTCTCACCTTTTGGGTAGGTCTCATCGACATCAATTTGGCCATAATAATCGTGTCCTTCACCAATAGAAGACATGATTCAAGATCATCCCATTTGAAATGCATTCGTACAGTATTATAATATTTAAATGCTTTTATAAATCTCCGCAGGGAATTAAAAAAAAAAAGGGAACTCAAAAGTATTTGGACAAAGTAACATTATAGAGAAATTGTGCCTTTATTTCACAATCTAAAATGGTTACATTATGCTCACCATTTGGAAGTTCATGGTCGTAAGTAAAGTCATCAGAAAACAATGTTGTCACCAAACCGTTTAAATTGGAAGGGTCAACTGCAAAGAAAAAACACAGCAGAACACAAAAACATGCTGGAGTCGGCACAATTACAACATTGAGTGAAAATAAGACAAAAAGCTTTTGTATGAAAACAGTTGATAAAATTGTCTTCTTTTTTTTCATTACAAATATGTGTGTGAGTGTCTACCTTTAACTCCTTCCTTTTCTTCGTGTATGGGATAGCCAGATACTTCCACGATGACGATTAATATCAGCATCAAGGTGGTAGCAAAAAGAATTGTCTTCATCTTTCTCGGTGCGTCTTCCCACTTTGAATGCCTGTATTGTGAATGGCTGTAAGTGAGTGCGAGTGAGCGCTTATATACAGTAACAGCAAGGGCACGTTCAAAATGTTTTGTTTCACTTCCGATCAGGGGATTTTTTTTCTCTCCGAAGGCCGCATACCCTGAAAAATGGAAAGATGCCAGGAACCTGGTATGCCACTTTGAAATTCTTCCACTTTAGTCGCTAGTACATTTAGGAGGGGAAATCAAATACAATTTTATTAAATTAAATATTTAGAGAAAATAAAATGAGTGAATAATGAACAAATTGGCTGTATTTACCATCACTTTCATTTATTAAGATCACTAAAACCAATCTATCAAGTCCTATAATAATAGTGAATCACAGACATGAAGAATTTTTTTTTTTTGAAACAGGAAGTCAACCCAAAAATATTTTTTGCAATGTGTTCTATGCATCCCGCTAGTCTAAACACTATTCTGTGATTAATATTACTTTTGTGGAATATGAATTAAGCAGCAAAATTTCCATTTCGGCCATTATGACACTTGCTGTTTGTAACCATCTGCAGTGTGGCACCGCACCACAGGGTGGCGCCTCTTTTTTTTTTGTGGGCATGTTCTTTTGTGTTTTTTGGCAGTGAACGTTTTTGACGCCAGGGAGGCACGATAATTGTAACGCGCGGTGGCGCCTAGTCTACTCCTAGCCCAGTTTTTTTGTTTATTTTTAATAAAAGTGAACCTCTAGATTTCCAGTTGCTCTCCTGTTTTTTTTTTTTTTGGGGGGGGGGGGGGGGGGGGGGGTTTGCTGTCCCGCTGCGCCGTCCATGGACAGTCAGCCACCGCGCAGTACATGTTGACTGAAAATAACATCATCAGGTAACGACCAATCACGGCTGACCTGTTTTCTGAAGCAGAGCCGTGATTGGTTATTACCTGGACCTTGACCAAATTTGATGTCATTTTCAGTCAACAGCAAAATGGCCGCCACTTGAAATGTAGAAAAACAGGTGGATTTTGCTCATAGTCCACAAACACAATATTAGTCAGAATGCTATGTTTCGACTAGTGGGGCTGCATAGAACATATTGTAAAGAAAATGTTGGGGTTGACTTCTTTAAGCAAGCATTTTGGTATTTTGTATTGATGTTGTAATAGTATGTTCACCGTTAATGTCCAACGGATTTCCATTGCTGTTTGTAAACACAACATTCAATACTGACACTCGATGAACCCAAGGAAAACAGCCAACCAGGAACTAACATGAAACCAGTCCGCCCAATCAGGAACGGGGGGTTCGCACAGCAAAATTTGTCACTGATCACTGCCGTCAAAAATATGTCACTGATATATATATATATATATTTTTTTTTATGACACTTATAGTAGCCTGCTTTTTTTTTTTTGGGGGGGGGGGAGTAAAAATTAAAAATTCATTGAAAAAAATAAATGCATTACTCAAGTATTTGTCCTTAAACTCTTTCCACCCACTAAATGTCCGCATTCCTCAGCCCATGGGGGATTCTGAAGACAAGTGTTCCACAAGTTGCTACATTGTTTGAGAGTTGACTATATCTCTCAGTTACACAAGGTGCAAGGTCAGTGTTTATTTATTTTGTACATTCAGTGTACTGGAAATAATTAATCTGACAATGCAATCTCATTGAGACTGTGAAGGAGAATGAGATCACAAATTAAAATGTATTAAGAGCGCATGTTGTGATCTGGACATTGGAATAAATGGGAGTGTGTGCGCATTTCAACCCAAATTCAATTTGCTGCCCTCGGCACGGCTCACAAGACCTTGAAGCGTTGAAGTGTCAACAAACATGGGAAACAACAGAAGCGCTGCCTGAAAAAATGCTAATGCTAACCACGCGAACAGATTCAAAAGCACAACAAGCCTGTCTGTCGGGCTTAAGGGGTTCTCACATCAAATCTTGAGTTGGGAATGTGAGTTGTTGAGAGGGTCTCCTTTGCCCACCGAAGGGCTTCTACAGAAATGATGCCCCTTAAAGTATGTTAAGCTATTTACAACTTTAAAAGGGTTTGGCTACATGATACAAGGTGTGCTAATCTTGTTGTCGATATGCATTACTTTAGTTTTACTTTTTTTTTCCCCCTTAAATCTTAGTGATGTCACATATAGTAATGTAACACAGACAGATATACATACACAAACGTCAATATTCCACACAGTAACAAACATCAAAGTTGGGAAGTTTATTTTTGCAGATTTGGGTTTTGAGCGACTACAAGGGAATTTACCCAAGTGTGCCCCTTCAAAGCAGATATCAAACCGCCCTATTGTGTGAAGCCTCTTTGCCTTCATCATCGACATTAAATTCAAAAGACGAACAATTTTATTTCATTGGTTCAGCACCAAAAAGTATATACAATACAGCAAGTCATTAAGGATTTTCCAATAGGAAACTAACACAAAAGGGCTAAACCTATTGTCAGATCAATCAAAACTTTGAAAAAAGCAAACATGTTTTTTCATCAGACTAAGACAGAAATTCATTTGAGCTACAGTGAGTGTCGTAATAGTGTTTTTCAGTGCCTCTCCAAATAAGGCAAAATGGCAGACAGGCAGAGAGAAACAATGTAATATACTGACAACAATGTACATTCAGTGATGAAAAACAGCAAAAGTGATATCATTAAAGAAAAAAAAACAATTCACAAGTGTGCATAAATTAGAGGCTGAAATGACCAACTGGACCAACAACTTTAAAATATACAGTAGATAATAAGCCATATATACAGCTATATATAGTATTTTTGGTCAGGAAAATAAAACATGCAAGTGCTGAAAGGATGGTTAAAAAAAAGTTCCTCCATTGTAAGTGCATCAAAATTGTCTTTATTTACAAGAAAATACTATATTATATCGTATCTGACTACACTAAAAGCAACATTAAGGTGACATATATTTAATTAATAAGTGAAAATTGTGTAGTTAACATACATGTAGTGTGTACCTGATTTACTTTAACTACCGTGTGAAACTCAGGCAGCTCTGTGGCTGTTAATAAACTTCCGTTTTCTGTAAGGGCATCCAGACAGGTCATCTTCTCCCTCTTTACCAGCTGTGCAGTCATCTACTCAAGGTCCTCCAGGAGCGCCAGGAAGGCCACCTCGAAACGCAGCTGAAGGTCGCCTGCAGGACAGTGATGTAACAAGTACAGTATATGATGGACAAGAGACCGAACGCTAACGTGGCTAGCGCTGCCAAGCAAGTGTGAGGGCTGTTTGATTACTTTTGAAAGGTGTAAATGACTGTGCGCACTTCGATGTTGACAGCCTGACACACTTGCCATGCTGATCTTTTTTACTTTTTCTTTTTTTTTTAACAAACCAGGCATACTCAAATGTGCTGATTTAGTCGGCAAAATCGCTACTGTGGTTCTGACGCCATCTTGTCTCATAGGCCAAAATCTATGGAGAGAATTTCTAGAGGAAAATAGCGTGACGCTAAGCAGTTTACATTTAAGTTTAAAAAAAAAAAAGGAAAAAGTTGATTATTTAAAATTTAAAACAAGTTGGTCGCTCATTATTAAGTGAAAATGTGTTTTTTTGTCTTCTGTATTTATAATTTATAATGGTAATTTAATAATAATAATAATAGATTTTATTTGTAACACACTTTACATGTATAAAATAAATCTCAAAGTGCACAGCACAAGCAACAATAAAAGCACACATTAAAAATCTGAGTAAATATTACTCTTGTCCTTGCTCCGGTGACAATACAGGGTCTGCTATTTGCTTCTTCTCCTTTAATATAGTATTCACATGACGTGACCGACCCCCACCTATCGACGCAGCACGCCTTTCGTGGGGCAAAAGACCAGCAAGACAACGCAACCAAATTCTGAAAAGCACTCGTGTTGCTTATTCCAAGTTACTTTGATTCATTCATTTGTTCATTCATTCCGGATTTTCACCAACCGCTTCACAATGGTGCACACGTGTGCCGTTCACGGGTGCAAAGTTGGGCGAACAAAGATGTGAAGTGAAACTTCTAGATAGTATTCACATGCCGTCATTTGCCCCACATTGTGTGCAAGAAGTGTCCGGAATTACAAAGATACATCTAAAAGATTTCCAATCGACAAAGTCTACCAAAGTGTGTTCTGGCCATTTTGATTAAGGTAAGTGTCATAGCAAGATGGTAAAAATGATTTTACCATAATGCGATCGTGATATATGTGAGCCGCTAGCGATGGCTAACTCTGGCTAAACATAGATTTGTGATCAAGATATTCGATTTTGAGATCTCTCCAAATACCCTCCTCTCTTATTTTCCTTTAACAGCAGCCCAAAAGTTGAAATTGTTGTTGAAGTGTACGAAAATAAGTGATGAATCAACAATGTTTTTTTGTTGTTGTTGTTGTAACATGCTAGCGTTAGTAGCTAGCGCGTTCGGGGGGAACTAGCTACTTTAAGAATAACCCGAGATTCTTCACCTCAAATGTTTGTAATTCAATCGAATTCGACTACCCAAACGTTTCAACGTTTACCGCTGCAAAGAGTGTTGAGCTAAATCTTTCGCATACGTCTTGCTTACACAAGTAACGTTAGAGGTGTCATGTCTGGGAAGATTTGGCTTTGGATCCCGATTGTTCCTGAGTGGATTCCTGCCCTTTCGCAGGCTGACCAATCCGGGCCCTCAGCCACTTGTGCCTGGCCCCAGCTGTGATTAGTTACCCTAATTGGTGTGGGTGTATTTAATTCCCGGGTGGTGATCAGTTCCTTGTGGGATCATTGCCACCCTCGGAGTTCTGTCTGTCATTTTGATTTTTGTACGTTTCAGTTCCTTGTTTATTTTAATACTAACCAGTACCCTGGTTAGTGTTTGTTTGCAAAATAAACCACGCCAGTCTCGCCTGCACTGATTCTCCTGCCTCCCTGCATTTTGGGTCCTCCACTCCACACGCCGACAGACACCATGCTGCTCCGTCACGGTGTGGTCACGGAGCGGCATGGTGTCTGTCGGCGTGTGGAGTGGAGGACCCAAAATGCAGGGAGGCAGGAGAATCAGTGCAGGCGAGACTGGCGTGGTTTATTTTGCAAACAAACACTAACCAGGGTACTGGTTAGTATTAAAATAAACAAGGAACTGAAACGTACAAAAATCAAAATGACAGACAGAACTCCGAGGGTGGCAATGATCCCACAAGGAACTGATCACCACCCGGGAATTAAATACACCCACACCAATTAGGGTAACTAATCACAGCTGGGGCCAGGCACAAGTGGCTGAGGGCCCGGATTGGTCAGCCTGCGAAAGGGCAGGAATCCACTCAGGACCAATCGGGATCCTCAACCAAAGCCAGACATGACAAGAGGAAGCTCAGGGTGACTGACATTCGTCAATAACAAAATAACATTCGATGTAAACTCAATAGAAGCAAAATTGACTTCACTGGAAAGTTGCCCCACCATGAGGGTAGCGATCCAATGATGTCAGTGAATACTACGTATAGAGATACCTGCCAAAATACAACAGTCTTTACAGTATTTACCTGTAATCCACATAAATATGTGCCAAAACATAGTCGCTATAAAATTTACAGTATTATACAGTACAGCAAACTACTATACTGTGTTTTTACCTATAATGAACTTTGTTTTACCCATAATGCATTGCTGCATAGAGTAAAATACTGTAAAATTTAAAAAAAAAATGATGTAATTCTTTACTGTAGATTTTACAGAAATTTGTTAGTGTAACGCCAAGCCATCTGTGACTGAGCAGGAAACACTTCAAAGCTTCTTTTTTTTTCATTGACAGGAAGAGCTACAATAATAACTTCAACAATGACAAATAATAACATTGTGACTTTGTAGAGTAACTTGCATATTTCCCAGGAAAATCCCATCACTCACAGTTTTGGTTCTGTATGGTACGCTCCTGCACGAGATTCTGCTCCAGATCTTTGCTCATTTTGTGGGATTGGGCTCCGACGTCTATAATCGTCTACTGCTGCTTGCCGCTGAAACATGTGAGACCCTGAAAATGCAAACAGTTTCATATTGCACATGATCTCTTCACTTTCATTTATTATCACGTTTCTGGCAGGTTTATGAAAACCATTAACATTATTACCCTCACCTTGACCGAACTCTAACATTGGCCCCAAGAACTGTGTGTGTATAAGTAGGCCAGGACAAGAAGTCTGACACACCCCAACACACACACATTTTACAACCGCCTCCACTCTTTGTGTAATAAAGACATCAGACATGGCCCACTGGGGACTGAAAAAAGGTCTCTAATGTCTCCATCCAAGCCACTCAACAAAATTAATCAAATCATGCTTACAGTATTATGGTTATGTACAGCATGGGTATTATTTTTAAAGAAACACAACACTGTTTAAAAATCATATTTCAGGCCTTTGCCCACAACATGTTGAGCTAGTTCATTCTTTGTTCTTTACTGCACATTGACCCAATTCCCCCCCATGTGGTCATTAAAAATGCATCAACAGGCAACGTTTGAGTGTGGTGGAGGCAGGCTTCGGTCTCATGGGGCCAGACTGTTTCCAATTTGATCCCTTGCTGTGATTGTGTATTTGTTTGTGTTAATGTACAATCAAGTGTTAACACAGCCAATAGGAAATGTTCAGATATATACATCGTAGTTGCTATTAATAATTTTGAAAGCAAAAACAAAAATGATCAAAGATTGATGCAATGTATTGCATACAATCTTTTTTGTATTTAATAGTGCATAACAAACCGGACCTTTTTTCTGCATCCGTCGCACATTGTCAATTTCGTATACTCTGACGTCCAAGTTCTCTGGGATTCCATGATCCGCCCAGCGAGATAGCAGGCCGTTAGATGATTGTCTTGTGGCGAGGGGTGCGTCACTGGAAAGTTGACGAGGGTGCGTGCCTACAAACAGAAATTAATCCAGCATGAGAACTTTGTTGAGCTGTTTTCAATTTTTGAAACTTGTGAATGTACAGTATACACAAAAAAAACCTTCAAATTTAGCATTTTTATAATTTTTGTAATTTTGTAATTGAACAACACAGACATAACGCAATGTATCCATGTTGCATCTCACTTTTTAACAGATCTTTTCACCCTTTTTATTTTCTGAACCAAGTGCAACCTGATTTTGTATTTTAACTTCCATTACTGGGTGAAGTGTTGGATTCATACATTAATGATGTGACTTCTGGCAATGTAAGGCTTTCCTGGTCACTAAGTGTGCTTGATCTGACTGCATTCCACAGACTTGTCATCTCCAATTCACATCACAACATGGTAGGGTGGAAGCATTTTTCTATTCATTAATTAATATAAAATGTCTACTCTCTTTTAAAATCATTTCTATGAAACTATTATGAGGTGTTTCAACATTTGACAGTCAGGAGCCCCTTTTGCAACATTTCCTGTCAAAATTGTTGTCTGAAATGCAACTAGCTACTCAGCATTATAAATTTCAGTACCAAACAAAGCAGATGTTGATTTTAGAGTGTTTTTTTCTTTAGTTATACTTAACCATCTTTGACTGTCAGATGTTAAAATTTGGCATTTAAAAAGATATCCTGTTATTTGAAAATAGAAGAAAAAAAACTCGCTCATTTTGTTTTAATGGCACAATAACAGGATGTGAAAATCAGGTCTTACTTCAAATACGAGAAACGGATCACTCATCCTTCCTACTAGGGATGTTCGATACCACTTTTTTTTTTTTGATTTATCTCAGTAAGACTATGCTTGACTATGCTCACTTTATTCAGAATTCTGAGAATAAATTCATAATTCTCACTTTAAAGTCAGAAGTATTAGATTTAAGTCCGAATTCTCACTTTATTCTCAGAATTCTGACTTTAAAGTCAGAATCATGCCAAACTTTTTTTCTCTCTCTTCACTGGCCCTAATCCTCTTCCATAAAAACTAACTAAAAAGAAAATTACAAAGCTATAATAACCCTGCAAGGTACTCAAAACTTTTGCCTTTGCAATTACCTACTGATGGCACAGCATCAGGATCAACTGGGATTGCTGCATTTTGTTTAAGGACACTGACATGGTCACTAGGGCTGGAGATCGAACCCACAACCTCCAGATTGGGAGACGACCACTCTACCGCTGAGCCATGCCACCCCTCTTCCACAAGTTTGTTTTGCATATAAGCATATCTGACACTTGGACTGCATTTTGTACCTGTATTGCCTCTCCGCCGAGATGATCTGCTACTGTAAGCCTCTCTGAGAAGGGAGCCGCTCCTGTCGCTAACAGAATCTCTGTTCGATGTGCTGCTGGTTGTGGCTTCACTGTCCCTCACCAAGCTGTCATAGCCACTGCTCATTGTACTATTCCTGTTTGAGAAATACAGCGACGTTTTACCCATAGCTGGTGGCAAATCACCACTCAGGACACTCGTGGTCTCGCTTGCATGCCCACTCATGTGAGGGGGCGTCCGGGGAGAGGTGACTTGGCTGTACGGAGAAGGAAACAAGCCCATTGGGTCTGGTCCTGATGAAGTGGGGCTGGCGGACCTTTCCTTTAGGAAGTCTGAAATGCGACCGTTGGTGAATCCCTGAATGGCAGATTTCGTGGACGAGCATGTTGAGCTTTGACTGGGAGTGCGGCTGATGGAGTGGAAGGAGGCTGGAGGGGAAGAAGAGAGAAATGAGGAAGTCCTCTCAATGCGAACAGTTTTGCTGTCCGGGGAAAGACTGGCACTCCGGTTGATGGACTGCTGCAGGCCTTTACGGGGGAGACTAAGGTTCTTGATGCTCGGGGCAGACAGGCGACGCACTTTGGGACAAACCATTTTCAGTTTCCCGACAGCAGACAGCTTTGAATGTGTCTGCCTGGATTGAATTACAGTTTCAGAAGGGCTGGGATTATGACTGTGGCTCGTCTGGCGAGGTTTTCTGGAGCTTCTGCTTGCCCTTGGTATCGTACAATCCCCAACACTATTTCCTTTGTGAACACCTTTACCAAAACCATCAGAACTTTTCTTGTTGATCCCCTTATAGCTTGGAGAGGTGCTGCTACTTCCCCTGTCAAAAATTGGGAAGTCACATGTGTTCCTCCCAAGTGATTTGCTTGTCATCTGATCCATTTTGGCACTAACATGTCTGCCACTCTCCTCCAAGGGTGACATCATCTTCCCAGGACCCCTTCTGGGAGGTCTCCTTACCTCCTGCTTGGAGTCTGTTTCATATTTCGGCAAGGAAGCGCTGTGGAGGCTGTGGTTCACCGGGGAAGGCTGCTTGCCTCTTTTCCTCTCTAGGGTAACCCCGGGGCTGCACGGAGTGGATGATGTCACCCCCCTTGGGTCTCCGCAACCATCTGCCATGCGATGGTTGGCGTTTAGCCAACTTCGAGGCAGACTACCTGCATTAAAGGGTTCAATGCCCGTTTCCAGGCAACCTAAAGAAAGACCAATTACCCGACTATTCCCAACACGTCTGCGAGTTGACTCGTCCCCCAGGAAGGCCTTTGGAGGGTTCATGGAGTAAACATGCTCGCAGTCTCCATGGTGGCTTTTGTCCGTACCGCACATTGAGTCGTTCTGAGAAGATACATTTTCCAAGGCCAGTCGATCGCAGGGAATCAGATTGCAGCTTGAGTTACATATCTCGTCTGACCTTATTATGTGAGTCTCTGAAGCTGATTCCGGGCATTTTATTTTAGTCACAGTTCTTTGTCTTTCTTTGACATCGCACTGTTCATCAGCATTTATAAGCATGGGATTTATAAATGACGGGAGAAATCTTTCCCTTCTTGAGGTATACTGTACTTTTTCAATAGCGGTCACCCGGCTCTGTGCGGCATTTGTCTGACTTGCTTCTGCAGAATCTTCAGTTATATTGCTTATGATTTGGATCGGTTGGGAGCCTGCAGAGCCTTGCACGTGTGCCGTTGACTGGGCAGTATCTTTGATGCAAATAATGTTCCCTCCCGTCCTTCCACTGTCAAGTGTGCCGCTAATGGTCACCTCCTCCACCATAGAGAAGACAAGTTCATCTTGACCTTTCAAATCCAGCGGCTGTTGAACAGTTACAGTGATGGTTGCTGTCAATTCCTTAGCGTCCTTTTTGTTGTCAAGTAGAGAACTGCTAGGTTGTGAAGAGGTGCAGGGAGGAGAAGGGGGAGATGCAGGTAAACTCTTTCCAACTGGTGAAGTCCTTTTGTCTGCTTTGAACCAGACAGCTGCTTCATGACTCTCCTGTTTCTCTGTAGGCTGAAGGGAACTGTTAGCAGCCATGCCCTCAACTTTGACATCTAAGAATTGAGAAGCTAGTGTTTCAGCAGACTGAATTGCTCCAGGTTTTGGTAACTGATAGCGACAAGTCATGTTTCGATTGAGCGTTTGATTCAGTGGCTCCTCACTGGAACTGGTTGCACTGCACTCCTCGCAATCATAAAGACCAGAGTCCTCTCTCTGAAAATTGTCCCCATGAAAGGCACCATCTGTTTGTTTCTCTCGACCCAATGTCTGACTGCAGCCTAGCCCCTGCTTCAATATCTGTGGTGCCTCCAATGCGTCTGTAGCAGTCTCTTTCACCGTGTCTTTCTGGGATTGTGGTTTTTGTGTGACATCGGTAATAGGAGGCCCTTTTGAGGCGGACTTGAGCAAATCCATTGTTTCCTCGCCGTCTATGCAGCCCAAGCGCTCCTGAAGCTCGGCAAACGTGTCACATTTAAGACAGTCCCTCTCTGGCTTCTTCATTTCGGCTTTCAGCATGTCAGTCTGCCCTTGAGTGTCATCTTTCTTCTTCTCTCCATGGAGTTTGGGGATTTTCAGCAGCTCTTGGAGCAAAGCGGTAAACTCCGGGTCTTCCACGTCAGCCTTATTTGGATGTAAGGAGGGTATAATGGGCACAAACTCAGGTTTTGCTAACCTTGGGGGAGCTCTAGGTTGGATCAAACCATCAGAGTCTATTTGGATGACTGTGTCACAGGACTGGTCACTACTGGAGCGTTCATCGAGCTCCCCGCGGAGACGGAAATGTTGCACATCAACGTCAACCTCATCTGTGGAGTGGAAAGCTCGCAGGGAAAAAGATGTGGGGCCTCTCTTTTGTCTTGTCAAACTCCTGCCACTAGGTGAGCATGAGCTGGATTGCTGTTGAGCAAAGATACATTGGCAAGGTTAATTTTAGTATTGGACTATATTTGACATGAAATACATATTACATTTTTAGTGGTGTCAAAATTAGTGCATCGAGTTAATTTAAATTAGGGCCCGACCAATATGCATTTTTTTTAGGCCGCTGCCAATACAGATTTTTGTCAGAAAAAAATACAGATTACTGACTAATCTGCCGATTATTTAAAAATATATATAATGTATAAAATTACCCTCTCTCCCCAATTCCTTTTCAGTGGGTGTCACTCTCGCACAAACTTTCGCTATTAAGATTCTCTGCTTTGAATGACAAGTCCACTTATCAACAAATTTCATAAAGTATGCAAGGTAATTGTTTCGATTCATGTGTCAATAATAAAACCATTCTTACTTGTTTAACTACTGTTGTAAAGCATTAACCTTTTCTTTTATATATTTTTATTTTGTGTTATTTTCACAAGTCTTGGGACTTACTGGGCTAACCTGGGACCTCTGTGTTAAGACAAAAAAAAAATCCTTGGATGTTTGCATCTTTGAATTTTGAGAAAAGCTTTGAATCCTTCAAATATCATCTTTAAATATAACTTGAAAGGACTAAGACAAAATAAAACAATTAGAAAGTAAAATAAGAATAGAATAAATAGCAACCGAAAAAACAGTAGGAATAAATACGTGAGAGTGTTCCTGTGCGTTTTGGCCTCTTGGGGGCAGTGTGGTGCTGTGCATCTATGGCGTACACACTTAAAATGAGTACAGAAGAAAGTTGTGATTGAATTATATTAGAATAACTCGTTTTTCAAAGATTGGGAAGGATTTGTGCCTTTGCGTAGTGTTATCTCACCCGTGGGTATGTATTCCCACAACATTTGTGTGTGGATATTCGTTATTTGATGCTAACTTCCTGTTAGCATTTGAATGGGATTCCCCCACCCTTTGCTTTTAGCATTAGCGCTAGGCTAGCGATGTTTTAAAAATGAAGCATGTTTTGTATTTAAATATACAGTGGATGTAATTCTTAACGTCGTGTGTTTAGTTTTACAGTTAACTGAGGTGTCATTAAACCGCTTAAAGGACGCTTAAGGACAACCGAATAACCAGAACAACATATGCTAAACGCTTGCTAGTTGCTAATGCTACGCAAGCAAAATGGTGCATTCTGGGTACTTTCACAGCGTCGGAAACTTCAGTTTTAATCAATAACGTTTTAAGGGGCAAATAATCGGCCATTTGACCCAATTGGCCGATTGTTTTGGCCAATGTTTGAAGGCCAATAATCGGCCGATTATAATCGGCAGCCGATTAATCAACAGCCAATTAATTGGTCGGGCCCTAGTTTAAAGTTCCTTTAACACCACTCATCTTTTTAACGCTCGATTAACATCCACCCCTTGCACTGTGCTGTCATCAATGTCCAACATTAAATGCTTATGCCATCTACTGGCAGAAAAATTACCTCAACACAAATCAATGTCTCACACTCACAAAGGTGAGTTTCGCGTGTGTGTATTATTATTCTTATGGTCATGGCATGGGTTCGACCCCCCACCCCCCAACAACAGGGTCGAACACGGGAGCAAAGCTTAGACCATTATGTCATTATTTATTTATTTGTCAAGTAAGATTTTAAAACAGAGTTTTGTATTCAGTTTTATTTTCTACCCATACGTTACATCTTTGAGTAAACTTTAAGTATCTCTAGACTGGGCCGAGTGTCCTCTTTTTTGGAAAGCTATATACGGTCACCCTACTATACTACAATTAAAATGTCTACATTTTAGACAAACAAATACTGTATGTGATCCTTTCATACAGTCGCAATTCAAATTGAGTAAAATTATTGAATTGATAACGTGTAATACCTTTGTCCTCTTTTGGGACCTTCGGATACGAGAAGCCAGCTGGATGATGGAGGTGGTTTCGTGTAGCTGCGCCAGTGAATTGGCAACCTGAGCAATGACTGCGGTGTGGCAGTTAGCATGACTCAAGGACTCCCGAAGAAGCATGGTTAACTTACTTCCCCTGCTCACACACACAGACATGCAACAAAATAATACTTCAGCAATGTTACATTTCATTTTCCATTGACACAATCTTATCTTGTCTTACCGACAATACACAACATCACTTTGATGGGAATACTGCATTGATATTATGCATACAATGAAAAAGCTACATGGGAGACAGAGAAAACACAAACCTCATCTTTTTTAAGATAGCAACTCAATTGCAATTTGGTTATCTGATTGTTGTCAGTGTCAGGCGTAAACCAATGTCCAAATTTGGTCAATTTCAGATTTCACCACATGTCTCATTCATACATTGATACAATGGATCAAACAACAGTTATACAGTAACAAAATTATTATTTTTTTTAAATCTTACTTTTTGGGGATGGTTTTATGTCCACTTAGTAGTGACAAAACAACAGGGCCCAGGTCCGAATGGGGAAGTTTGTTTTTGATATATCCAACCCCGCCCCTCATGCCACTACAGACATCAATCATAGTCAACTTGGTTGAACCACGTGAACCTAAAGCACAAAAAAAAAAAATACAGTACATAAAAATAGAAAACATGAGCTCTTTATTAAATGTTAAACTGAATTAAATAAGATGCAAATTCGGGGTTAGCTTAAGTTATAATTAATATAGCACCATCTAATTTGCCTGGTACAAGCTCCCATGGTAGATAAATATTTTATTACAACCTTTCCCAACGGTGCTGCTTTCTTGCGTGCGAGGGGGTTGAACGTGCAGAGTGAAGAACATTACGGAGCTGTGGGACAAGAACGTGGTGAAGTCATTGTGCCGACGTGCTGCAATGGCGACATCCAGAAGGGAGGCAGCCCGCTCAGCAGTTGGGGCCTTGACCCGATTGTGGTTCCGGAGCTGAAACGGAAAACTGTATTGTCACAATCGCACCTTAATAAGCAGAAACAGGAATCGTACCACAACTGCAAGAATGTCTTCTCAAATATATGCCATTAGTATTAGCAATTAGCAATCCACTTAATGCTTCATCTGTGAAAATATGTAAATTTTGTGGAAAACATTTTGTGAGAAGTCGACTATCTGGCTTACATTCAGTACTGTACAATACACTCATCGGCACCTGCAAAATCTAATAAATTCAAAATGGAAAAAAACAACTGCCTTCACAATTATAATAAATGATACTTCATTTTCCTACTGATGAAGCAGGATCAGGACTAACTGAGGGTTCAGTATCTTGCTTAAGGACACTTCACCATGGTCACAGTGGGCTGGGATTGAACCCTCAACCCGAGTTGCGGGATGACCACTGAAAATATTTATTTGACTTTTTGTGTGTGTGAATATCTAAATTTTTCAATCTGAGAAGACTTCAAATAAATGTGTTAATTTGCATAGACTACATAGCAATGTAAATGCTTTCATTCAGTTGTATGCATGAGAAGATCCAAATAGCCAGTTACAATGTATCCATTAATGCAGCCGTGTCTCTGGCCTTGCATTTCTAGTTAGTTAGTTAGTTAGTTAGTTTGAACTCTTACTTTTAGAGTGAACATTTGAGGACTCCGTAGGCAACCACTGCTCAGCCACTTCTACATTTATCTGGGGTGTACCGCAAGGTTCAGCTTTAGGGCCAATTTTATTTTCCACTATTTTTTTTATTGCTATTATTAGTGTTGGTGCTGTTACTGTTAAGTGGTTAGACCAGAGTGGTTAGTGGTTAAATGACCAGATTTCTCTTTCTACCTGTATCCCATGGATGGGGTCGTCTTGGAGCCGAATGTGGGCTCTTGGGCTGTCCTGTACATTGCCCAAAGAAGGGGCGACCTCCCCCAGTAGATCTCTCAGTTTGTCTTCCTCTCCGCAGCAGAGTTCCACAGCAGATACGGATACAGTAAGATCGGTCCACGTCTTCTCCCGACGCTTCTCGATGGCGCTATACAGCCAGGAGATGGCACATGGAATCAGCCCAAGCTTGTGGATGCTCTCAGCGTTCCCTACCATGCTGGACCAGGAGCCTATGGCAGACAACAGGGATTGTGTATGCATTATAACACACATTTTGATTGGTCATATTTGTGTTATTAACTTAAGGCCAGCACACACAAAAATCCATATCAATAGTATTTCCATAAAGAGACATATGAACATATGCTTTGACTGAATGTATCAAATGTAGTATGTTTTCCATGCGTGAAATATAGCTGTGGCGGCAACCACAGGACACAAGGCTAGTTAACATATGCCCCTATCTGAGACAAATGTAAGTACGTGGACTATTTCAAAGGAGAAAACTAAATAAACTATTATAGACTATGCATAGTATACCATTGGAATGCCTATATACCGTATATGACCTCAGGCATTAGACATTTGGAAGAATTTGGACAAAGTGAAATTGATTTCATAATAATTCATAAAATTGAGGTAAAATTAAAAAGATGTACTATACTGTAAAAAAAACAGTGTGATATTGATTTGTGTTGAGGTCATTTTTCTGCTACTAAATGGCATAATTGCATTTGTAAGACGTTGGTGACAGCTCAGTACATTTTCTTTTCATATTAGGAGCTATCTAATCTTTAACATGAAGTAATTTGTGAAATTCTGCACATTTTTAAAATTGTAAAATACAACTTGACCCCAGTCTCCACAGATATATGCATTATTATTATTACATTTATTACTGCTAAATTTTGACATGGACGTGTCTGCTGCATTGCGACTGGAATTCCCCCAGTACATTTCCAAGTAAGGGGCGGTCATTAAATGCATGTTAAAAGAATCAGTGGTGTTAAAGGAACTTTCAATGAACTAAAAATTAACACACTAACTTTGACAAACCTAATATTTTGTTTAAAAAAAAGTAATAATAAATAAATAAAATAAAAAAAACTTAGAAATAGGCAGATGAAAGAGTTACTTGGTTGTTAAATTTCACACTTAATGGGTGGGCAGGCACTACTGGAATCTGTTTTTATTATACAAGCTGCTAAAAAGTCTATTTCTATTATATATCCACTTTTAAAAATATATATGGTCATATGTTAACAATTACTGCATGTCTTCAAAAATACTTCTGGACCTAATGGACCTAACTATACATAAATTATGATTATTTTAATTTTAATTTTATTTTTTTACAAAACATATTTTTATGGACTAACGCCCAACTCTACTTCATCATGCACTTTTGCCCGGCATCCGGTTAAATATACAGGCCTGTTTTACCCGTTTGTCTAATCCAGACATTAATTGAATGAGGATAAGATAATTGGTTTATTCCAATTAGGGGCCAAACTGCCTTTTATTCAGACAGAATAGTATTCTGTGGAGGAGATTGATATCCCTCGGCTGCAGGCCACGTGTAGTCTGCATCGGCCAACTAATTCATTTACGGAGAGTGGCTTCATGTGAAAAAGAAGCTCCAAGGAGACCCTGCCCTTACCCCTGTGTGTGCATGTGTGTGTGTGTGTGTGTGTGTGTGTGTGTGTGTGTGTGTGTGTGTGTGTGTGCGTGTGTGTGTGCGTGTGTGTGTGTGTGTGTGTGTGTGTGTGTGTGTCCTCAACAGTATCTAACATGCTCTCAGCAAGGCTAAGTGCAGGGTCCATATCTTTAATAGCAACATTTTACAGTCCATTTTCTTTACAATACCCTCTGCGCTCAGAGCATCCCCAAAATACAATAAAAAGTGTTTGTGTGTGCTGTATGCTTGAGTGTCTATCATTTATGGGAAGCTTTACGGGGAAAAAAAATCATATGATCAAGTAGTGGATTTTTCAGTGTAATGTCATTCATGAAAGATGAATGGATTGGTTGAAGAGGATTTTAAACAGCAATACTTTTCTGTCATAACAAATCCCAAATAGTTAAATTGAAGCAAAGGGGGCTCGAGATGGGTATCGAGGACGCAACAAAAATGGAGTGATAAGGGAAGGATGGATGACAACAGGAGTGGGACGAAGGTGTAAGAGGAGGGGGGGATGGATAAATGGTCCTTGAGCGTAGATAAAAGCATCCCACTCTCATTTTAAATTTGAACCCGTGGCCCCTCGCAGCAAGCCATTACTCACCCACATCAGCGCACCCCAAGCCCAGGACACATCCGTCGCTGCCGCTCAGCACACAGCGGATGACATCAGCCAAGACGCCTGAACACACCTCAGTCTGGTCAGAAGGACGAACAGAAGACAGAAAACATTTTATGACTCATTTCTGCAGGGAAATAGCATATTCAATGGAAAGGGATACTTGTGTGCTCTGTCAAATTCCCTTTGTCTTAAATACTGTAAGCAGAGCTCATCACTGTAAAAAAAAAAAAAAAAAAAAAAAAAGAAGAAGTAATATTTACTTGGAAAAAAACTAGTAAAGTTTTTTCACTCAGAAATTCTAAGTAACATTTACAAGGAGATTTTTGAGTACAGAAGTTCCTTAAGCGTTGAGGAACGAACAGCTCATCACCTTCACCTTGGGACACGGCGACTCTACCACCTGAGCCATGCCACTCTTGCTGTTTGTCACGATACACTGTTAACTCGAATAAGTTAGCAGAGCTAAAAAAATAAAAATAAAAAAATTATTAAATGAGGTAATCGGTTGCCTCACTTTTTTGGAGTTGATCAACTCAAAAGTTAAAGTTTTGCAGAACTTGAATGGTTGGATTACACCCCCAAAAAATTGTTTATGCATAGTTACTTAGAAGCTTTCTATTACAGCAACTCAATAATTCTCAGTTACTAACTTATAAATGTTATAAAACCACTGGACTAAGTTAACAGAAGTCCAAACCATAAATACACTGTGTGTCCTCACGAGAATCCCAGGAATGCTGGAGCCTATCCCAGCTGTCTTCAGGAAGTAGGTGGGGTACACCCTGAACTGGTTGCCAGCCAATGGCAGGGCGCACACAGACAAACAATCTAGGGACAATTCAGTGTTCAATTAACATACCATGCATATTTTTCGGAAAGTGGAGTACCCGGAGAAAACCCACGCAGGAGCGTAGAGAACATGCAACCTCCGGATTCGGATTCGATCTCACAACCTCTTGACTAGGAGGCAGACATGTTAACCACTTGCCCACCAAGCCGCCTGCTATGAGCATATGTTTATAATCTAACATAAATTATTATTAATTTATTTAAACCAGGTAGGAAACTGAGAAGAAAATATCATTTACAATGTCAACTATAGGGCTAAAATAAAATTACAAATTGATGAGTAAAATAAATTATGAAACATCAGCTAAGTTATGTTTTTAAGTTTCCCAAAAACTAGTATAGTTTAATTTAATCAAAACTTTTTTAGTACAAATTACTCCTAAAAGCATACAAAGTTACACCAACTTAAAAAAGTTAAGTTGGTAGAAGTTTTTATGAAACTTTGAGTACAGACGCTCCCCTACTTACGAACATTCGAGTTACGAACAACGGTACATACGAACATGTCTGCGCGTACAGTATGTCGAAAAATGTTCGGTAAATTAGATTTTGTATGCGCGCCTTTTTCCGAGTAGTGCTTCTTTCCGCCGCTAATACCGACGCTTGGCGCTGTGAGAGCTCACCCAGCATTGGAGGCTCAGCAACGTGTCGAGGAGGAAGAGGAAGAAACGCCTGTCCCCATGAAGGAGGAAGTAACTTTTAAAGCCCATTCCAGCGACGACGAAGACCCTCTCATGATATAAAATCCTCCTCTTCCTCCTCCATCATCTCCTTAAGCATCGAGTACATCTTCCAAAAGTAAGTTAAACTTCATTTTATTTATCTTATTACGTACATGTACATACTGTGTGTGTCTCTCGCTCTCTAACATACGTAGTACAGTACAGCACTGTACGTATTCTCTCCATTTTATTAAATGTTTTTTTCAGTACAAACCAATACAGCTTACTTATACAAGCCTTAAACATACTTATATAAACCTTCAATATACTTATATAGGCTTTAAACATAAATTATAATACAAAATATAGCGCTGAAGCAACTTACGAACAAATTCACCTTACGAACGATCGCTCGGAACGTAACTCGTTCGTAAGTAGGGGAGCGCCTGTATTGTGTACCTGTATTTGAGTATTTTGAACGTTCGGGTTTACAGTGTACTGCATTGCTGGTGTGTCCAAAATGAGACCAAAAACGGGTCGTGGAGGTACAAGGATTCCGCCTGATACTATCAATATATTAACACACAGCAGGAATGTCTCCCAACTGGAAGGTTGTAGGTCCGTTCCTCAACCCTTGAGTAGCTTTTTTTTTTAAAATAATAAACTGGTAAAATCTTTTCCAAACGCTCTTTGTAAAACTTACTGAGAATTTCTGAGTGACAAAACATTACTAGGGTTTTTCAAGTAAACATTACTCTCTTTTTTTTTCTTTTTTTTTACAGTACAGACAGCCTTAAATACAATCCATTGATTTGCCAATTGAGCTACCCAGACTATCATTTTCCAAGTCATCAGATAGACAGAAAAACATTCGTTGCGTGCAGAGTAAAGCTAAACTTCCATTAAGTTAAATCAGTATTAATACGCTTCGAGCGGAATATTGAAAATCCAAATTAAAGTGTTATTTAGTGATGAGGAAGAAGCACCAAACCTGACTGGAGTCTTGAGGATAGACAGCATCATAATGAAAAGCCTTGAGAAGATCTTTGCTGGAGGCTCTTTTAGCCCGCGATGGACTTTGGCACACGGGTTCTAATAAAATGGCTCTTTTCTTGGTCGGATCGATGTGGAGAACTGGAGGGTGGCCCTCGTTCATTGTTGGGTTGATTCGCAAAACAACTTTGACCTGGGAAAAAAAAGACAAACAATAAACCATGCTAAGGTTATAATAGGAACTACAACAGGAATTTCTTTAAGCCCTTCACTTTTTATCACTTTTCAATTACGTTTCCATTTTACTAGCTGCTCATCACTTTTTTAAATTTGTCTATGTATTTTTTATGACAGTAAACATGCTGCTAAGTATGACCTCTGGTGACTGTCTTGCATTTGTTTGCTTGCTGCAACATATTTGCCATTTTGTTACTGCAATTGCTGAAACCGGATAACAGAATTTCATTAAAGATCAATAAAATACTATCAAGTTACTGAACTTGACTTTAGTTATATAATACTATATTTTAAAGACAGTCAAACATCATACAAACTACAATTTTTTATTTCCTCAGAATGTGCACAGGCGCTCAAAAAAGCATTTACCCGTAGTCAAATATATTCACAGTGGTGCCTTGAGATGCTAGTTTAATTCATTCCACAACTAAGCTTGTAACTCAAAACACTCATATTTCAAATCAGATAATTTACTGGACATTGTACCACTCATTCTGGTGTACATGCTTTGGCCACCTGGGGGCAGTTTAATATGTAAGGATATACATGGAGCCACCCTCAGCTCAAGTCACAGTACTATTAGTCATTCTTAGCAGAGGATAAAGAATATATGGCTGTGAGTATTGTTACCATGTTTGTGTCCAGATATCCATTGCTTGAAAAATTATCAATGCTATTTATTAGCCCTTCTACAGCGATTTCCATTGTGTTAGCATTAAGCTACCAGCCTTTAAGGCAAAGTAATAGAGAACATGTAGTTCTCTTTGTCTGCTGTTTACTTTGGCAATACATTTAACTGAACATGGCAGTAAACTGCTTGAAAATTAATTTTTGATGAATTGTTCAATATTAACCAAACTGCTAATCGTTGTGAAGTGAGTTGTATTGAGCTCACAGCCACCAAGACAAAGCAAAAAAAAAATCAGCCGAATGACAGCCCATAGCTTGAATTTTTTTGGGACACTTTTCATTCACTTTTCAAGTGTACTTACCAGTATTCAAAAGAAAAAAAAATCTCAGGGCTCATGAAGGGCACGTGGTTAGGATTACTTCACATAGATTTACTGTGCTGCAGTGCTTCTAAAATATCTTCATATTAGATTCACAACTTTTAAAAATGCATGGCTTGTGAAAACCATGAAACATTTCAACATATAGTGTGTTTATGCTGCCAAATTCTCATATTTGCTGTTTAAAGGACTTTCAGAGAAAAATTCTGTTTTAACTAGAGCTGTCAAATGATAAAATTTTTAAATCAGATTTATCACATTTTAGAATTTTTATTTATTTTGATTAATCATGATTAATTGCTTAATTAAAAAAAGGCTTTTTTATCAACATTTTTTTTCCACCAAATTTGAAGCGCACCCGTTATGTGTTAATTCTTTTGACATTTAATGTTATGAGGACGTCTTCAACATTTTTTGATCCACTGCACACGCTCATCCTCTTTTTCTAATCAGTTAATTACTTGCATAATTTAAAATGGAACAAAAATTACCCCAATATATTTTGACATAAACAAATATTCTAAATGTGATACGCAAACATTTTTTTAAATGCTTTACTTTAATGCATGTAATTATGTTTATTGATAAAACACAACCTGTGCTACCTTAAACGTAGCCATCTGCTGTCACGCTAAAGCATAATCTATGGTCAAAATTAATAGTGCGATTAATCTGCGTTAATTCATGATTAATGCGATAATTTTTTGTGATTATTTAATCAGTTCACGCTTTAACTTTGACAGCACTAGTTTTAACTGGACATGGCATTAAACGAAAAGAGTCACTTTGGATGACTATTAAAGAGATTAAGATAGTTATACTGCTACATTACAAATTATAAATTTTGTATGGGTTTTTACAGTAGACAGATAATGTAAATCCTAATTTTGAGTAATTATAGTTTTGGAATTTTCATTTTAGTTAGTTTTCATTCTGTTTTGAGTTTTGTTATTTTAAATTTAGTTAATTTTGATTAGTTTTCAGGGCAGTTCTGTTTTTATTAGTTTTAGTCTAAGTATTAGTTTTCGGGTTTTTTAAATGTGTATTATTTTTGTGCAATATTTAATGAACCTCATGGTAAAATGAATTATTATTATTTAGTTTTAGTTATTTTGTTTGTTTTAGTTAACTAAAATAATCTTGGACACAACATACTGAGCAGCACTGAGCTCTACTGGAAGAGATGCAGTCATAAGAGCCAGAGAAAGAGACAAGGAAGGTCCCCAACTAAGCTCCAGTAATAGTCATTGTTCTCACAAAGCATGGACAAAATATGCCTGTGAGTATTGTTGTATGCATTCTTTGTACAGTATGTGTTGCTTCTCTGCGGCTATTTGAAGATTTAAAATTACTGTACCGTCTATGACCATTCCAATTATGGTATGTGACCATTTAAGAGCTGATTTTTGGGAGGGCAAAATTACAGTATAGTTTGGTTGTATATTTTGGTGTTTTAATGAACAATTCTAATTCATTCAGTCTTTTTTATTGATTCATAGCACATGGCAAAAACAAAATGACTGATTTCATTAGCATAGCTAGTGGAACTACGTATTCACTCACAGCTACACATGGCGATGCAAACCGCCCTCTGTTTTTCGACATGACATTAATTACTTAATGCAGTGGTTTACGGGAAGGTGCTCGGAGGTCTTAAATTTGGCTCAACCTCGACTGACAGCCACTTAACATTGCTCACAAGCTCATACGGCGACTAGGCTAATAGAATGTATAGCTCACAAAGGATAATACAGAGAATGAATGTAAAGAGATGTTAAACTGATGTATGAGTGCAGCAGCCGGCACAATGCCCGGATGACATCATCAATCATTGTCTATTTGAAAGCCATGCTGCCGCATGATATTTCTTTTTTCCTCTCTCCTCCTCATAATTTTGATAATGTATGCAGCTAGTGTCCACCGAACCATATTGAACCTGTGTCAAACCAAATTTATGAGAGTTCAATTATTCAACAGACACTTCAACAACTCAGAAATGTTTTTCTTCTCTTTCACACGCATAAAATCTAGCACGCAGAAGCACAACGGAGCTGAGTGCTCAGGCAGCTGGGACAGGCTCTATATCTGAGCCTTTATCTGTAATTCTAGACTCAACCCAAGAGTCTGTCTATGAGACAAGGACGAGTAGGCCGTCCTTATTGATCGAGCCCACTTTTCCCAATGGTCAAGAAGGATGGGGAAGGAGAGAATAAGATGGAGGCATTAGCACCACCTAACATTGCATCATGAAGAAGGGGGGTGATACAGGATCCCCTCCAAATTGACCGTGATGTCTTTACAATTCAATATGGCTGCTAATGATGCTTACACGATGGCATTTGTGGTTTGGAATGGCGCTTGTAAAGATGCACCACCAGTGAACCAATACTGCTGTTTGTCTCCACACATTACATTCTACATTGAAACCATGACTTCCAACGCCGTTGTGAAAAGGAATCAATCAAAATCAGTTCTCTTCTTAGCAACATAGCAATGTGAAGTATTATAACTACGGGTGTCAGGTGATTAAATTTTTTAATCGTAATTAATCGCATGACTTCATTAGTTAACACACGATTAATTGCAAATTTTATATCTGTTCTAAATGTACAATAAAATGTACAATAAAATGTTTTTCTAAGTTTCCTACTCTTGTTAACTTAAAAGTGGAAAAAAATGTTAAACTAATAGAAACATGGCTGCATCTTTTAGTCATTGATACAGCAATTTCATAATAATTCATAAAATTGAGTTAGAATTAAAAAGCTGTACTGTACTGTAAAAAAACGAATGTGATATTGATATGTGTTGAGGTCATTTTTCTGCCACTAGATGGCATAATTGCATTTAACACGTTGGTGGTAGCTCAGTGATTTTTTCTTTTCATATTAAGAGCGATCTAATCTTTAACATGAAGTAACTTTTGAAATTCTGCACATTTTTAACTTGGTAAAATACAACTTGAACTCAGTCTCCACAAATATATGCATTATTATTAAATGTATTACTGCTAAATTTTGACATGGACGTGTCAGCTGCTTTGCCACTGGAATTCCTTGAGTACAGGCTTTCCAAGTAAGGAGCGGTCATTAATCGTGCGCTAAAGAAATTTGTGGTGTTAAAAGAACTAATTTTGTCAACCCTAATTAAAACACAATTCTAAATATGTTCTGCTCACTTAATTGATTGAAAAACTGTTAAATGGCAAGAGCATCAGTTACCCTCCAGCCCTGTAGATGGTGGTACTGTACAAAGTGAGTAACAACTGACATAACAAGCTGCTTGATCTGTTTCATCATAGCTCAAGTACTTATAATTATAAATATATACAAACACTAGTTGGCGCATGTGCACTTTGAGTCAATGTGAAGTAACGTCGCCACAGGGCAGCCATCTTGGGACAGGGCTGCTCCATCGTTCAGAACATTACAGTCAATGGGGCATATACTTTGAAATAATTGTCGATTGCTAAACTCTCCAAAATTCTCAATCACTTTTGATTTTTGTTGTAAGATATAACACCGAAATGACACAAACAACTATGCTGCGTAAAAAAAAAGTGATTTAAAAATCTAGCCTGAATCTTTTTTTTTGTCTAATAAACCATTCTACATTGAAACCATGACTTCCAACGCCGTTGTGAAATGGAATCAATCAAAATCAGTTCTCTTCTTAGCAACATAGCAATGTGAAGTATTATAACTACGGGTGTCAGGTGATTCATTTTTTTAATCGTAATTAATCGCATGACTTCATTAGTTAACACACGATTAATGGCAAATTTTATATATGTTCTAAATGTACAATAAAATGTTTTTCTAAGTTTCCTACTCTTGTTAACTTAAAAGTGGAAAAAATGTTAAACTAATAGAAACATGGCTGCATCTTTTAGTCATTGATCCAGTAATTTCATAATAATTCATAAAAGTGAGTTAGAATTAAAAAGCTGTACTCTACTGTAAAAAAACGAATGTGATATTGATATATGTTGAGGTCATTTTTCTGCCACTAGATGGCATAATTGCATTTAACACGTTGGTGACAGCTCAGTGAATTTTTCTTTTCATATTAAGAGTGATCTAATCTTTAACATGAAGTAACTTTTGAAATTCTGCACATTTTTAACTTGGTAAAATACAACTTGAACTCAGTCTCCACAAATATATGCATTATTATTAAATTTATTACTGCTAAATTTTGACATGGACGTGTCAGCCGCTTCACCACTGGAATTCCTTGAGTACAGGCTTTCCAAGTAAGGGGCGGTCATTAATCGTGCGCTAAAGAAATTTGTGGCGTTAAAATAACTAATTTTGTCAACCCTAATTAAAACACAATTCTAAATATGTTCTGCTCACTTAATTGATTGAAAAACTGTTAAATGGCAAGAGCAACAGTTAACCTCCAGCCCTGTAGGTGGTGGTACTGTACAAAGTGAGTAACAACTGACATAACAAGCTGCTGGATCTGTTTCATCATAGCTCAAGGACTTATAATTATAAATATATACAAACACTAGATGGCGCATGTGCACTTTGAGCCAATGTGAAGTAACGTCGTCACGGGGGAGCCATCTTGGGACAGGGCTGCGCCATCGTTCAGAACATTACAGTCAGTCAGGGGCATATACTTTGAAATAATTGTCGATTGCTAAACTCTCCAAAATTCTCAATCACTTTTGATTTTTGTTGTAAGATATGACACCGAAATGACAAACAACTATGCTGCGTAAAAAAAAAAAAGTGATTTAAAAATCTAGCCTGAATCTTTTTTTTTGTCTAATAAAACAATTTGTTTGTAAATCCGTCAAGAATTCAGCAAGTTACATGTATTTAAGCGATTAGGCAAAAATAATTAGCACTCCCATCATATATGCTTATTAAAATATAAATAATTTGAACTAAACTGTTATTTCTCTGTAGAGAGCAGATGATAGAGAGCGGATGATATACAGATTTGAAACAAGGAGAGACAGTAACACCACCACATGCACTAATGTTATGGCCAATGTACTGAATTTTATTCGATGTGCCTCTGCTGCCAAGAACAAGAACCAAAAATAGAGATTGTTTTGGCCACGAACACTGGTTGGACTCTCACTGGGTGCGCCCAACTGACGCTGATTGATTAGGTCCTAGCGGATGTGGATGTTTTGGACATAAACCATGTAGCAGGACCCTTGCAGTAATCATTTGATAGATAGCTTTAAATTTAAGGAACTGGTGTGATTGTTAACAAATAATCTTCAGTAATTACCTTGCCAACATTGGGCGAGTCTTTGGTTCTGATAGCAGCTTGGAGCAGGCAGGAGGGGACAGGAGGAGGGTTTTTCTGGATGAGATCCCTGAAGCCATTGGAGAGATGAGCAGGAGCTGCGTCGGAAGCCTGGCCTTTTCTCCTCGCTGTCAGGTTGAGCTTCTCTGCTGCCCTGTGGGGACAGTGAGAAGTATCGTAGTGCCAACATTCTCTAGCATAATTGATATGTGCTATAAATGCAGTCATATCTTGACATTTTTGTTGCTAAGGAGACATTACCTGGCCAAAAAGGACATGGCAGCGGTGTTTGCGATGGTCACCACCTTGGAGAGGTGAGGGATCCTGGAGCTAGTGTGTACAATATCAGTACATCTTAACACGGCATTGTCTGAAGCCTGCCACGGAGAGAGCTGTATGTTAAAATCCAAACATGTAATTGCACTCAAGCACCCAGTCCTAATGGTACTATTATCATGACGTGTTAGTCTAAGTGGGGCACACGTGGGGTTAAACGTACACCATTAGTCACATGACGGCTGCGGAGTGCGACGAATCCTTTGTAAAGGCTCCAAATGTGCATTGTCTGAGTTAAAGCGTGACTCAGAAGATAAAATGATGCAGTAAATTGAACACACAGTGCAGTTCATCAATCTCTTATTTAATGCACTTAAGCCAACTATTCTAAGCCGTGAAGATAGACTAGTATTTGGATTTTATTTATTTATTTATTTATTTTATTATTATTTTTTTTATTATCACTGTTTTTTTCAATAGACTGGTAGCACTAGCCACTCATATCTCGCCATCATATCTCTGGACAAACAACCATTCATGCTCACATTCACAAATTAGGGTCTTCAATTCACCAAAACCTGCACGTTTTTGGAACGTGGGAGTCAGCAGCCAAGATTTAAACCCAGAACCTCATAACTGTGAGGCAGACGTGCTAATCATATTTACTTTGTGTTGCACAATAGCAACTATAACCTTCCAGAAAATAAAAACAAAAAGCTTACTCAATAGTGACACAGGTGTGTTATTTACTCAACCGCTGAGTGCTATGCCTTTATTTGAAGGAGTCGTCTATTTAAGAAGAAGCTTTTATCTGTTCAAATGCTTACATGTGCATGAAGATTTATACATAACTGTCTCACATTAGCAGTTCCTATCAATAATGCAGTGCAGTCTGAGCTTAAACTAATTATTTCCTACTTGTTTACCACTACTTTTCCTTGGCACACCTGCCTGAACAGTGCTTATAGTTTTAAAGGCCATGTAATTTCACCATTTTATTTTTCTAAAAACATTAATTTCTTGAAGATAAGTGTTGAAAACATTTGCAAAGACTGAGAACAATTTAGTAATGAATTGGTAAAGATACTGTGTGGCATTAAATTCTTCTTTTGCAATTGACAATTCCAAACATTTGGGCACTTCTGATATTTCCGCAATTTCTACGACATATTGTATTGCTTTTGCCTGTGACAGGCATACAAACCACACAGTAGAGTAATTTGACTCTATTTAGAGTAAATTTGACTATTTTAGAGTAGTCTAGTATTTACAATAGAAAGAAAGTAAAATAAAGAATTGAAAAAAATACAAATAAGTCACTCAAGGGTCGAGGAACGAACTCACAACCTTCATCTTGGGAGACGGCCACATTAACACCTGAGCTATGCCCCTCCTCCTATTTGGTTATCTCCAAGAAGAGACCATCATTTTTGATCTCTTGCAGTTAGAAAGATTCCAGCTGACATGAGCGATATACTAACACATAGCAGGAGCTGCATGGCCCAGGGAGTAGATCGGCTGTCTCTCAAGATGAAGGTCGAGAGTTTGTTCCTCTCCCCTTGAGTGACTTTTATTTTTTATTTTTTCAATTCTTTATTTCACTCTCTTCTAAGTGTAAATATTACTCTACAACTGAGTCTATTCGGTCTAAATAGATTCAAATTAACTCTACAGAATTTACTGTGCAGCCATGTTGTTGTAGTAGTCAAACAGCATTGACATTGCTGCATGAAAAATGCTGCATTTGAAGAAAGTGGGAAATTGGATTTATCCCAATCGGATTGTGTCAGCTCCGACCTCAAAGCGTTTGAGGCAAATGTAAATACAAGACATACTGTGTGTTCACGTGACACAACGTGATTTGGAATGACTGTGTTAACCAGAACAACAAACAAGTTATCGGAATCAACCATCTTTGTTGTTTACATTTGCCCCTAACACTTTGAGGGTAGAACTGGGACACTCCAAGCAGAATAAATCTGACACCTTCCTAAAATGCAGCATAAGACCCCTTTTTTGACTCGTGGCGTAAACTTGGAACTGTCAATTACAGTTGTCCGGGTTTTGGGGCATGGCTAAAGCCCGGCCACCTGTTTGCCCGCTAGCCAGGTAACCTGCTATGTTACCAACACACTAAACCAAATGAGGCGGTAGCTTCATGGAGACTCTGATGCCGTTTTGCGGTCCGTAGGCTAATGAACTAGTGGGGCAGAGTGCTAGCAAACCTTGCTAGCCCACAGACCGCCGTTAGACGACTCCATCGCTAAAATTGTCAATTAGACTAATTGACAATACCGAGCTTATGTCACAAGTCAAAATGGCAGTCAGCAAAATCCAAAAACTGTTGTAATTTGTGAGGATTATTTTGATTTCAAAATATGTTAAAATGTTGTTTGACTAATCTGCCTGGTTTGTATGCTAGATAAAGGCAAATGCCGTTTGTTTTCATTATGTGAAAGAAGCACACGTTCTTCAACCTGTAGCTTCAGACAATTTCGCATATACATAGCCTACAGGAATACATGTGAGTACAACAACAAAAAAACGTATGTGAGTGACAGGTAAGAGTCGAAAGTGGAGACAGTGCCACTGAGGAAAAGACAGGAGGCAGAGCTGGAGGTGGCAGAGATGAAGATGCTGAGGTTCTCTTTGGGAGTGACCAGGATGGATAGAATCAGGAATGAGTACATCAGAGGTACAGCACATGATAGAGGCTTTGGAGATAAAGTCAGAGAGACCAGACTGAGATGGTTTGGACATGTCCAGAGGAGACATAGTGAGTATATTGGCAGAAGGATGCTGAGTTTCCAAATGCCAGGCAGGAGGTCTAGAGGAAGACTAAAGAGGAGGTTTATGGATGTAGTTAAAGAAGACATGAAGGTAGTTTGTGTGAGAGCAGAGGATGCAAAGGACATGGTTAGATGGAGGCAACTGATTCACTGTGGCAACCCCTAAAGGGAAAAGCCGAAAGGAAAAGAAGATTCAGGCCACAATTTGGGGAAATGTGGCAGATATTGTACATTCTCGGGAACTGACATCAAGTACATTCAGCAGCTTCTACACTTCACCTTTTTAGTGAACTAAAACTGATAAAATATTATAACCAACAATAAGAAGCTAAGCATTATTATCTATGTAAAAGCAGTTTGTTTTTTTCATTACTTCTTTTATGGTCTCTGGATTCCAATATTTTCCATTCTTGTTTCCGCCACACACACACACTTTCTCTGCAGTCCCATTTCCTTGCTGCCATCCAATGTCTTCACTCTGTAACTCCTCTCCTTTCACATTATTCCACCATATCCGCATAATAATGTGTTCCTACGCGACAGACCAGTATGTATTTTCCGTGCATTTTTTTTTTCAGGAAATGCACACCAATAGTGTACTGTTGTTGTGCAATTCAATTAGACAGTGTTAGTAAAGAAAAGTGTGTTGATTGCAATAAAAAGTGTATAGATAGTCATAGTCATAATGTGTTTTTTTTTATACAGGACTTGCTGATGCATATTTATATCTCTCTGTCCACCCTTTTAAATAGGACCACCTCTACTATTGATCACAAGAGCCTTTTGACTTGCTGCATTTTATGACAAGGTTAAATCACGACCCAATTTCATTCCATTAGCAGAAGTACTTATGAAGACGTCTGCAGCCATGGCATCTAAATTGGCTGTGAGTAGGACCAATAAATTATCGCTTTGCTGACATGCACTCGTAAAGATGTACATTATCCCTGAAGCTCATTAAAAGAGGGATCACGTGAGGGATTGATTTCTGATTTAGCGTTAAGGAAAGGCTTTTAGGTATACCTGATTATGGGGATAAAAAGTGACACCATCAGGAGGCACACGGTGCTGCTGCTCCACCCAGCGGTCCATATCCTGGTTGGGGGGCTTGGCTACCCTCCGCCTGAGGGTCTGTGGGGTTCTCTGAGGCGTTCTGGGGCTCTGAGGTGTCCTAGGGCTTTGAGGGCAATGATTCAGGCTATGTGGTTGTGAGGCAGATCTGTCCCCGAGTTTTGTGTTACTTTGTCCCAGCAGTGTAGCGTTCCTAGTGCTGGATAACTGATGACCCCTGCTCAGAGCCAAGTGCACTGCCTCGCGTTTGAGCTGGTTCAGTTTTGTGCCACAGGTGGCGCATTCACCCAGCTCCCTGCCTCTGTCCCTGGACTCTGCGGTGGACCGGCTGTGGACACGGAGGTTGTCTTGAAGAAATGCACACAGGTCACTTGTGTCCTATAGAATTTGAGAAAACAGGTAACAGTGACTGTTATTCATCCATGGTCTTAGCTATCTGGAGTAATCACTTAAGGAAAAACTTGCCATCAAACAGTTTTAAATTTGTTGTTGAGAGTACAAACATGCAAATATTCTCTTATTTTGAATTTGATAACATGTTCCAAAAAAGATGGGACAGGGGGGGAAAGTCTGGGAAAGTTGAGGAATGCTGAAATAACACATTTGGAGCATTCCATAGGAAACAAGCCAGGATGGAGCAGCGTTCACCACTTTGTAAACAAATGCAGAAGCAAAAAGTCCAACAGAACAATGTTTCTCAACATAAAATTGCAAGAAATTTGAGATTTCATCATCCCAAAAGCTTCAGAGATTCTGGAGAAATCTCTGCATGTAAGACATAAGGCCGAAAGCCAACTGTGACCTTCAATTTCTTAGGCAGCACTGCTATAAAAATAAAAAAAACAGCATCATTGTGCAACTGATATTGTCACGTAGACTCATAGAACAATTCAGAAAACGATTGTCACTTAACAGAGTTCATTGCTACATCTACAAATGCAATTTAAATCTCTTCAATGCGAAGCGAACGTGCTGTGGTCTGACGAGTCCACATTTGCAAATGTTTTTGGAAATCTTGAACATTGTCACCTCATTGATGGTAAAAAGAACTATCTGGATTGTTATCAGCACAATTTTCAAAAGCCAATTTCAATGAGACACACGAATTGGCCTTACTAACTGTGGTCTGTTCTAAAGATAGCTCAGCAGTAATGGGACACTGACTTCTGCTAAGAATTCAAAGCAGAAAATTTTCTTTTTTTTACTTATCACGGTACATGTTTCTTAATTTACCAAATATTCTATATTTTGTTTAAAAATGTAATAGATTGTGTTGAATGAAAGAAAGAGATGTTTTTATTTACTCAAATATTACAAAAAAGGACAAAAATAACTGCATAAATGGATCCAAATAAAAATTTGCGAGAGAGTGAATACGCAATAAGTGAACCACAAAGTAGTGAGGGACCACTGTATTCTGTTTTTATTTACGTTTTACACTTCAATGTGCATTGTGATGCAATTCCGTTCAAAAGATCTTGACATGGTTGTGTAATCACGTCATAAAAGTAAAATAATAATAATAATAATAATTAGAGTTCTAGAGCTGGACCCTGACTGTCTACTCTACTGTGTCTATGTCAATCAAACCAATGTTTCATGTCATTGCGAAAAATATACTTGTGTCATCTGCTCTGCCCTTGACCACACAAAAACACACGCACACACATACACTTTTCTTCCATCTTGCCTTTTGACATCTGTCCAACCCATCCTGAGCATGCAAGTTCACTTTGACAGTGACCCAAATTCCCTGAGTGAACTACAGACGGGGCTCATATAGCTTTTGGAAAGAAAAAAAACATTGGAGACTTAACATCATCAAGTGCTTTAATGCAAATTCCTTCTGTTTCAGTGAGTTATTTTACCAATTAGAAAAGGAACAGGTAAATTCCATCTCTACTCAGCTTTTTCAGTTTATACTAAAGCATACATACACTTCCAGAAACAGTGTTCATTACAAATTTCGGCTTTAACATATCAGCAATATATTTCATACATTGAATTCTTGCTGCCGTGTAGACGAAGAGTGCAATGAGTTTCTCGAACCTTGTGAAGGCGGCCCACTTTAGCCAGATTGCATTTCTATAAAAGGATGATGCAACTCACTGATGCTGTAGAGAAACAGTGCTTGAATCAATAAAGCTGCTATCTGGTTTATTTGATTATTACACATGACCTCAGCCCAGTGCGTCTAAAGTGTGTGGTCTCTGCCTAAAAACATGGACCATCCCACTGAGGAAGACAAAAATAAATAGCCTTTCCTCCAAGGGGAGACTTGAGGACATGACACAGGGATGTTGAGATTAAATATTTACGGCCTATTGAAGCCACTTGCGCAGGAATGGCACTTGTCTACTTTGTCAATTGAAGTGTGGATGATAGATGTTAGTGGTGTGACCTGAGGATGTGGATAAGTGGGCCTTTGTTTTGAAGGAAAACTGTCACTGGTGAGGCCGCAGGATCACTAACACGTTTTTTTTATTGCTACCTTCAAGATTAATTGTCCATTTGCCTCAACAACAACAAAAACAAATGAAATGAATAGTGATTGGTTTGGCTCACTTTCTCATACGGTGGCCTGAAAGGGTAAAATAGACTCAAAAGAGCGCAAGTGGAATCAGTCAACAAAGCACAGGGTGCAAATGCTTGACTTGCCCCTGCTGATAACACACGTCACAGGTTGTAGAGAAACGGCTATTTAAATTTATGTAGACTTTTACTCGTGTTTTTATTGTCAACTGGTTCCACACAGTGGTTAAACACACAAATAATATGTTCTAGTTGGTTAAACCATATAGGATTATAGCTAACAAGAAAAAGCTTGCATCAGACTTTAAGAAAAAGTAAGTCCATCTATCCATCCATACATTTTCTGAACTCTCGGGTCATGGGTGAGCTGGAGCCTATGCCAGCTGTCTTCAAGGGATAGGCGGGGTACATCCTGAACTGGTCACCAGCCAATTGCAGGAGAGTAAAGTTGTACGGTCATAACATAATCTTACCAAAATGTTATGAAAAAAAAAAAAAGTGTGGTCTGTAACGAAATGTATTGTTGTATTGTATTTATACAGTATAGAGCGATTAATTTATTTTTACACCAGTATGCCAACTGCCTACTACACTAACATCTGTCATGCATGTGACATCAAAGAATTGGTCATTTTATTATTGTTAGTATTATACAGTGGCAAATGTGAAGTCAAGCCTTTTTTTTTACAACAATACTGTATATTCTATGTGGCACCACTGGTTTAAATATGGTACTACGATTAATATTGTGTTAGGGCAATATAAGTTAAGCAGCAAAATCCACCCGTTTTCATCCAATTCAGGGGGCGCCCATTTTGCCACTTGCTGTCATCAGAAAATGACATCACAGTTGCTTGGGAGGTAACGACCAATCGTGTTACGTTTCATTACATGAGCCCTGAGTAACTGTGACGCCATTTTCAGTCGACAGCAAGTGGCAAAATGGCTGCCCCTTGAGATGGATGAAAATGTGTGGATATTGCTGCCCAATTCAATATTTCACAAATGCAATATCAATCAGAATGATGTGTTTTTAGTCTAATGGATTTAAAAGTCATATTATTATAAATAACATTTTTTACTTGGCTTTCTGTATTCTAATTAAAAAGTGGCGGGAAGGCTTGTGTAATTATTAAAGGTTTCATGGTTATGGTGATGTTAATGAGGTTTACCCTGGAACTGATTCATTCAATTCAATTTTTTTATTTATTTTTAACAGCTTTAAAGGAACACTTGACTTATTTTGCCATTTTAAAGTTAATATTTTGTTAATAATTAATGTGATAACATTATTATTTTTCATGAAGGGATTAATTAATAGGAAATTATTAATGTTTAAAAACACATTTTGCCACTTGCTGTCGACTGAAAATGGCATCAGGTACTTAGAGCTCAGGTAACGACCAATCACGGTTCACCTATTATCTGGGTTTAGTCATGTGACCTTCACAAACTGAGCCACGAATGGTCATTGTCTGAGCTCTGAAAACACTTAATTGTACGTGAAAAATAATGAAGTTATCAAATTAAACAGTAACTTCTTAACTGCTGAAAATGACTAAATTAGTACAAAGTAAAAAAAGTTGAGGCGAAATCTGCAAACAGGTGAGTCTGCAATCGCTGTTGGCCTACCGCGAGTACGCGAGGTCCACTGTATACAAATTGGTAGAGCACAATCTGCACCATCTGATAGTTCTCTGCCCTTTATGAGTGGTTTATTGTTGTTGTTGTTGTTGTTGTTACTAATATTTGCCTAAACGTCTAAAACGGGCTTACTCTGATATTTCCAATAATAATTTGGACATGATTTATAGTGAGCAATGTGTCCAGATTGAAGACACGGTCTGGACACGTTTACTAACCTTGCAGGAGAAGTGATGGTGCACGGACAGGGTGAGAGCTTGTTTCTTGAGAGCAACAAGGGTCGCTGAGCATCTTTCACAGCACGCGTCTTTCCTCTCACACCTCCCGAGACCAGGATTTCTGTGCAGGGTTTTGCTCAAGGACATGATGCGCTCTCCCACGGAACCAGGAAGAGTCCTGTAGGACGGGACCGCCTCTGCTCTGGGGTGGTACATGTTCCGATGCGGGTCGCTCCCGAATCCCCCCACACCCTCTGGAGTGGGACGCTCGTTAGGACGGGAGGCGTAATCGTTCCCTTTAATACTTGCGCAAACTCGGGAGGACTCGCAGTGATGCTGCACTTTAAGATCCTGAGAAATAAAACAATTATGAGAAGGATGTATGTGGGCTCTAGCGGCGGCAAATTAGATATAATCGACGTAGACAACAGAAACCACACCCAAATGTTTTCTAACAGCGAAACATATAATCGCGTATATGTATAAACTAAAGCAAGCAATATTATTTGGGGCAAATGCATAAAATAATTGTTTTGTAAGAAAATGTGACTTACCAAACGCGTTTCTCTAGTAGAGGCAGTAAATCTATCTCTCTCTCCTGTCAGAGATGACATGACAACTTGTTAATATTTAAAAAGATATCCGAACAAAGGCTGGATGCACTTTCGCTTGATTTTTCCACAGCTCCATTCGTGAAAAGCAAGAATCTTTCTCCCATAGTGGTTAGGATGGGGAATGGGACGGAGTAAAAGTGTGCAGGACGCTGAAGTGAGATGGATGACGGTGACAGTGTCGGAGATAGAATGGGAGCATCGCGGAACGCTCGTGGATTCCCACACCGTGTCACTATTCAAGAACTCCTCAGGGCGGCGCCAAAGAGCCATCTTTTTTCTTTTTCAATGTTTTTATTTAGCACAATTTAAAAACAGTGCAAGGAGGGAATGAGGCCGAAATGGCTTATACAAAATTCCACCCCATACTCAAAGGGTCATATCAAATTTTAACAAAAAAGATTCTAGATAGACAATAAAATCTATCAAAACAAGAGAACAAAATAAATTGATTTATGGAAAGAAAGAACAGAGAATAAGAGGTACATACAGTAAAAAAATATATTTATGGTTTCATTATAAGAAGGCAAAGAGGGAGATGTAAAATAATTATAATCAGGATAAGAGTAAGTGTAACTTCAAAAGTTAATATCCAAGTCATTCAAAAATTTGGGACCTCTGAATGCAATATTGTTCTGGTAGTGAGATGTTCGACATAAGGGCAAATGAAAATGACAGCCATTCCTAGTAGAATACTGGTGAAAATTAGAAAAAAAGGCAAACAAACTTTGAAAAATAACAGGGAGATCTTGCTTGCTATAGATTATTTGTATTTGTGCATAAGTAAGCAAGAATTTAAGGTGAGTTTGTGAAATGGTAGTATGTAATATTTTTTAAAGAGAGGTAAAAAAAAAAAAAAAGATACACAAGGGCTGGATAGAGAAATTATTCTTAAAAGTCACTTTTGCATAGACAATAGTTTACTCAGATATGTGGAATTGGTTGCTGCCCAAGCAATATTACAATAATTCATAAAAGAAAAGAAAAAACTATAGTACAAGGTTACATGGGCGGATGGATGGACCAGGGAGTAAACCTTGTTCAAAATACCAAGCATTTTTATTGATCTTGTGGTTACTAAATTGACATGTTTTTTCCAGTTGAGACAGTCGTCCAGAACAATACCCCAACATTTTGTATGAGGAAATTGTGAGATTTCAATTCCATTAATCAATATTTTTATCCTTTTATCCTTTGGTATATGTTCTTACCACAAAATATTGGATAGTTAAAATTTTTTTTACATTGAGTGATAATTTATTAATCTGGAGCCAGTTAAAAGTGGCTGAAAGTTCTCTGTTTACACCCAAACGATAGTGAGAAAATATGGTTGAGGAGACATATAATGTAATCTATAGTTTCTTTGATGAGAACAGTTTTTAATACCATCATGGCCTTGTGCGGAATTTTTTAAGTTCTTAATTATTTCATATATATTTCTTTGTACAGAAGGGAGAAGGGAGCCTTTATAAAGCTGCAAGGATTCACAACAGACTTCAGGGTACTATACCAGAGAATGACTTATATTAACAAAATACTCGTTAAAGCCTTCTACTATAGAACTCGGGTCACAGGTTCCAGGTTTTGTATCGTTTGAGGCTTGAATAAATTTACTGGCATAAAAAGCTTTTTTAGTCTTCCAAACGGACAATGTAAAATATTTTTTGTATTTCTTGTATATTTCATCATTTTTGGAAGTCAGGTTTCTAATGGCTTTCCTTTAAAGTTTGTTCTTCTTACGAGATCTTTTTATGAGATCATCAGTTATCCAGGGTTTTCCTTTGAATGGTTTAGTTTAGTTTTTTGGAAGAGAGATCAAAGGGAAGCAGTTCTCTATAAGCAAAGTAAGTATTAGCAAAAAAACAAATGATACGCTTCATTAACATTCTGTGACTGAAGAACAACATCCCAGGACAATTTAGACATTAAGGACTTAAAGGACTCCAAAGTTTGTTTTGTAAATTTTCGAGCTTGAACCTGTGAGTAATTGATATTGCTTCCGCTATTGACTCCTTTAGTCTGCATGATCTAAAAAAGAGGGAGGTAGTAAGAAATATCTGATAACAATACGCCTGCCGTAATTTGAAAATCTAAGGAGTTTAAAAGAATGTATCAATAAGAGATGCTGAGAATCTAGTAATACAAGTAGGTTTTTGAATTAATAGAAATAAATTAGTAGCACAGAGTGTGCTTAAAAAGTTGATGGCAGACGGAGATTCTCTCTTAAGCAGATCAACGTTAAAATCGCCAAGGAAAAAACACATTGTTTTCCTTAGTTGCAGTGCCCAAGATGGATAAAAGAGCCGCATTAAAGATGCCGAGGTCAGTATCTGATGGTCTATAGATACAACCAACTATAATACTTTTCCCCTTAAAAGGATTACAAGAATGAATACAGAGTCTATATTAGTGTATTCAAGATGGAGACTGAGCTCCCTTCTTGAGGTGAAGGTAAATTTGTCTGACACATATACGGAAACTTCTCCTCCCCTCTTGCACCTTCCACAGGAGTATATAGCATTATAGTGCGGCAGGGTGTAAACGTCTGCTATGTCATATGTTTAACCATGTTTCAGAAAGTGCCATGACTGGAAAAGAATGTTGGAGAGTTGATACATATTTTTTTTAGATTACCGTAGTTTTTTGGTAAACTACGAATATTTAGGTGAAAAGTAGAGAAGATATTAATCTTAGTAAACTCATTAAGTAAGGCATTAAACTTGTCATCAGTGAAGTAGTCACAGAGTAATTTAGCATTTTTGCAATTTAGATTGTTTACATCAGAATTAAAGAAGTTGTCATAAATACCATCATTGTCCGTACTTACCGTAATTCAAACGATTTAAAAACTAATGAATCTAATTCATAGGGTATAGATGCCCCTCAATTATGGAGGGTTGGTTTTGAGAGAACATAGTTGGTGATTATACACATATGTAAAAAGATTAGAAAGACATGGTTATTTGAAAACATCATGATAAAATTTCAACCACATTGATACACGTCTAGCTCTTTTAGCTCCTTGATTATTTGGACATTTGCTCAGGTGAACCATTGATTTTAAAGACTGTATTAGCTTTGAGGAAGCTCCACCACCAGTTATTAGAACTGAAACAGAGTATTAATTAGTTTTCACCCATGATTGAATTGATGTGTCTTAAGACTGTCATTTTGCATTCCAAAAGAATGATAGCTACTATTCGTGGTTGGTGCGTGCATCCAACTTGGAGCATACTGTAAATAGTCTGGTTTCCACATCAAAAATTTAAGATAGGGCTGTCCTTGCACGAACTGTTTGAACGAACGGCAAAGCGTCCTCTTGTGTCCCCGGCTAACCTGAGAACGCCTGGGGATTCTCTCGGAAGAGGGAAGTCTGGGATTCCCCGCAACCCCTGGAAAGAGATAGAAAATGGATTGATGGATGGAAACGTTGTTTTAATGTACCCGATGAAGTGGATTGTAAGCATGTTTTATAAATGTTCGTGCTCATTGTTGTTTTAGTACAGTTTTCTTTATTCATTTCTTTCCACGTGGAGTTGTGTCAAGGCGACAGATGGCCTGGCGCGTCATTGCGCCGCGCTCTTGTCATTACGGTAATGACGTCAACACCCCACGCCCTCAGCTCACTGCTAGGCAGTGGGCACTACTTACCAGTCGGACAGCATTTTGGCGTAGTTTCGCACCTAGCTAAACAAGAAGCGTTCAGCTATTTATTTCAAGTGCGATATATTTGCAACATCTAAAGCATTCGCAATGAGTTCGGTCAACGTCAAAAAGCTGAAAGTAAACGAACTCAAGGACGAACTGAAAAAGCGTCGTCTTTCCGATAAGGGACTGAAGGCCGACCTGATGGACCGCCTGCAGGCCGCCTTGGACGAGGAGGCCGCGGCCTGCGAGGAAGCGGCTGCTGAGGAAGAAGATTTAGAACAGGCCACCGAACCGGAGTGCATGGGGGAAGAAGAAGAGGGAGAGGCTCCGGTAGTCGAGAGCATGGAGGCTAACGAGGAAGAAGCCGAGGTAGAACAAAACGGGGCAAGCGCCGACGACTGCGTCGCTGCCGCCGCCGCCGCAGCTACTGCTGCTTCCGCCGAGGACGAAGAAATGGGAGACGGGGAAGAGGACGACGAGATGGATCCCTTGCTCAAAGCAGACGTGGATGACATGGAGAAAATAGAAGACGACGATGGTGAGCCAGAGGAGCAGGCAGCGGAGGGTGAGTCGTCTGAATTGATCTCTTGGAGAGTTTCCCCCCATGCTTTAACTCACCGCGGCGGAGAGCTGGTTGCAATTGAACGCAGTATTGCGCGGCGTAACCTTAACTAGGCCAAGCGTTAGCTTCATAATGACGCAGTTTTGCTAATACGGACGTTAGCTCAATTGGCGTAAACATCACAATTTCCGTAACGTTAAATACCCGCCGTGGATTTAAAGTATGACATGTAGTCGTTAGCTGCGTAAAACGTGTCTATGCATTCGTTGAACAGACGACCCGGCTGATTAATTTAGCTTGTTAGCTCACTGACTAGCGTAATTTTCTTTGTCTGGGAAGCGCTCGTCAGCCGGCGGCCGACTTAACTGGTTTCTGCTTTAGTAGTCGGGGATGCGAATTTGACGGTATACCATACATTTGTGAATGACTGTTTTTGCTACTTTAGCAGTAGCATTTAAGCATTCGCACTTTTGTCGACACTATCGGAATATATGAGATTTATACAAAAATTAGAAGCTGTTGAACTACCTAACCTTAAGTTGTGTGGCAATTGAAGGAATTATGTAAAGTTCCTTTAGTTAACGCGTGGTTACGTTATCCGTGTTTATTGCATAGTCACGTTTAAATGGTCATTTTATAGCTCTAAGCCGCCATTTTAATTCTGCATAAGCCATTAAGGGAAAGGGACTGTCAGTGCAGTTAGGGGGCTTACATTTCCTTGCATGGTGCATTACCTCAAAAGTACGATGTACTTGTCCCACACTAACTTTACTTTACACCATCTGTAGGGTTATTGTTCTCATTTTAATACACAAAATTGTTTTCCCAGCCCCACCACCTCTGCTCTTAAATGTGCATATTTGGACCAGCTTGCATTGTAATTAGACTCTGGTCATTACAATTGTATTCACATGATTGTACTATTGTCTAATAATATGAGGTGTTTTCCACTTCTTTAGCTCATGATGGTCGACTTTATGTAACTGACTGAACGGGCTTTGTGGGCCAGAACCCCACTGCCAGTCCGACCTCTCTCAAAGGAGCACCTCATTATATATCTTTGTTCTATTTTCAAAGGGGATGCGGACAAAGACACGAATGCTGATCAGAAGAATAAGAAGGGTGTTAAGAGACGCCGGGAGGAACATGGAAGGGGCTACTTTGAATTTATTGAAGAGAACAAATACAGCTGGTAAGGATGGGACAGAGCAAAATGGCCTTCAGCATCCCTGAAGTGCCATCATAGCTTTGTTATGTATTGGCTTTAAGTGCCGATGCACATATACCTAGCTAGCCTTTCAAGAACATTTTATAAAGAAATAACCACTTTCTCACATGTTTTGAGGGCTATGATCCCTGACTGCTCAGAGAACCTTACCATTATTTATCTGTTATACATTGTTTTCAAATGCACTGCAATTCTGTAGCAGGAGTGAATCTCTAAAGTTAGCTTTAAATCTGCTCCTCTTCACACTTAATGCCAGTTGTGTCCTCAATGTGATTCAAGGTTGCTCACAAAGAACTCAGAGGAGTGTAGCAGTTGTACACACAGTTCATTCAATGGGGAGGGCATGACTTGGGTGGTAGCTGAGAAATGTGGGAGGAGGGCAGGAATCTTGTAAAAGTCTAAACGTCCACGAAGGAACTCGCTCTTGACCGTCCATCGTTTGCCTCGCAATTGTGAATAATTTTCATTAGTCCCCCCCACTCTTTGTATGATGTTGATATGATATTTCTGTGTTTCTGTCTCATGAATCATGTCATGTGTGAAAGATAACATGGTGTGAGTGTGGATAGTGAGGTCCAAGGTTTACATTTTCATTTTCCCCTTGTGCTGGTGACATCAAGCATGGTGCGCATGGTCTATACACATACCTTCTTCTTGATCAGTGTTTTCATTGTGTTATCCTTTAATTGCACAAAATCCGATTGAGTTATATATTTAAGTAATCATCACATCATTGCCGTCTGACAGATCTCTGAGCATTTTAGAGTCAACATTTTTCTCTTGGATGACCAATGTCCTACTCTGCCCCAGTGTGATGATTGGATCTATTACATGACCTTGCTTGGACTTTTTGGAGTGGCTATCAATATGACAATATTATTGAACTCAAGATTTTTTTCATGGCCTGTACTAGTTTTTCCCAGGAAAACATAATTTCTCACGGAGCATTACTTAATTCCACATGGATGTGTTTCTAGAACTCTCCTGTGATTTAGGGGCCTGATCTTGTGCTACAGATTTGGTAAGTGACTGTAGTCTGTATTACTTACTACATATTTTATTTACAGTGGAACCTCCAAATTGAAAAGCAACCACAGCAATGCATGAAACATTGGCAAAACAGTTTGCACTATATTTGGTATAAGCAACTGGGACACTATCTTTCTGAAAAATCCCTTGTCGTTAAACACGTGATAACCTTGGGTTGTGTCGGGTGTATTCACTGCAAAAAAAAATTAAGGTCGAATTGATAGAAAACGTGTCAATTTTTACTATTCAAAGATAAGTAGGTAGCTGCAGTGTGCCACTTTGTTTAGCATCCACTCCGTTTGAATTCAAACATGTTTTCCCACATGGCAGGGCGATAATTCAGTGTATTGCAGTAGACACATGATCAACATCAATGCAATATGCAGTGTTTCCCACACCATGTTAATACTTGGGCGGGCCACCCAAGTAAACTGGCCACCACCAAAGTAGATTTCAATAATTTTTTATAAAAATATATATTTTTTAAAAGTGTCCCAACCAGATATACCGCATGTAACATTAGTTACTTGTCAATCATTAGGTTAGAGGAGACGCAAGTAGCAGGACTGAGACTTTTTATCCAGGTTCTTTTTTTTTAATAGTTAAAAAAATCGATAATTATCTATTGACTCATAAAAAAATATTTATATTGTGATAGATGTTTGTGTCTGATATTTCCACTTAATTATGCTCACTGCTTTCCTTTTTGTTGTTAAGCAAAAACACTTAAAACACTTCAGCTACTCGCTGAGTGGAGGACTGAGGCCTTGCACACACACAACAGGGTATTCTTAAAAACTGATATTTCCCCCCTCTAAGTGTAGAAAAAAAATAGTGTTCACACCACCGCGTTTGTAGAAAAGAAAACATCCACCGCTAACCGCATCAATGCGTTTTTTAATTACGTTCATAACAATTCCAGACATTAGGGTGGCAACAGGTCCCCAAATCTTATCCAATCCACAAATTGGGTTTACAATGAGATGCATGACAAGCCTCTAGGTGGCAGTAGTTAGTCAAATACGGCTCCTCTCTTGACGTCACTTCCCCATATGTCACACAAGCACGGACTGTCAGCCGCTGATGTGTATATATGCGGATCAGTGCTGTCAGCGCACACAAGACTTTTTTTTTTATTATTAATTAAAAAAATAATAATACTCGTAAACAGTCTATGAGTACATCATATACGGAGCATAGAGGGTAAACAAAGAGGATAAATGCAAAATCTTAAAAAGCTTCACTTATTTTTTTTTACCTTTTTTTCCTCACTCACCACACACACATACAAACATGGTTTCCCCGGTGGGGAATCGAATCCACGCCACCTTTTTTCTTATTGTTTAACAACTTGAGGTATGTGAGTGGCGTGTGTAGAGGACGCCGTAAAACTTAATTTACTGACAGACACACGCGACCGCAAAAATACTCAAATCTTTACTTTGGCCGAAGTTTTTATAAACTTAAGTTTGTAATGTAAAAATTCCCGCGGGCGTGTGGAGGACAGTGCAAGCCGCAGAAAAACATCTCCCATTTGCTAAAATTGTGTATACATGGCCTGAATGTTGATGCAGAGTAATTTAGTCATTTGTGTCATTGAATTTTGGAGGTTCTACTGTGAGTATGTGTAATACATTTTGTCAAGCCATCTCCTACAGAGGCAACACAACATTAAATAGGAAGTCATTTCAAGTCCTTGCGTCACTCTAAATATATCTTTACTTCTAAGGCTCGTCTAGGTGCAATTGTCTTTGTCTTACATTTAGATTTCACTGGCTGAATGATACAAGGTAAGTGTCTGCAGGATTATAATATACACGGTACACCACTGCCCAGAACGGGTTGGAGGCTTCCCAATATGTTATTCCCCCCTCCCACTTCTTTTCAGCAAGTGGTTCCCATGCAGTTCAAATGACCATCGTCCAATTGAATGTGTATGGTCTTTTTTTCCCCCCGCAGGGCTTCATTTAAATCGCCCGTGCCCCCTTTGGAGGAAGAAGATGAAGAGTTTGATGACACCAAAGTCTGCCTGGACAACTGTGAGTCGCCTAATCCGATAAATGACTATAACAATGGGAATAGTTTTATCTTTACTTTCGTCTGGTGCAATCCGTGGACAAGACAACAGTCACAAAAACAAAATTAAGCGTTACTCGAGTTCATTCTTCTATGTCTAGAAGACGTGTACCTTCTAATTTGACAGTGAGCACAGCACTTTACCAAGGCCTAACAATAAGATAGTTCTAGATTACTTGCACAATGCCTTGTTTGCAATAGCCTTTTAGTTTCGATAGTTTTAAGTTGCTGTTGATTATTTACTGTAGTATTTTAGGCGGTGGTGTGCGTTTTTCAAAGTAGTTGACAACTTGAAAAACTATAAATGGGAGTCTGTACGTGAATCGATCCACCCTAGCACAAAATTGGTCTATTTGAGTTCTATTGTTGACCATCGTGTATGCAGGGGTGTAGACATCTTTTCAGAAGTGGCCGTGGGTTGCTAAACTGTTAAAGTAAAGTACCATTTGAAGAGATACAAAACTTGATAGCTAAAATATAATTATGCTTTAGACTTAACACCAATCTGATTGGCTGGATTGGCCAATATTAAGCATTTTATGCACATTTTGTTATTGGCCGTACTTTTGATTTGCTCATTGATCGACTCCCAGAAATAAGACATTCCCGCTGTAGAGGTTCCCACATATACATTTACCTGTAGAGGGCCATCGCAAATGGTATTTGGCCGCTACTCAAGATTTTGGCGCTATATATGTAACTGTTGTAAGAACGCTCATTACTGCACAGAAGTTGTTCTACTGCTTTTGTGAGAAATACAGTGCCTTAAATGACTGAAGTATCAACTGTATCGTGATCGGTGGTCTTTTTGTTCTTTCTTTTTTTACCTCAAAATCCTGATCATGTAAATCCTATTAGACAATAGGCATACAAACAGGTATAAAACTAGCCATGATTATCCAATGATGATATTGTGTAGGAATGCAACTGTTAACGTGTTGTTTTTCTTATGTAGACAACTGCGACCTGCACTTTAAGGTGTCACGTGATCGCTTCAGTGCCTCGTCGCTCACAATGGAGAGTTTTGCCTACCTCTGGTCTGGAGGCAAGGCCACTTATGGTGTGAACAAAGGCAAAGTCTGCTTTGAAGTGAAGGTACTGTCAAGATGAGAATGACTTATTTTGAAACTTCGCCGACGTTTCCCCATTTAAGTCCTGCTCAAAAATCGATATGTATTAATATATGTCATCAACTTGTTTCTGTCTGCCTGCCAGATCACAGAAAAGATTCCAGTGAAGCATATTTCAAGTAAGAACATGGAGATCCATGATGTGCAGGTCGGATGGTCGTCGTCTGCGTCGTCACTGCTACTTGGTGGGTTTCCTCGTTCTCGCTTAGCCACCCTTGTTTTGTCAACACTGCTTTATTAGTGTCAGACTGAGGGCTATCAGTATGTATTGCGATAGACACAGGATTGATATTTATAATGTGTTCAATAAAATGTTCAACAAAAGAAAATTACGGAAGAGAACCCCAACCCCGGCGTTCTGTATGCTTTAGGCCGAGGCTACAATATGCTGTTGTTGGGTTGGTGCCACAATTACAAGCAAGAGGAAATTTTGAGCACAAGTGTTTTTTACAGCGCAGCAGAGTTGCTAAAATCTGGTTCACACGGCAAGATTTTAAAAGATTTTTGAAGTTGTCTGCAGACTTCCAAATTGACTGGTTTTGCAGTGTGTGGTGTGCAGCCGCACGGCACAATCAACACATCACACACAAATCGATTTCATTCATGGATATTTCCGGGTTAGACTGGAAGTCTCGCAAAACGTCTTGAGATTAAACGGGACTTCAAAGTAAACAAACAAGGCGGTGTAGTGGCTATAGTTTGTGCTTTGTTTTTAGCAGGAAAAAATTACATGAGAAGAAAAGGTGTTGGTCAAAGTGGAGACAGTGCAAGCTCGGTGTCTCTGTTCCGCCATGACTGTTTTGATTTTGGAGTTCCTTCCGTCCTCCCTCACCGCATAGTTTTCTGATTCGATCCCCGATTTGAGATTGGAGAGTGCGCTTGCTGACCTAGTTCCGGGAAGAGCTTTAATAGCTTCTCCTTATATTGTACTGTAAAAGCTGTTCTTTAAACAATTCATGAATCATTTCTAGAGCCCTTTGTAATGAACTCTTTCAGGAGAGCATTTGGGGATCTTGTTTCTATGCATGCCTGGTTGTGTGTTAAGCATTGTTAAAAATAAAACTGGAACTTTCAATGAAAATTTTTGTGTAATCTGTATATGTAAGTGTCCTAGCCACATTATATCATAAATCGCATTGACTCGTTCACACGGTCATGTTTGCTCTTTTGACAGTATGTACTCTCCCGTTACGATTTAGGTGACGGCATCCATTCATACGCATACTCTGGGAAGGGTAAGAAGACGACAAACGCTGTCATGGAGGACTTTGGTGAAACTTTTGATGAGAATGACGTCATCTGCTGCCTCGCTGTAAGACATCTTTTTCGTCACTGTTAAATTGACATAATTAATTGGTCGTTATTAATAAGAACAACAACCTGTTCTTTGCACGTTCTTTTTTGGTCTGTTCAGGATTTCGACGGGGATGAGGTGGTTCTGTCCTTCTCCAAGAATGGCGGGGAGCCAGGCGAAGCTTTCCGTGTGAGCAAAGACGATCTGAACGGCCAGCATCTTTTCCCTCATGTCATGTGCCACAACTGCGCCGTGGAGGTCAACTTTGGCCAGATGGAGACCCCGTTCTTTCCCGTGCCCTCGGAGTACACCATCATGGAGCAGGTTCCTGTCGACGAACGTGTCCGTGGGCCCCGCGGGCCGCAGACCAAGGCAGATTGTGAGGTAAGCAGCTATAAACATCATTAGGAATATAGTGCGGCGTTTTCATTCCCTTGTATGTTAACCGCTTCTTTCCATCATTTCATTCTTGTAGATTATCGTGATGGTTGGTCTGCCAGGTGCAGGCAAGACCACATGGGTGAAGAACCATGTTCAGGAGAATCCTGGGAAGTACTACATCCTGGGAAGCGACACAATCGTGGAAAAGATGATGGTCAGTTGCATGTGTACATGCATATTTTTTCATGTAGTATCACTGTAGGAAATGTACGCTAATGGATAAGCAGAGTTGGCATATCCTATAATTTTGTTTCTTGAATCCTGTCTAGTGTTAATTTAATCAGGCGTTTTTTATTTTAATAATCATTTTCTCAATTTTAGTCGAGTTTCAATCACGCTTGTTAGTTTTTAATCAAAGTTAGTCAACCTCACCCCGTTTTTATTTAGTCAACTTTTACTCGACTATAAATGTAGCAAGCATTTTAGTCCAAGAAAACCTAATTTTATTCGTATAGTTTTAGTCAATAAAAACTGTCAACGTTTTAGTCAGGACAAATCATTTTACCCCTGTATATATTTTTTTGTAAGCAGATAATGTTGTAAACATGTAATGTATGTAAACATTTCGAATCTAAAACTTTTTCACATTGAATTTTCTCTCATCTTTTTGATGAAAAACAATTAAATTTTATAGGAAATAACAGGTGTAGGTTTAGCATTTCAATGCATTGTTCTTTCTCTTTTTTAAATCAATCGTGTAGTCACTAACTTAAAAAGAGTTTTTGGTCAATTCATGTAGGTGCAAAAGTAAGTGAACCCTGTGCTGCATTACTTAAAACAAGCAGTCGAGATCAGAAGGATCAGGTAAGACAAATTGGCAGCTAAACTAACCACTGAAATGGATCAATGAAATGAGAGCTTTAGCAAATAAATTGTGCATCATTGACTGAAACAGAGACAAAACCATGTCACTTAAGTCTTACCCAGGTGAACCCATACAGGTCAGTCATGCTGAGAGGAAGATAAATCTCAGGGGACCTCAGGAAGTGGGTAGTGACAGCACATCTGTCTGTCATCTAAAGTCATCTTTTAAAAAAAAATAGCTTCATCATTCCTCTGTGAAGCAGACCATCTGCAACAAGAGAACAATGAAAATTACTACAATACTGCCGAGAAGTGGACGACCTTCTAAAATATCAGCATATGAACCACAAGAAAAATGATAATTCATGTAAAATGCCAACTTGAACATCACATCAAGGGATTTGCAGTCCTCTTTTGCTGCATCTGGGACACGTGCATGCTTCAACAATCAGAAGAAAAATCAATCGACAAGACTTTCATGGAAGGCTTGCTAGGTAGAAGCCTCTGCTCACAAAAAAAGATTAAAGCTGCCCATCTCAACTTTGCCAGAGAGTACCTGGACAACACTGAAGCTTTTTGGAAGTCCCAAATTGAACTGTTTGGTCATAACTAAAACAGTCATGTTTGGTGAAGAGTCAACACTGCATACCAGCAAAAGTACCTTCTCCCGACAGTGAAGCATGTTGAGATCTGGGCTGGCTTTTCATCTTCAGGACCTGGACAGCTCCACATAATCCAGAGAATCATGAATTCAGAGGAATATTGTGAAATCCTGGAACATAACCCAAATTCGTCCTTTGTGAAATTACAGCCTGGTAGAAGATGGATCATGGAACATGACAATAATCCAAAGCATTCCAGCAATACAACCAAGGAATGGCTGAAGAGCAACAAGATTAATGTTCTGGATGTGCCCAGTCAGAATCCTGACTTAAATGCGGGCAGTTTATGCTAGACGCCCATCCAACCTCTCTCAAATGGCTGCATTTTGCAAGGAAGAGTAACAAAAATTCCCCCAAAGTAGATGTGAAAGACTGATAAGTCACTAAAGAAAGTGTTTGGATGAAGTTCTAATTGCAAAAGGGAGGTGCAATGTCCGATAAAGTGAGAGGTTCACATACTTTTGCACCCATGAAATCTGAGTTTTTCTTAAATCAACAACTTTTGTTCAATAATGAATGACAATATTATCATTATTTTTGTTCAAGTCCATTATTTTCAATGTCAGCACTAGATTTGGGTACAACTAAACATTTAATAAGGTTATTTTAATATTTTATACAAAAATCTGACCATGCTCGCAGAGTTCACAAACCTTTGAACACAAAACAATTTCCAACATGTTGGCAAGACCAAGTTTAATATACATCTGGTTAACTTACAACATGGAAGTAATATTAAAAATTAAAAATTTGATTACACATTTTTCAGTTTTACTCAAATAGGGGCGATGCAAAAATAAGTAAACCCCACCAAAAATTTAAGAATTTAGTACGTTGTATGGTCTCCACAATTTTTAATCACAGCACAGCTTCTCGTCATTGAATGAGCACGCTGGCAACATTTTGTTGCATCAATCTTTTTTCCATTCTTCAAGAATGGCCTCTTTTAGAGACTGGATGCTGGATGCAGAGTGATGCTCAAATTTCCTCTTTAGAATTCCCCATAGGTGTTCAATTGGGTTCAGATCAGGAGACATACTTAGCCACTGAATCACTTTCACCTGGTTCTTCTTCAGAAATCCAACATTGGCCTTAGATGTGTGCTTAGGATCATTGTCATGTTGGAAAAGTGCACGACGACCGAGGGCATGGAGTGATGGCAGCATCTTTTCTTTCAAAATTGAGCAATACAGCTGTGAATTCATGATGCCATCAATGAAATGTAGCTCCCCGACACCAGCAGTAATCATGCAACCCCACATGAGGACACTGCCACCACCATGTTTCACCGTAGGCACCATGCATTCTTCCTTGTATTCCTCACCTTTGCGAAGCCATACCGTTTTGAAGCCATCAGTTCCAAAAACATTTATCTTGGTCTGATCACTCCAGAGTACAGAGTCCCAGTAGTCTTCATCTTTGTCAGAATGGGCCCTGGCAAACTCTAGGCGCGCTTTTTTGTGCCTAGGCTTTAGGAGAGGCTTCCTCCGTGGACGGCACCCATGCATGCCATTCCTTTGCCTTTGCAGTGTACGCCATATTTTGTCATGGGAAAGAGTCGCCCCAGTTTGGCTTTCTATTTCCTTAGATAACTGCAGTGTCGATTTTCTTCCTCCCTTGTCATTGGAAGACGCTGCTGTCGAGTTGTTAACATCCCTGGACGACCTTGACGTCTCTGTGAGATGGTTGCAGTTCCATCTTTTTTACATTGTTGTACCACTTTTACTACAGTATTCTGACTGATAAGTAAAGCTTAGGTGATCTTCTTGTAGCCATCACCTTTGTTGTGCAAAGAAATTATTTTCTTTCTCAGGTCCTGTGACATTTCTCTTCCGTCTGGTGCCATTGCTAACAGCATGAAATGGGAAAGTGTTTTCTTTAAGTACCACCCATTTATAGTCAACAGTCTGCTTGACACCTGTGTAATGAATAATTAGACTCAGCTGTAGACGTTTGTCGTCTAAAATTTGGGCTTTGCTCCAGAGACTTTCAGTCGGGTGTACTCATTTTTGCATCACCCTAATTTAAATAAAACTGAAAGTTCTGTTCTCTAATGTATATTATTAACCTTACTTTCATGTTATAAGTTAAACAGATGTTATACAAATGTAGTCTTGTCAATATTTTGAAAATTGTTTTTGATTTGATTGACATGTTGTTTAAAGTGTTATTTTTCGTAGGGTGTGTGTGTGTGTGTGTGTGTGTGTGTGTGTGTGTGTGTGTGTGTGTGTGTGTGTGTGTGTGTGTGTGTATTTATATATATACTGTGTGTGTGTATATATATATATATATATATATATATATATATATATATATATATATATCCTTGAATCCACCTCCTGTCTGACCCATGTGTTTGTGCATGTTGCACTAGCTGCAGATTTGAAAAGTGTTGTGTCACTATGTGTCACATGACAGTGTCACAGTGGCAGATTAGCAGAGACGGGATTTTTATCAAATCATATAATTTTTGTCTTGTTTTTGTTCGTGAACTAAAATGTCCATAGATTTTAGCCCAGTTTTTGTTAAGTGAAGTGCATTTTCGTCTCGTCATTTTTTAGTCGACGAAAATGCATACTGATTTAGTCCCAGTTATTGTTTATTAATGAGAGTTTTATTCTAGTCTACTTTTCGTCTTCTGGTGAATAATCAGTGTTGGCGAAAATATTTGTGTTTAGTTTTCGTTCACAAAATTAACACTAATCCTGTCATACAGATCAACACCCCGAATCGTCAGCCAAAAGAATACAACAAACTGCTTGCCATTTCCCAGCGTGCACCTCTTTTCTTGGGAAAGTTCATTGAGATTGCTGCCCGCAAGAAACGGAACTACATCCTGGATCACGTAAGTCACCTTAACATTGCTTTGCATACCATGTCGAGTAGAAATATTAACTTTTGGATTGTTCTTCCCCTCCAGACTAACTTGTCTGGCCCTGGCCAGAAGAGGAAGATGTGCTTGTTTGCCGGCTTCCAGCGCAAAGCTGTGGTGGTATTCCCCGCCGAGGAGGATTACAAGCAGAGGGTTCAGAAGAAGGTCATGAGTGACGGCAAAGAAGTCCCCGAACATGCGTTTCTCAAGATGAAAGGTGAAGGAAGCAGCAAGAGAATTGTTTGCTGGTGGGAAGTAACAAATAGTATTTGTACTTGAGTATAGCGTGTGAGTACTTTGGCCTCTAGAATTGTGGCATAGTATTTACTAAGTGTGTTGGTCTGTCACAGGCTTCTATTCCTTGCCTGTGGAAGGCGAGAGCTTCAACGAGGTGCTCTTCGCCGAGCTGCCGAGGGACGACGCTGCCAAAGTTTTAGAAACGTACAAAGAAGAAAGCAAGAGTGCCCTACCTGCTGAGAAGAAGCCCAACCAGGGAAGCACAACACCCAAGCGAGGCGGCGGATCCCGCGGGGGCGGTCGCGGAGGCAAGAACCAGTTTGGCCGCAGCAGTGGGCCAGTACAGAGGGGAGGCGGCGGCGGCGGCGGTCGTGCGGGCTTCCAGAGCCGAGGCAACTTCCGAGGAGGTATGAGGCGTGTTTGGCACTTAAGTAGGGATAGACTGATTTTTAGCCGGGCCGATTATTGGTGGCGGTATTTGGCATTTTGATAAATATCGGCATCTGCCTTTTTATAAATAAAAGCCGATGAAGCTTGTATCTCATTGAGCGGTGAATGTTTACGAACGTAGCAAATTTAGGGTTTTCAAACATATTCAGACATTTTTTCACCGTCTGCAAAGATCTTTTGAAACCTTTCACGAACCCTGACGAAAACGTAAAATTAGCATTGGTCGCTCAGTAAGATACAGGGAACTTTATTTATGGATTCATTTAAATTTCCACTTTATTAAAATTCTCCTACATTGGGAACTCCCTACACCTTTTATTTAAAAAAAAAGAAAAAGAAAAGAAATTATGTTGAAATTTGGGGAAACGGTAGAAAACTTAAGGGAACAATTTATTTGCTTAGTTTTTAATTTTAAAAAAGTGTTTTAATTTAATTTTGACGCTAATATTTTCTCTTTTACTTCAAATGAATATCGGCTTGAAATATCAGTTATCCGTCTCATTGACTACTAATAATCGGTATCAGGATCGACCTTGAAAAAGCCATATCAGTCTATCACTCCACCCAAGGTTGTTCCTCAGGCCGACCTTTTCTCTCTTGGCAGCCCCCAACCCTCGCGGTGGCTTCTCCCGCCCCCCTCGGGGCTACATGCCGCCCCCGGCATACAGAGGAGGCTTCCCCAACCGCGGCAGCTACAACCGCAGCGGGGGTCACATGTCCAGTATGGGCGGATCCCCCAGAGGTGGACCCATGAGGGGTAACATGGGCCACAGAGGCGGACACATGAATCGAGGCGGTCCAATGAACAGAGGGAACATGGGCAGAGGTGGCGGCGGCGGCGGCGGCGGCATGAATCGCGGCGGAAATAGAGGCCATCACAACCAGGTTGGCAGCTGCCCAGTAGCAAAATCTTGTTGAACGTCCAGGAACACTTGGTCACCTTTTTCTCACATCATGCGTTGCTTTGTAGTTTCATCAGAGAGGCGGTGGCCGAGGCAACTTCGGCAACAAGAACAGCAATTTCAGCAACCATAGGAATAGTGGCGGTTTTGGCAACAGGAACGGCATGGACAAGGCCCAGGCCTTCAACCAGAGCTGGCAACAAGGGGTCAGTGTTTCTCTCTAACTCAGCTGTTGAAGCATCACTATCGCTTGTGTCTAAACAAGCCTTCTTTGTGCAGTTCTGGAATCAGAAGCCGTGGAACCAGCAGTATCAGCCCAACTATTACTAAGACATTTGTTCTAATGGACTGGTGGCCACACTGAAAACCACTCTAGCCACGGACCATCATCATCATAATCATCATCATCATCATCCCTCCTCCATCAACAATGCCATTTTTCATAGTATCTGCTTTTAAGAATCTAAGAGGAGTTAACGTGGTCAACATTCCGTTCCAGAGGAAGACCAGCCTGCGTGAGAAATTTTCAGAGGAGCTAGAGATGCATGTACAACATTTTTTTTAAATTGTTTGTTGTATATTTAATTTGCGTTGCACCACTTTTAAAGGACATGTTTTTTTAGTTTGTATTAAGAACCTTTCCAGGGATGTGCATTTTTGTCTTTGTTTTTTTCTTAATTGTAAATATTTGTTTTGAGTAGTTAAAGAATTCATTGTTGTTTTGGCTCCTGAAAAATATTATGTCCACTGTGCAGTTAGCGCAGACGCAGATGATTTCCAGTGAGTTTCAGTTTGTTGTTCTCCCTTCCAAAACTGTAAACTAACTTCAAGACCTCCAATAAACTGTTTTGCTTGTTTTCTCCTGGCGTATAATTTATGTTCAATGGTGTAAAATACCTTTGAATGGCCCATTTGGAGAAATTTCCACCAGCCCTTGTTGGTGTTGTGATATCATCTCACCTATTGTAATGTGTGCTGAATTTTGAGTTATTCAATCTCTTAGAATGAACAAATGTTAGCTGTTTTAGGTGTGCCTTTTTTTTTTTTTTTTATGAATTCCCTCTGCACATTTGAAGAATCATGGCAGGTTGATGCGGTCCTGAGCAAATGTGACCACTCGACTAGTGTGCATTTGGCTGTCAAGTGCAACTGAAAATGTAGCCAACCCTTTTAAATCAAATGGAATGTTGAACCTAATTTTGAATTTAGCTCATATTTGCATATTGACAGTATAGCAGACAGTAGCTGAGTGCAGATCAGGTTGCACATCTTTCACCAGCAAACAAGGGCTACATGGTGTTCATTTCAAATCTACACAACAGTCGTTATTTCTGTTCCAGCTATTGTTTCTTAGTTTCTGACAATAACCCCTGGTTCCTTGATTTCAGTGTACCCGACTAAACTTTTTTTTTTTTTTTTTACCTGAAAACATGCATGTAAATAATGTACTCAAAAACAATTGCTATGCTGTGATCACTGTTAGTCATCCCCAGTACTGCTGTGTGTTCCACTCTTTAAATGTCTTTGTTTTGTTTTGATAAATTAGCAGAATTTGGGTTTCAGAAGACAATATATTTTTATTGCTTATGTTGCAGGTTGTATATCAGGTCCTGTAAACCAACCATGCTGCAGCTTGTCTTTTGTATCCTAACATTGTTTTTTGTATGTCTCAACTATATTAAAGTTAAATACGGTTGTGAAATTTGAGGGTTGATACTGTGCTTAATTTGTTATCCTATTTCCTGTCACGCACGTACGTAATATGGTCATTCCAATACTGCTCACAGCCTCTAGGAGGCATAGTTGCACGGTAATATTTTTAATTCTGACGAGACTTGGGTACATCGACTTTCAGTTTGAGAGGAAATCCAAATACCGTTGTGTACCCGAATTTGAGCACAGATTAATTCAGCCATTAATCAAATATTTCACTACTGAAACTTTTTTTAAGGTAGCAAATAAACTAATTTGGTATTTTAATTAAAATCATTATTCATGCATTTTACTATTTTCATCAATCTGTCCTATATTTGATCAGTAATGTATGAAATTAAATGTTAAAATATCTAATCATGAAAAATTAAATACAGTATTTAACTAGTACTCAATTCCAAAATAAATAGATCTCAAAATAAAATAAAAAAAGAAAGAAGAAGCCAGAAATAACTTGAATGGGGATCATTTTAGTTTGCATGTTTGTTTTTTAAGACACCACCGTGCCCAGAGAAGATCAACCTATCAGAGACAAAAGGCGTTACCAACAAGGTGTCAATCATTTACCGTGCACCTGCACACACCTGCAACCAAGTAGGGTGGAATAAGAATTAAGTAGATTAATCCACCTCTTTTTATCCATCTCAGGGGGTTGCCATTTTGACATTACACCAAACATCACGGCGTTAGCAATGCGAGCTTGAGGGCACTTTGACGTCAACACCAGAAGGCGCGTAGACCATATTATTGCCAAGAACATTTTTTATTTCCCCTGTAAGAATCTTTGATTATTATTATTTTGTAATATCCAGCTCTGGGGGAGGGTACTCCATCCCTCATTTGCTAACAACTAGCCAAGGCCAACAAACAGAAGCAGAGTGAAAGGCAGTTGAAAGTAACATAGAATTAGCAAAATTCCTCCTAGACAGGTATGTTAACTATTTTTTTACTTAATTATACAGTCCAAAAAAATTAACTTGAAGTGGAAAAATCCATGTACTAATGGTAAGCAGCTTTTGCTAATGCTGACTTGTTTACAGTGTTAATGCTAGCTTAGTATTGCTAGCGCTGCTATTTTCTTGAAGCTGGACTAAATGTGTCCATATGTGACTATTTGCGAAACAGAAATATGTTTTTTTTTTCTTCTCATTAGTGTGTGCAGTTACATTTTGCCCATTGGGTATATTCATATTTAAATGTTGATTTCCTTCTTGTAACCTCCCAACTTTTGCCAGAGGGGTGAATCCACTTCCCTGGCAGACAGACCGTTCCGCATCTTTAGTAAGTGACCTCCCGGCTACGTTTACCTCCATCAGCAGCATATTAGATAATGACAAGACCCCCTACTCCAGTGGTGTCCAAACTCGGTCCTCGGGGGCCGGTAGTCCTGCAGGTTTTGGAGGTTTCCCTGCTCCAACGCACCTGTTTCAATCAACAGGATTGTTATCAGGCTTAGTAGAGCTTGCTGATGAGCTTCAGCTGTGTTGGAGGAGAGAAATATCCAAAACCTGCGGGACTACCGGCCCCCGAGGACCGAGTTTGGACACCACTGCCCTACTCAGACGGCAAACAATGTATTAGGTATGTTTGGCCCTGAAGCTAGCTGACGTCGACTCACGAGGACCACACTCTCTGTTCATGTGAATAGCCTGCATGTTTCTCTCTATGTAGCTTGTCCCCACTGGAAATAAAGCATTACAAGCAGCGTTGTCCAGGAGACTGTATGTAAACGCATGTGAATGTCGTCATGAATGTGAATCGAGAAGGTTGTAGCACAGTGCATGGGTGGTTAGCAAAGGGATGGACAACTGGTGGCCCGCTATGCTATTAACATGTCTACATCTTTTTTTCAGCTAAAAACGAAGTTGATGTTTTTTGTGAAACAAAATAGTTTATTTTTCCAACCATGAATTCATTCATTGAATGACCGCATGCAAATTCAAAATAAAAAATGATTTCAAACTGTACAAAATATACATAAAAAAGTGCTCTTGAGAGGAGTGTGAGGTAACTCCCGTGTGATTGTCCGTTTAAATAGGAAGTACTTGTTATAAGCCTTTAAATATACCAAGACTATTATAGCTGTTTCCATGAGGTTGACTTCACACTATGGACACATTGTCCATAGTGCATGCGCATCTCTCCACAATCATGTTGGGAAACTCCGCCACTTCGATCTCAGTGTAGTCGCCCTTCTTCACCAGGTACATGAGGGGCAAAGGAGCGCTCTCCGACACCGTGCACCTCCTTTCCCCGTAGCCGTAGTTACGTTTGGGCTGTCTACAGCTACCGGTGCACCTGAAGGCCTGGTAACCCGCCGGCTCGATGATCCAGAACTGCGTCCACGTGAGGGCGCGGAAGTCGATGAAGTACTGCTCCCTGCAACAGGTGCCCGTGCTTTGGTTGATGTCGCAGTCACCGCGAGAGCTGCAATACAAAAAGTAAGAGGCAGCTCGGTTAGATGACTGTTGTTCCTCTTGTCTTTGAATTTTGCCTGTTGGTGCCGCAAACGGGTCAGGAGTTTGTTAGCTACGCCCCTGTAATGTGTTTTTTGTTGTTGTGGTTGTTGGGGTGCTAAAAACAAACCAACCTATTATCTTATCATCAGAAACAGATTTAAAAGGGAAGGCACCCCCGAAATGTTCTTTACTGGATTTTTTTCTGATTAATATTGCGTTTGTGGAATGTGAGTTTAGCATCAAAATCCACCAATTTTTATCCATCTCAGGAGGCAGCCATTTTGCTACTTTCTGTTGACTTAAAATGACATCACAGTTGCTCAGGGGCCAGGGCTCAGGTAATGACCAATCACACCTCACCTATTTTTAAAGCTGAACCGTGATTGGTCATTGTAAACCCTGAGCAACTGTGATGTCATTTTGAGTCGACAGCTAGTGGCAAAATGGCCACCCACTGAGATAAAAACGGGTGGACTTTTGGTGCTTAACTCATATTCCACAAACACAATATTAATGAGAATACCATGTTTAGAAGAGTGGCTACAAGAAACATATTATTGTAAATCTACCACTGATATGCTAATGAAATTTATACATATTTGTATTTAAAATACTTCAAGGCCATGAAATTAAGCAATAAAAGGAAAATAGTAGGCTATGTACAGTAGTAAATGAGTCTTGCCTTAATGTGCCACGTGATGACATAATCTAGTCATTAATCATACACTGGCGCAGTAGTTAAGTCATAATTACAGGAAATATTGGTATGAAAAACACTTTTATAGGATATAAATATAAGTATGGCAGCAACTGAGCAGTAAATTGTGCTGCGTGATGGAGGACGCATTCTTACGCCGCTGTGCGAAGCATTTAATTGACCGCCGTTTGTAAACTAAAAAAAATATTTAGGCTAAATAAAAACATAAAAGTTGTATGCAAAACACTTCCGTGTCAAAAATAATAGCCTAATAATAATAAACAATCTACCGAAAAACGGTAGGTAGGCCTACAACTGACGACGTGTTAGGCTATTACTCCGCAAGTGCACTTGGGTCCCGTCAGAAATCTGTGTAGCCACAGTTATGCAGCATTTTATTTTATTATATAAAATAGAATTACGAATTATTTTATCAGCCACTCTAAAAAGCCTCTAACAAGCCCTCCTTTAGCACCGGGAGGGAGAGAAAACAAATCCACGAGCAGTGCCTGTTTACTCCGCGGATCAAACTAGTTCATTGCGCAAAACGTCTTGTGTTGACCTTGCCATTGCTTATTGATTTATACTAATTCAACTAGAACATGAGTAGTGACACGATGCACCCCCTGTTCCTAAGCAAAGGGTGCAAAAGGTGCCAGATAAACACCCCTCCCAACATAAAAAGGGAGGTGGGGGCCGACTGGGGGTTCGTGGGCTAATTGGCACATCACTACAATATCCTGTATATCAAAAGCTGGCGCCCTTACCCGTACTCTTCGAGGTTGAGTGTGTAGAGGACGAGCTCGGGTTTGCCCAAGGTGTTGTCAGTCTGCTCCTGGGTGGTAAAGCGCACACTTTTCGCCACCTCCGCCGCGTAGCTGCCAGGTCTCTCGCCCTCGATCCACACCTCCAGGTGCATGGGCGTCTTCTGTTGCTGAGTCTTCGACCAATAGTGCACGGCCTGGGTCACATCAAAGCTCTTCCAGCCCGTTTCGTGAATGGGGATCAACCTGTGAACGCGAGGCGATCGTTAATTAGATTTCCTGATCGCATTTGATATTTAATTAGGGCTCAAGATAACGAACAAATGCGCAGACTGAATTGAACATTTTACCGTGAGTCCACTAGCGAGGTACGGTTGGATCCGTCTGGGAGCTCCTGGACCCAGTAGATGCTGACTCGGGCGTTGCTGACGGACCGGTGGTTCTTCCGCTCTACCGCGAGGCGCTTGTGGTGCGACGCCCTCTGGTAGAGTTTGAGCTCCGCCATGGTCACCTCGCTGTTATCCGGGATCATTGCCTCCATGTCGAACACCATTCGATGCCGAGTGGTGTCAGAGTACACATATTCTCCGGAAATGTCTACCAAAAAAATAATTTATAAGAAATTAACATCAAGAATCGAGAAATGGAGACGTGCGTAAATTACGCGCCGCGATTACGCACTTAAAATTAATGGATTTCTATTCTATTCTAAACTTTCCATGCTAAAAGTTAAAAACGACAAATTCCTACCAGCATTGCCGGGAATTCCTCTCAAAATGCCGGCCAGGCTCGGCAGAGATCGGCGTCTCCTGCTGTGGTGCATCTTCAGCATCGACAAGTATTTGTTTCTGATGTGAGCCGGCACAACCAAATTCTCCAAATCCCTCTTGTGGATCTTCGGTACCTCGTCCAGGCCCAGTTTGCGCAGGAGCGCTTCCTTCATATCCTGATGCGTAAAAGCCTTGGTCAAGCCGAGGAGGACGGTACACAGGACGCAAACGCGGAGGAAATCCATGAGGAAGATCTTGGAATTAAAGTGTGATAAGCAGCCGCACAGTAGCAGGAGTCAAGCCAGAGATGGACAGTGGCCCCCCTTTTATATTGTCACGGCCCTCCCAGTCGTTCGCACTTTGTCGATGGGGGCAGGGAGCTTTATCAGAACAAAGGTGCGACAATGCAAGGCCCCATCCTATACAGGATATCTAAGTGGCCGTACTTCAAACAGCAACAATTAGACTCGAGTGCCATCACGATTGAGTGAGTGTAATTTCTCTCCTCTGTTGCATTTGATGTCAGTTTGTAGGAGTCTACAGGTAAATCAACTCATTTGGCCTTCACCTTCAAAACTGGTATAACCTTTTAGTATACAAAAAAAAAAAAAACTAACTGATTTGAATGAGAAAATCTATTTTGATTTAAAAGGTGTGAGTGCATCCAATCGAACTGAATTAAATTGGTCCTGTAATTAAAAATGTATCAAGATATGAATTGAATTGTCTTTTGTTGGGGAGCACTGTAGAAAGAAATACTACATTATAGTAAGTAGCCCGATGAAGTTCATTTTTAATGTAAATTACAAGTAACTCATTGCACACTCTAAAAACAACTGGGTTAAAAAATAACCCAACTATAGGTCAAAAATGGACCGATCCTCTACTTTGAGTCAAGAAATGTGTATTTTAGTGTAAAACAAGATCCTTTACTTGGGTCAAAAAATTGGATAATTTTGTATAAAACAACCCAGAAAGTTGGTCAAATTGACCCATAAAGTGGATCGGTCCATTTTTGACCCAATTGTTTTTAGTCAATCAAACCGTTCCTTTTAACGTACACCATCCCCGAATCATATCTCACCCCACGTATCAAGATGCATATTGGACCGTCTTTTATTGAAGAAAATACACACACGAGTACACATCTCTTGGGTAGTCACCGATACCAAGTACCGATACCACTAGTACTTTTGATACATCTATCCAGCCATCCATTTTCCAAACCACGTTTCACCCCCCCCCCCCCCCCCAAATAAGGACAAATAATTTTAAAGACCTATATATCCAAATACTGTATAGCATTTTTCCTGAAAATTGCATGAAATTAATGACAACTTTTTATTATTCTAATTTCTAGTTCCTGATAGAACAAGCAGATGTTTGGATATTGTCCTAGTTTTTTGCAAGGTCAATGATGGGGCCGTGGCTCATTTGTTTGACTATCCCATAGGCAGCATGGCTTAAATTCACACTCAGTTACATGAGTATGAATGGTTTTCTAGCTCTCCCGTATGTCCTATAACTGACCGGCGAGCAGTCCTAGGTGCAATCAGCTTTTCAGCCTAAGTCAGCATAAAACAGACGCAATCCTAATGAGGGCAAGTGCCACAGAATGGATGCTTGGTCTTATTACGTCTGCTCCAGATGTGCCCCAGACAGACATCTCTTGACCCTGTGAACCTGCAGTGCCCCCTCTTCACCATAGCACCCTTGTCTGTACACACACCCCAAACTCTGATGTGTACATTCCACCAGACGATGTCAGGCCTGGGACAGTCTGGCAGCAGTCTGTCACACACCCTGGCTGTCTGGAGAGCCGTTGTTTTGTTCAGCATTGAGCAAGCAGACAAAGATTGGGTATACAGCACACAGCGTTCAATTGAGGTTTTCCCCACAGGAGGAAATGCAAGGCAGCGTGGGAGGGGAGGGTTTTAGGATTAGATGTTTATTCCGAGCCCTGTCGCCCATTCTTGGTCCTCTCCCTGGCAGATTAAAATTATTAGCCAAACAGACAGTTAATCCAAGGGCCGGGGGGGCCGGCGAGGGATGTGGATTGGGGCAGGCTCTTCACAGGTTGGTGATTATCTGATTCCATTGCGAGGATTTGCCTTGCCTTTTTTGTCACACAAACATTACAAGAGGGCCGCTCTCACTGGCTGCCCACAAGGCCCTGCCTGTGATTGTGTATTGGCTTCTGTTTGCTTAGAGATGTCAGACAGACTGAAGAAGCACACAGGAAGAGCAAATGACAGATGACTGCCAGGCCTGCAGCATCTGAGCGGGCAGGAGTAGGATCTTCATACTTCCTTCCTGGCACATGCTTCACGCAGATCCCAAATGGAAAGAACATGTTTAATGTCCAAAAAGTGCAAAGGCATTTGTGAGCACTAATGTTTACTATAATGGAGTTCTTTATGACACTTTATAACTTATTGGGTTCCATTGTGTCACCCACCACAGGGCATAAAACACTTTTTGGTGTTGTAGTATTATTATTCCATTGAAGAAAGCATATGAAAACTAGCATACTTTCAATATTTCTTTAGCAATTAATATTGTATACAAATAGCAGAAATGTCAGCTATAGCATCTGACTTATTCACTAAATTCAAATCAGCCTGGCTTTTCATTAATTAATTTATTTTTAAAAATGCACACACAAAAATTAAATAAATTTTTTTAGACCATCACCACTACAAATACTCAACTCTTGAGTAGTCACCGATTCCGATACCCGTAGTATTTTTGATTCATAAAATTTCCCCCAATAAACAATGACAAATAATTTTAGAGAACGACCTTTATGTCACAATATATAATTTTTCCTTAAAACTGCATGAAATTAATGTCATTTTTCTAATCTTCTCATTTCTAATTTTTAATTCTGATGATAAAACACACAAAAAAGGTGGGTATCGTCTTCCATTGCAAGTAACGATACCTTGAAATAAGGCTGGGTATTGGCCTGATACTATAGAATTAAATTGCACAATAGTTATTCAAACCTGATTTTAGATGTTTATCAAGAGTTTACTGAACCATCTATGAATGCATTTTAAAGTGGTACCCCAATATACATTACGCTGCGAATATCCTGATTTTTGTGCACACATGGCTGATTGCGCAAGGGTGTGTCCTCAAACATATGTCTGCAGGGATGACAGTGTGGTGGCAGAAAGTGCTTGGACCATGTCTAAATAGCGGAGCAGCTAATCGTACATATATTTTGTGAATGTAATATCCTTATTAATCTAGTTATGAAATAATAACAAGGGTATATTAAAATGACTATAATGATAATTTATAGTGAGGGTGACATATGTGAACCGTATGGCCCCTCCCGCCCTTCCCTTCCCCTATCTAAAATGTGGGGCCTAAAGTGCTCAATCAGGTTGTCTGGAGTGCAGTCAAGAGCCAGTCTAAGTGCCTATACACTAAAATACATTTGTCCTCTCTCTAATCACTACAAGCCCTAATTCGGCAAATGAAGATGTCCTTTTGTGTGATGTTTCTCAGTCTTCCTTCCTTCCCATGTCAATCAGAGACATGTTGCCTTTAGTTCAAAGCCACATCTCAACTGCTAGGTGCCATTTCTTTTCAATCAAAGGCCACTGAACTCCCACAATCAACAATGGAGGTGTTAATTAACATGCAACATTTGCATTCAAAAGACGTTCAATTTATAGGTCGTTCCCCTTCCATTTGTGCGACTACAGATTACTTTTGCAGGCCTCCAAAACATGCTGACTGTGAAAGAATGGATGCTTCTTTTTTTTTTATTGAAATAAACCGTGTCAGGGGGCATATCAGAAGGAAGGGGCTTTGGTTTTGCAAATGATATGTACGCACTCTCATTTAAAAACATCCCCCTCGGAGCGAAGGCGGAGCAGCTCCGCATAGTCAATATTGAACTTGTTGTTGGTGGTCAGTGCAAATTCGTCATTATTATTCACATGCTCCCCGAGCTATCTGAACGTCAAATATTTGACGAATCGCTCGTTTGCACCATAATGGGCCCCCGAGGGACAGCAGACGTCCAAGACGATCCATCGGCGGAGTCTGCAATCCAAACAACTGCTCAATAATCATCGATCAGTCTATCACAGGTGGAAAGCGCCAGACCAGACTAGACCTATGAACAATTATTGCTCAATGACCCAGTCAAGTACACGAGCGTCTAATTGCATTTCAGCATGGCTCTACTCAACTAATCCCACGCGGCACAGTAGATCTAGACAAATAGGATCAGACATGATTAGATAGGACTAGCATTAATTTTTGCATTAACTTTTAATTAATTGAACGCTTTGGTAGCCAAGATTTTTTTTTTATTACAGAAAATCACAAATTATATGCAGTAAACGGGGCATAAAGTGCAATAATACAGTACTGTATTTCAAAAGTAATTATTCCGTAATGTGCACCAGGGGGCGCCATTGTCACGTAACTATATCTATCTATCTATCTATCGCTCTATTTATCCATCTATCACAAATGAATATTGAAAAAGGCAGGAGTAAAAAAAAAAAAGTCCATAATTTGCATTGTATTTAATAATCCTGATGATTACATAAGTGCAAGAATGAAATATCTGCACATTAAAAATGTGTTTTGTAATCATCATGTAGTAAGATATAGTGTGATACATGGTGGTATCAGATGTCAGGATAAAGATACTTAGAGCCACCTAGTGGCATCCTTTGTTATTTTCCTGAGGTGAAAAAGAGGAAGGTGTCTTGTTGATTCTATTTGTTAGAGTGGCACCTGGCAATTAAATGGATCAAGCATCTATTAGAGTGGGGGCCTCTGTAAATTTGGTCGATAAACAATAAACTCCTGTGCAACAATCCAAATGGCCGATTGTTGCCTAAATCATTAATTTCCAAAAAATGCAGCAGCGAGACGAGGCATGAAAAGGTCACATTTTTATATTGCACTTATTAAAACAAAGTGACATGGTGCTTTAGAAAAAAAACTGACAATATAAACATTGTAAATAACAGAGAAATAAATAAGTAGATATCTGGTGATGGAAGAATATAAGCTAAAATGCAATAATAAAAAAAGCATTAAAAGATGAATCAATTCACTGTCAGTTGCCAGCTACCAGTTAGCCATTCATTGTTTGTTACTCACTGTTTACTCTGAATGTGGTTGGTTAATTTTGAACACAGCCATATTCCCTGTTATAAGAGGCAATAAATATGGTTGTAGTTACAATACTGATAACGTGGGTGCACACTTCCTTATTTTTATTTCGTAATTTTAATTCATTTGAACTGCCACGAATCAGTACCAGCTCCTCCCAAAAAAAAAAAAAAATTCTGTTTCGTGCTTGGTTTAGATTAGTGTGAGTGTCTGGGTGTAAGCTGTGGCCTACATTAGCTCCTTAAAAGTCATTTTGTATTTGTGTTTTGACTGTGTTCCTCTTTCAAGAGGTCCACCAGTAAAGTCTACTGGTAATAATAATAATAAATGACTGGAGTTGTCATGCAATACACACTTTTATACACTGTCATTATGTCTTCTTAACTACCACGCAGAGATAGTATGCTTTCAATTAAACTTGATCACAATCTATTTCAAAACACAAATCTTGCATGCCAAGTTGCCCCGTGTAATGTGTATGAGATTGCATAACCACTGTCCTCTTTGTGCCCCTCTTGATAGTCCAAAGTAGGAAAGCCAGACTTGTGTGAAACATAAGCGTGTGTAATTTGGACCTGCGCACATTCAGAAACACAAGGCCCCATTCTTGATCTCACTCCACCCCCAGCCCCTACGATGGAGCACACTCTAATCAATGTTGCGTGTTAATCATTAATCGATGTACTTTGAGCTGTGATAAGCGTCTCACTTCAAAAGCATACTGTGTGATAAATCAGCGTAACAGAGATAAAAAGTCATGTTGAACTCCATTTGTGTTTAAAAAATGATGAGCAAATATTAATTTTGGCCTCCCTTTGCTTATAAAGATTCATGTGATTTTAAGCTTTGAGTATTAATAATTATCTAAGTGGGTTCAAAGAAAGGATGGACAAACATTGTGCAAATGATTTCTTTCCGATTGGCATGTGATTAAGCTAAATTGAGCCTTTTAAATCATAAACGATAAGCGTGATTGCAATGCAATAGATTCATGTTGTTTTATTGTACAGTACTGTTATTGGCACAGCACTTGTAAAAACAAAATACAATGCACCCCTTGCTATGCACCACGCCACCAGCAGCCTGACAGACAGCCCGCAGTTTCCATTCACATTTTTTGACATCCCCCAGCATCACCCTTCCCCACCCCTCCCTCTTTTCCGCACAGCAGATGCTGCGATGGGCGCCATGACGGTGATCTGGGATTTTGCCTGCAGAAGCAACCAAAGATGCTATGAGACGAGGAAGAGTGGCTGTAAATCAACACCAAGATGGCGGAGAAGCCCGTTCTACGCATGCGCGGTAGCTTCAACGGATATAAGCTCCTCCACCTGTATTTTTTTTGTAGCACTTAAAACTAAAATTTGTAACGTGTGCTGTAAGCGTTTACGTTGAGTATCTTGGGGTGATATGTTAACTTATTTCCTTGTTGGTATTTATTTACACACAAGCGTTGCTTACCATAATGCAACGCGAGGCTACCACAAGGCCGGTTGAATTTGTCATCTGAACGTTTGAACGTCTCTGGTAGCGGGTAGCTCCGCTGTTTGAAGGCAGCAAAGAGGCGACGGACCGGCGGGGGAGGCCGAGGCAGCAGGCGAAGCAAAGGCGAGGAGGACAAGAGGACAAGAGGACAAGAGGGAGTTGAGGCTGCGTCCCGTGTTTGGAAACAGCCGGACCAGACTTCTGCGTTCCCCTTGACGTGAGACGGACTCCCGTGTAACCTTCAAAAAAAAAAAAACAGAAGACCCCCCCCTCATTTTGACGGCCAACTTCTTTTGAACTCTTTTAACAACCGTCGTGTCGAAGTGGGCTGGAACTAAGGAGACGTATTAGTTTGACACACACTGGGATTTAAAGAACATATCTGGCAGCACTGACTTGCGACAACAAGAGGATATTTTGTGGTGCAAACTACGAATACTATTTGAAAGGGTCCGACTTGGGTTACGTGTGACAGGCGCAGTGAGCACATGACACGGGAACCCTTTGAAGTGAATTGTAATGATGACATTTAGCAGTAAATCGAAGTAACGTTAACATCGCTAGCTTGCGAGCTAGTTGGCTAAGGTAGCAGGCTGCTAACTAAGCCTGTGTCGCCCTTTGCATTCCCGGAGCAGAGGAGGGGCAGTGGGGCTTTTGTAGCATTGCGGCTCTGTCTTGCATTTTTCAAAGCAGGAATGGAGAATCCCAAATGCGTGTCACATCTACTCAGAGGGAAGTGTTAAACCGCAGCGACAGGACCGTTTTCCATTTTTGTTAAATCAAGGAGCAGTGTCCAAACCAACCGGCCTGGGGGAGCCAGGCTATGTTATTGGGACTACTCTACTTTTCTCTTGTGCCCTGCGGCGACCAGGAATGTTAACATGGGGAGCTGCTACTCCCCATTTCCACCCAAAATGTGGATCTCGAAGCAAAGATCATGAGTAAATACAGCGACTTCCCCGCAGCTGAAAGTTTGTGATTTGTTATTTTCGGAACATATTCAAGGTGAAAAAACTTCTTCTTTTTTTTCTACTGGCCCTTTTGAGCCCACCTTTTTCATATTTTCACTCATCATTCACCCCAACTGGACTGTACAAACATGTCGGGAGAGGTGCGTTTGAAGAAGCTGGAGAAGCTGATTTTGGACGGGCCCACCGAGTCCAATGGCCAGTGTCTTAGTGTGGAAGCCCTTCTGGACGTCCTGGTGTGTCTCTACGACGAGTGCAACAATTCTCCACTCCGAAGGGAGAAGAATATCCTGGAGTTTTTGGATTGGGGTAAGACAGTAGGACAGTCTTTTACTACTATTTATTCCTGATTGGCCTTGTTTGGCCTGTGCAGCCAGCCTCATTGTTGTTCTTTTTTGGTAAGACGATAGGCTAATATTGTTGGCTGTGCACTGGCCCTCCCTTCCACATCACATTCCTTTTATAGTAGTCGTGGGGCTCAGTTGGCTTGCTCTTTTCCTTAACACTAACCCTCCCTTAAAAACATAACCCCGTAAAAACTACAAGCTGTCATACTAACTAACTGCATCAGGCTTAATTTTCTTTTCTGCACTTTTATTTTGAATTAATGTCCAGGTTTTGAAGGAATGGAAATTAATAACAAAATAATCAAATCATTTAGTTGCAGCCCTAGTATCTTGCACTCAAGGGAGATGACATTTTACATGAATAACATCATATTATGGCAATAAGTTGTAATTTTAATAGAAACGTTTTATTTTACAAGATTGAAGCCACAGTTATTCCTCACGTTTAATAATTACATTTATATGTTAGCTGTCCATGACCAAAACTGACGCAGAGTCATTTAATATGCAAGCTAACGGTCAGCCAGCTCTACACTCTCATTCACATTTGCCTATGGCATTCACAGGCCAGGCTCCCCCTCTTAAAGCCATACACAATCAATGTTACAGATACTACAGTAGAATCTGAGGCGGCTCACCCTGAGAGGACAAAAATGTCCATCTCACATGCACAGTGTTACTGTGATCTATCAATGACATAATCTGTAGATTTGCTACAATGTCACGTCACTTTAACTTCCTCTTTAGTACCACATGAATAAACTTTTTGTTTGCAGTTACAAACATTTGTTGTGCTACAGTTTTTTTTCCATGGTTGCACACTAATTCATGTTGCGTGGCATCTCCTTTCCAAGTTCTTGTGAGTTTATATCCAGGAAAGGTGTTTTCAGTGTAAAGCTTTCCAGTTTTGTAGCTTTTCCACTCTTCTCGTACAAAATTAGGGGGTGGGGGGTGTCAGGGGGAAATCACGTGAAACACGGGGGACCACACACGCGCACTGGTTAGTGTAGAAGAGCTATTTGTGTGTGTGCGCCTGTGTGACATCGGGAGTTTGGTTTGTGCATGAAGCAGGAATGTGAACAACTCACCTTTTTTAGCTAGCTGCCGGAGCATGCCTGCCCTGCCCTGCATGTCTGGGAAAGCCCTGGAAGCAGCAACAACTATGTGCCTTCACAGGAGGGAATGTGGATTAATGATACACCAGACAGTGAAAGTAAACATCTAATGGAAAAAAAAAAACCCAGTTGGTTTTGGTGATAACTGCCCCCCCCCCCAGTTCATTTGTAATCAGTTTTTAAAAGACAAGACAGATGTGATAATTATAGTAGACATGATGGTAGTTAATTGGTCAAATGGTGGTTCATTTTGGTTGTGGTTTTTCAATTTTGTCTACCCCACCCATCACCATCTGTACCACCTGTTGTAGGCCTATTCTAAAAATTGATCTCTGTGGTTTGGTAAAACTAGGGATGTGGTGGCCTGCTTAGTGTGAGAAAGAAAAGTTAATTTCTTGTTTTGCCCAACATATACTATGTATTTATATATACATATACTATTTCTTCTTCTTTCTTCATTATACTCCTATTGTTTCCGCCAATGCGCCATATTTTGCCCCAGTTGTTATTCTGTGTTGATCTACCACAGCAAAACTTTTATATGCAACTGCTCTCACCAAACACGTGTACCCACAATATGTAATGAGAGGTGCCAAGTGGTGACATTTCTTTGTGTTGATACTAGGAACTCTGGTTTTACTACACGTCCACAGTACATACAGAGACTTTTTAATCTGAATCATTCTGAACAACTTGCTACCATTGATTTGGTTACAATACAAGTCCTTATACCACAGCTGACATGGCTCTTATCCAGATGTCAGGCTGCTAAAGTAGTATCAGTGTCGTAATTAGTGATGCACGATATGAAAAATTTCAACCAATACCGATAATTTCCTGCTTTGTATGGTCGATAGTACCGATAACCGATAAATTAATCTTTTTATATTTAATATAGTATACTATTTATTAGGGGTGTGCCAAAAAATAGATTCTCATAAGAATCACGATTCTCATTTAGTACGATTCAGAATCGATTTTAAATGTCCCCAAATCAATTTTATTTATATTATTTTATACTGTCTTCCCTTTGTTTGTGTGATTCTTTATTGGGAGCGCTGTTCATGTTGTACCTGATTCGGCCACTTAGGGACAGTGTGGTTCCATGCGGTCTGATACACTGTTAAATTGTAGCCACATTAGAGAGTAGAAGGAAAAAGTCACGATCAAGTTATTCCAATAAAAGTTGTATTTTTGCAGCGTGGAGCCGTTCCTTTGAGTGATCAAAGTGCCGCGAGTAGAGCGCTAATTAGCATTAGCGAGTCAGACTGGAGTAGATCATTACGGTTGCTTGAACATCTATAAATTGAAGCAAAAATCAGTCAATCAAATCATTTTGAAGCAAAAATTGCTATAAAACCGATTCTGAATCGAATCGTGAGACGTTTAAGATTCCTACCCCTACTATTCATATAGTCTGCCATTTGTGTGTCCATGAATGGAAAATATGATATTTTAGTAGCTCTGACTATAACGCAAACAAATTTGTTACTTTCAAAATGTTTATTTATTTTCATTCCATATCATACAAATATTTGCGCTCATTTGCCGTTAAAAAATAACGTTCGCAAAAACACTCACAGGCCCAACATTTACCATATGAAATGGCTAACAAATAATCACTCAAAATTTGAAAATTAATACAGAACTACAACTTGTTTATCTGAAAAAACAAAACATTCCTGTATGTATGCATTAGGAATGCATTTATTCTACCATCAGTACAATAGTGCATGAGGATGAGGTAGGTGAATGGAAGGTAAAAGTATATGCATTGGCATTTGTCAACCATAACTCCAAAAAAATCTAAATGAAATAGACAAAAGTGCTTACAGGTTTATATAATAGCTGGTATTGGAGAAACCCTTGTAGGTGGGTGGCGGGTTATGTAGTTTCCCATGGTCTGGAAGGGCCATGAAGGCAACATAGATTAAAAAAAAATATATATATATATTTAATAAACTACGCATTAGCGTGTTGTGGCTTGGTTACGGCCGACAGTAACTGTGGCATTAAAGAGTTGTTGTTAGTTCACTGCTTGGCTTGATTATTTCACAAACGCTACACTATTAATGCTTTGACTGCACTGGGCATAGTAGAGATTTTGCTGAAAATGTAAAAGTTCAAAATAAAATGACTTATGACACGCATCCTATGTATGTAGTATTGGGGCATCCTTCAAAATGTGGTGGTTGATTTTTGATGGTTTGATCACTGGCCATTGAGGACTTGGTAGTACATATTTAAATATTTGATATCTTGAACACAATTTAAAATGAATTCTTTCCTCAGCTTTATTGGTGGCTCACGTGGTCAAAAGTCCAGCACACCTGTAATAAAAATTACAAGCACTGTATTTGTTTTATAGCCTCCAATTTCTGCTTTCCCACTACAAAACAAATGTCACAGTGGTAGCCTATTAAAAGCAGGCTACATCTGATAGATGGCGTAAACACACTTTAATCCTACATGCTGTAAAATGGTTCAAGATGGTCTGTGTGAAACCCAATAACGCTCAAGTTTTAGACTGAGCTGCCTTTTTTCAGCCAACTTAAAAATGTACAGCCAAAGTCAGGCTCCCGCAGAAAGGCCCCACATTCAAACCACAGTCATCGGGCATGTGCACCTTTTTATGATACATCAAGAAGGTGCCACAGTATTCTTTCTTTTGCAGCCCGCAAAAATGAACGAGCCACAGAAGAAGGCAAACATTTAAATTGGGTGTGCTTTTCTTCTTGTTTGATGACCTCATTCCACCTGAAATGGAGACCCCTGCATGACCCGAAGCCACGGGGGAAATGAACATGGGAAAGTACACTGTATCCCGATTCCTTGTGTTTACTTCAGCAGTCAAAGTGTGCAGAGCTGACTTCTCTAGTCCAGCCTCGTGCTCCTTCCCTTTCACTCCGAGCGCGGTTTGTGAAGATTGTCTTGAATTTATGCACCATTTACCATTTTAATCTTTATCGAAATACAGTGACTAGCAACGCATTATAGATGGTCATATCTACAAAATGAGTTTACATAGCACCCCTCTAACCGCCAAGGTATTCATTAAAGTACATCGTGTTGCCTCATGCACCCGAGTTTCATAGAAGGAAAATGGCCGCATTATTCCTGCAGTATGGAGGAGGCTGCCTGACCTTTTCTCAGTCTCGCGTCAGTGTGAGCCCGCATTGGCCAGCTGTTGAGCTGTAGCTGATGCATGTGCATGCGTGCTCCACCTTGCAGGGCTCTCATTGGCTGCATGCCCCGGAAGCACACACTTAGCTGTGTGTATGCACTCAGATATACAGACGCACACTTGTTGTTTTGTCTTGCAGCTCTAAAATTCCATAACCATTCCAACTAAAGTTTGGTTCTCGGGAGTAGGTGTTGTTACACACGGTTTAAATTCAACGTCAAGCCCCTTTGGTTCCACCTCATCCAGAACAAAAAGCTGTGTATGTGAGGCTATCCTCTCAGCCCCCTGGCATCTTGTACTTTCTGCCTATTACTCTCCCACCAGCAAGCATGTGATTAGACCACTTTGAAGCCAATTCAGTAGTTGTGGATGAAAAACAGGGTTTATCACATATTTAGAGGCTCAATGAATTGGATTTCTCAGTTGAAGGATTAAGATTACGGGATCTGTAGTACTACAATGAACTTGGTACTGGGCCTGAAAATTTAATAGATGCAGCCTCCGAACAGGACATCCTCACAACCTCTCAGGCTCTTCTGACGTTTCCTGTCTGGCTGTCCGGCGGTGACGGTGGGCACAGTGAACAGGAAGAAAGCACAAGAAGTCAGTGAGCTAGTTGGGACTAAATGTCTGCATGATGTCATTCAAGGAAGTGAGACAGCTGTATCACATTGTGTCATTGTGTGCTCACTTGTGTCCAGCATTGTGGTGGTGTTGACAAGCAGTTGAAGTCATTAAAATGGTCATTTCCTTGTCAGTGAATCCATTGCCAGTATAAAAAGATTTATATTCTCTCTTACAAACATGAAATAGAGTTTCTCTCAGATATTAAGTGATGCCTATCCAGGAAGCAAATGTTATGGTGGCTAAATTTTCCAAATTTAAAACTGGGATGTGAAAATTTAGCTGAAAATCTAATACTGTATACAATAAATGTGTACAAATTTAATTTCTACTTGCTTTTTGTTAAGGGGTTGTTATTTAGCTAATGCTATTTGCTGTCTTGGGTGAAAGTTCAACAGCGCCAGAAAAATCAATGCACTCATTACCCAACCTTTTTTTGCTCGGTTCTGGCAGCTATTGGAACCTGACTTTGTAGTTTACCTCGTGCTGGTCGCGCATTGGAGACATGCCACCAGAAAGGCTCAGTTTGCGTTGGCTCTGACTAGCGACCACAGCAGTAGAACTACGTTTCCAATGATTCTTAGACACGGAAGCAGGAAGTAGTTCAAGTTCCAGTATGATGAAAACATGCCTGCTATCGATTAGATACGAATGAGATCGCAAACGTGAATTTGGAAGTAAAGAAGAAGGAATTTAACTGTTAAATTCCCTTCTAATGGGTTTATCGTCTGAATCGCATGAAATCTGTGTGATTGACATACACATGGCAAAAAAAAAAACGACACCGGGACAGGACCTGTGTAGTATCGACTAAACAATGCGGTTAGCGAAATTAAAACCACTATGGTATTTATAAAAAAAGAAAAGAAAAAAAGAATGAATCAGTGATTTGGTTGTTAATTTCCCCCTTTACTCATCAAATAGGGCCCAGCCCTAATGAGGCTGTGCTTTTTCAGCCATTCACTCAATTTGTTTGAATGTTTTGTTGGCAGGGACATGCTTACTGTTAATTGTGATGGCTCATTAGAATGTGGCAGGGGCTGGTTTGACTTCCTTTCTGTGACTCAAAGGAAACACTGCAGCTCACAGGTCATTAGCCAGCCCCACAGGACCCCCAGGACCTGACCGCAAATGGCATCTACCCCTCCATGCTTCCCCTTTCCTCTTCCCCTGCCCATCCCCTCATCCCACCATCTTGCTTTTAATCTATTCGTTCCTTGTGGGTTTGGCTGACCCCTGCTGAACTGGCTGTGTACCATGAATGTCATCATGAACGTTCTTTCTTTGTTACTTTTAGACATCGTACCGTTATCAGTGAGGTTAGTTTCTTATTGTATCTTTTTTTTTAGGATGCATGCACATTAATTGGAAGTTTCCACATGGTGCAGCAATTGATATGTAACAATGAAAATCTGATTTAACATGTTCACGTGCTTAAATCTCTGTGAGATTGCAGCAAAACTGGATATTGGTACTCTTTTCACACACCGACACAGACTCCCTCAGCCAGATAATTAAGATATGTGACAAGAAATGTGTTGGACATTGACAATTAAGTTCACACAGCAAAGTAGGAGGAGTCAGTCCTGTGTGTTAAACTGCACCCCACTGCTGCAGCATTGGGACATTCCCTTAACCACGGTGGCCATCCTGCTTGAGTAATACTGAGGTTATCCTCATGTAAATCAGTGGGCAGAAAAGTGAGTCCAGGCTAACTCAACAATTTTCAAAAAAGTTTTTTTGTTTGTTTATTTACTGTTTTTTTGGTTGTTGCTGCCCAACTGGGATAAAGTTACAGTATATAAAAATTTGTCACTGGGACCTGCTGTGCAACTCTAGGCTTAAATGTTTTTCTCTTCCTCCTGCATCGTTTTAAAAATGCATTTCTAACGGACTTCCATAGTTTAATATAAAGCACACGCCTCATACCTCCATAACCACAAGTTTAGTCGTAATTACTCGATTGGCAGGTATTAGCTTGATTTTATTTGTCATACCACTACTATTATCAACAGTGTCATTAGGTTGTGTTTCTACAGGTTCAACTGGAATAAGCATAGGAAAAGCTTGACTCCTGGGAAATTACTCAACACTTAGTTGTGCCATGTAAACACTTGTCATTCAGGAAAAATGTCTGCAAGAAATGACTTTTCAGCTTGGAACACCAATTAGCAAGCTTAGCTCCAAACTTGTGACACAACAAGTCAATGCTGCAGACGGGGAAACATCTTGAATGCCTTCTTCAGAGTTTCCCGTTGTTAATGGGCAACGTTTTGGACTCCTGCCTACCATGTCCATCCATGCGGGATCAAAGGAATCCACAGCTAGCTTGCAAAGAGCAAAAAACATTCACATAGTTTTGTCTCTTCCCATTTGGTTGGAGAGGAAGTGTAAGACGGGAAATGAAAGCATTTCAGTACTGGTCTTAGGAAAACTGATTTAGAATCAGTATACATTATTGTTGTCTGAACATTTTGCACCCAAATTATTTTTTGAATAAATGAAACCTAAATGTTTGTTGGGTTTATTAGATTAAAATTGATTAAAATCGTAATCGTCCTGAACTGATTTTATTTTCTGGCCATATCGCCCAGCCCTAGGATGTTCAGATCTACCTTTTTCACCACCGATCTATTGGGTTTATTATCTGCCGATACCGATCCGCACCACTCCCAATCGCAATCTTGTGGTGCGAGGCTAGACACACTTATGTTCATTGGTGAGTCCATAGAGAATTACCCCTTCACCTGTGTTACAGTGGAAGGACGTTAATGGGAAGATGAAATTAGGGCTAATTATGACAGCAAGAGGATGGCTGCATTTCTAGCAGTTTCATTTTTACAGCTACTGTCAGCACACTTCACTGAACTGTCCAATTCCCAAAAAGTTGGGACACTATACAAATTGTGAATAAAAACTGAATGCAATTATGTGGAAGTGCCAGATTTTAATATTTTATTCAGAATAGAACAGAGAACAGGTCAAAAGTTTAAACTGAGAAAATGTATAATTTTAAGGGGAAACGATGTTGATTTTAAATTCCATTGTGTCAACAAATCTAAAAAAAAAAGTTGGGACAAGACCATTTTTATCACTATGAGGCATCACCTCTTCTTACAACAGTCTGCAAATGTCTGGGGATCGAGGAGACAAGTTTCTCAAGTTTAAAAATAGGAACGCTGTCCCATTCTTGTCTAACACGCGTCTCTCTAACTGTTCAACTGTCTTGGGCTTTCTTTGTTGCACCTTCGCCTTTATGATGCGCCAAATGTGCTCTAGAAGTGAAAGAAGTGGACTGCAGGCTGGCCATTTCAATACCCGAATCCTTTTCCTACGCAGGCATGATGTTGTAATTGGTGCTGCATGTGGTCTGGCATTATCGTGTAGAGAAATGCAAGATCTTCTCTGAAAGTGATGATGCCTGGATGGGAGCATATGTTGTTCTCAAATCGGAATATACCTTTGTGCATTGACGATGCCTTTCCAGATGTGGAAGCTGCCCATGCCACACGCACTCAACCCTATACCATCACAGATGCAGGCTTATAAACTGAGTGCTGATAACAATTTGGGTTGTCCTTGTCCCCTTTAGTCAGTTTGATATAGCGCCCCCGTTTTCCACAAAGAACTTCCAATCGTGATTGGTCTGACCACAAAACAGGTTTCCACTTTGCCACACTCCATTTTAAATAACCCCTGGCCCGGAGAAACGCCTGCGCTTCTTGGTCTGCTTTAGAAATGGCTTCTTTTTTGTACTGTCGAGTTTCATCTGTCAGCGGCGGCTGGCACGGTGGGTTGTGTTCACCCACAATGTTTTCTGAAAGTATTGCTGAGCCCTTTCTGTGATTTCCCTTACAGTAAGCATTCCTGTTTGCGGTGCAGTGCCGTTTAAGGGCCCGAAGATCATGGGCATCCAGTATGACCCTTACACACAAAGATTGTTCCAGATTCTCTGAATCTTTGGAGGATGTTATGCACTGTAGATGACCTTTTTGCAAAACTTTCGCTGGTAAACACCTTTCTGATATTTCTCCACTATCTTTCTGCGCAACATTGGAGGAATTGGTGATTCTCTGCCCATCTTCGCTTCTGAGAGACACTGCCACTCCGAGAAGATCTTTTTATACTCCAATCAAGTTGCCAATGGACCTCCTTAGTGGTAACTGGTCTTCCAGCAGTTTTTTTTATAAGTGCAATTGACTTTTCCAGCCTCTTATTGCTACCTGTCCCAACTTTTTTGAGATTTGTTGGCACCATGAAATTTACAATCAACACGTTTTTCTCTTAAAATTATACATTTTCTCGGTTTAAACTTTTGACCTGTCATCTATATTCTATTCTGCACTTCAACATAATTACATTTAGTTTTTATTCACAATTTGTATAGTGTCCCAACTTTTTTGGAATTGGGTTTGTAAATTGGAGAATTACATGTTGTGGCAACACAATTTATGTCGTCAGCCTCAAAAAATGGAAACACAAGACTTAGGAAGGTTTGCTTGATTTGGGCAGAACTGTGATAAATTGAACTAAACTGAAGCCTACTGTTCGCTGGAAATATGGCTATACAGTAGTGGCTTTCTGCTCAGTTGCTGCTAACCAATTGGTGCTTTCGGTTAAAAATAAATAAATCAGTTACTCAGTCCTTTGTCTCGATTCTGGGGCAACGGAACTGTCTGCCCTGTGTAGTGAGCAATTGGACCAGTAGTGTATGCCCATGATAAAATTTATATGGAAAGAGGATTAAAAACAATGCAATACATTTGAAGTTTTGGAGCAAACTTCCTCTACTCACTTAAATCTAAGGATTAGAGAATCAAAGGCTTCTTGGGATTCAGCCACAGACTCAATTTGGCTTCCACAGTAGATCCATTTTAAACCATGTGTACACACTATTATATCTCCAAACTAATCTTTTTTTAGTCATGATAATCCTTTAATATGGGAGAAGGTTTTCTAGAGGTAGCGTAAAAATTTAAGTTGCAATACGTCCTCTGTTTTTTTGCGGCCGTAAAAAGATCAGCATGGGAGTTCGACTGCTGGTCAACCCTCCACTGTCTCGAACCCAGGACGAAACCTATTTGGGGCTCTTAAAACCAGAGCCCTCCATAGCCTTGTCACAGAACAGGTTCATAAATAACATGATTTTCTCTGGCCTCTGGTTTCTCCTCCTCCAGCTTGGCTTCTCTTTCCTGTGTCAGGATGTTTATCTGTCAGCAGAGAAACAGGCTCAAAACCCCAGCTATGGTTGGATGGGGGGATGCCAAAGAATCCAATCAAGATCTGCTTGTCTCTGCTTCACAGCTGTGGGCATGTACTTACTAGTGGAGAAATACTTTTTTTTTTTTTTTTCAGTTTAGAAGCCTTATGACTTGCAGTTGTTTAGATTTTTGTTGTCCAGAACTCTAGATAAGGTTTACTCAAACTAAAGATTGCGGTAAAATTTCTATATAGCCTATTAGCCACCTATGTGAAATTGCATGTATGGCATATTTTGGTAAGATTATTTTGGAAGAACAAAAATTCTAATATGGGTCTTGGGCTGAAATGTTTTGGCAAACCCTTCTAATGATTAACATTTGTTTGCATCTGTTTGTCTGTTAGCTACAAGTGTTAGCTTCAGTCTAAAGCCTGGTTTACACGGCAAGATTTTAAAATTGTCGGCCGACTTTCAAACGTTGAGACACACCACACTTGAAGGGGAAAAAAATCACGGGAATAACAGTTTTGAACACACCGTGTGTGGTGTGCAGCCACACTGCACAATCAACACACCACACACGAGCCGAGTTCATTCATAAATGTGACGGGAAGTCTCGCAAAACCTCTCGAGATTAAACATGACTTCAGAGTCAACAAACATGCAGGACCAGTCGCGATGCTTCCTGGTTTTGAGCAGAAATAGCGGCATAAAAAGAAAAGGCGTTGTTTAAAGGAGGGTAAATGAGCGGCAGCGCGGGTTCGCGTCCCACCCGGAGACCACGTTGTGTAGTATTTGTGTGCGTGTATAAAAAATAAAATAAAAAAAGGAGTGTAATAGGACAAGCACGGACTTTCTGCTGCATGATGACTGTTTTGATTTTGGGTTCCCCACCGGCTTCCTCACCGGCACGCTTTTTGATTGGCTGCACATCACTGTCAATCGGCTGTGCGGTGGTTTATCCTCGGGGCACACAGCACACTGAGCGAAGTTGGGCCAAAACATTCCAACATGTTGAATATCCCCGATTTCATGTCGGAGGTCCTTCCAGCGTTGATATCCTGCCGTGTGTGGTGTCACACGGCAGAATAATCTGTTAAGATTATTGTTTGTGTCATGTCCTTCCGATTGTCGGGAGGGGAAATTCGGGGCCACAATCAGGCCAATTCTCCTGCCGTGTGAACCAGGCTTTAGATGGTAACTCACTGCATGGCATTACTGTACCAGTTAGCCCAGGTACCATGATCAGACAACATGTTGTATTGTCTCTATTCACATTCCTGAGCATTACTGCTTTGCACCAAACAAGGACTATAATGCTTTATATTGCAATTTATGTTCTTTTATTGGCTCAGTTGTTTTCTCCCTAACTCCACTGTTGTCGTCATCATTAGTGTCAGATTCAGTACCTCTTGGTTCACTCATACTTATAACTAAAAGAGAGAGAGACCACTTCCTTTTGGCAACACAGTATGCTGCTGTTTGCTGAGCTTTTGCGTTGTCCTCTGATCAGGCCCTTTATTTGACTTAGCCAGGGCTGGGCAATTATTCGAAATTTGTGATTTTGATTTTGGCATTTCAAAATCATAAAAACTAGGGGTGTCAGGCTATTAAATTTTTTGATCGGAATTAACCGCCTGACTTCAATAGTTAACTCACGATTAATCACAAATTTTATATCTGTTCTAAATGTACAATAACATTTTTTTTTCAAGTTTCATACTCTCGTCAAAAATGGATTTTTTTTTAAACTGATAGTAATATGGCTGCGTCTTTTAGTCATTGATACCGTAATTTTATAATAATTCATAAAATTTAGTTAAAATTTAAAAGATGAACTGTATTGTAAGAAACAAATGTGACATTGATATGTGTTGAGGTAATTTTTCTGCAACTCGATGGCATATTTGCAGTTGTAAGACGGTGACAGCTCGGTAAATTTTTCGTCTTTCTTTCTAATCTTTAACATTAAGTAATTTGTGAAATTCTGCACATTTTTAAAATTGCAAAATACAACTTGACCCCAGTCTCCACAAAGATATGCATTATTATTAACTTTATTACTGCTAAATTTTGACGTGGACGTGTCTGCTGCGTTGCACCTGGAATTGCCACAGTACAGGCTTTCTAAGTAAGGGGCAGTCATTAATCGCGTGTTAAAAAAAATTAGTGACCTTAAAGGAACTTTAAATTAATTCACAAATAACGCACTAATTTGACACCCCTAATAAAAACATGATAATCGTGAATAACCCCCCGATTAATTTGCAGAAGCATGTGATGCATATTTATGGAATCCCTGCCCTCTTGGAGCGTGGTGTAAGCTGTTAAATTATGCCTTAGTTGGAGTTTACTGTTAAACTAAAGATACAGCAAATATAAATGCACACATTGTATATTTAAAGTCCTACTGTAGCAACACATAGACATAGATAATACAACATTACTCACAGGCATATATTCTAACGGCCCTTTTAAAAAGAAGCTGCATTAATAAAGCTCAAGCCAACTTTCTTCTGCCCTTCTTATTGTGGGTGCATTGCATGCACGGCACCCCACTGCCCCTAAGAGACCAAAACGTGTACAGCAGGAAAAGCTCAGAAAAATTTCGTCAGTTTTTAATTGTTATTATTTTATTATATTCTTATTTTACTTTGTTACTAATACATTTTCTGCTTTATCCTTTCACGTTATACTGTATGTCGAGTTGAGCTTTGATACTTGAATAAATAGTAAGTTTTGGAATGAAAGAATAATCATGTTTTTTTTTTTAATCATTATTTCATTATCAATCAGAATTAATGGTGAGTATTTGTTTCTCATAATGCCCTAATTTTGCCAGAATTTAACATAATTTATTGGTTTTACATAGTCAGTTTTGGATTACGTACCTCTACTATGGATACAATCCTGTTGCTTCTTGGAATTTATTTTGTCCTTTTCCTGCTTAACGCTGATTCATTATCAGTTGCTGAGAAAATCCTGAGAGTCCTGACTAGTGCTTATGTCTTCATACATTCACTCTATTATATAATTAACTCATTAAGGCCGGCAGCGCATTACTGCGTTTCTACCACTAGCGCCTCTAGCGCTCTTCTACCATTAAAGCGGGGAGAGCTGCGTCGTCATTTTGTTTTGACCAATTCTTGGTCCCTTAGCAAAATGAAATGCATCACAATATACATGAAAGGGTGACGTGGGACTCATAGCATGTCTTGGAATTTTATTCGAGCATTCATGGCTGACGTAGATTTGCGGGAGTATTGAAATAAATGACAGCGATTGACGACGTTGCGGGAGGAATTTTAAACGGTGTAACCAGTCGATAGAGAGATATTAAGAAATAAGTTTTTTTAACAGAATGGACGATGAATAATTACCACTCGATCCCCCAAGGTTAATAAAACTGCGCTCCCGTGTTGAAGGTAAATATACCCGCAGATGCGACACAGTTGTTGATTTAAAAAATATATATATATATATATATATATATTGAAGGTTTACAATAATAAACTTAGTTTTTTGTGAATGCCAAAGGTGTAAGCTCTGAAATGTTCTTGGAATTATGTTTCTATGTGCTTCAGGAACGTAGATCATTTATTTAGTAGGCATGGACAATATTGTTGAATTTCCAGGAAAACTTCAGGTTTTTGGGGGTGATTCTAAAGTCACCCATCAGTTTTAGAGGTATGTTTTGGCAGGCGCTTTAGGCCTTAATGGTTAAGCAAAATAGCTTACTGATGCAAGTGTGTAACCTGGTTTTGTATTGCGGTTCTGCAAGAGGTAAAGGTTGTAAACCGCTGGATGTGGTGCTTTATATCTTTCTGTGTTTGCTGCGCATCTCCCGGCTGCTTTGAGCAGAGGGCTCAGTTGTGTGTGTAAAAAGCGCTGACTCAGTCCGCAGCCCCCAATGCTGGACTGCTTGTGGAATTTGGAGCTGAGGTGCAATGTTCGGGAGCACAGCAGCTGTTTGGAAGGGGCCAGATCGACCTCTTTGTCAACCAGTACCCCACTCGCCCCTCCTTTCTCATTCTGTGTGTCTTTCTGTCTGTCTGCCTCTACCCTCATTGTGGATTTCACTGTGGTGGTCAATGACGGTCAATCGGCTTCCATTCACTGGTGCATTCTTTAAATACTGCGCTCCAGCTATTGCTGAATTGTTATAATCGAGCATCTCCTGTTTTAGATTAATTCTCTTGCCTATTTCCTGTTTGTCATCTCCTCATGCCGCCCTCTGCCCTCTTGTCTCGTGCTCCTATCCCTCCCTCCCACGCTGTTATATCCCAGTTTTGCCTAGTGACTGCCAAGTATGTCCCTGGGTTTGCCTGTGTGGGCCATGCACCAGTTAGACAGCACGTGCTATCATGTTTTTTTTTTAACGTGTGCATATAAATCCAATTAGCGTGTGAAAGACTCGTGCATGAATTCTCGCCAGTTACAGTCAACTGACCCTGCAGGTGTCCTGACTGCGCAGAGATGAGCTGCATTCCTAATATAGTTTGTTTGCTATGTTTACACACATGTGGTTTGATTCATTTTCATGCATTTTGATGCAGATTGAACAAGGCAGATATTTGTTCCGTTTGTTCAGGACTACCAACATTCTAAAATTACTGATGCTGTAGCCTGTGAGTTTGCACAAGGTCTAAGTCCTAAAATGGCAGGTTAAGACCACGCCATATCAGCAATACCAAAAGGAACACATAGATTGTCATGATGCTTACTTGTTATGCTTTGCTTGGGTGTTAACAGTTGTGGTCCTTGATTGGTGGGTGTACCGGACAAGCATGTCTTTTGTCTCAGTGAATGCATCTGTCAGATTTGTTTTTTTTTATCTTACAAGAAATTATTATACGTTTCTCACAATGTTTTTTAATTGTATAAGTCAGTGGTTGTATTTTGAGACCAGTTAGCCACTATATGGACAAAGCTCTGTTATTCTGGGATAATCAAAATTAAGTATTGGCAAGGGACATGCTGTCCTTAATGTAGTTTCTCTTTATAACTAAACATGATTAAACAGACACTGAGGATCGGACTTTATGTTGTGGTTTACTATTCTTTGTTCTCAGACCACATTGCTGCCTGATAGCTGACACGGTGTGCCGACCTTGGCTTGTGGTGCAGCGCAAAATCTGTGTTAGTCATCTGATCTATTTTAAGGCCTATTTATAAAAGTACACTGTTGCATTTGTGTCATTTTTCTCTTGCTGGCAATCCTGACCTCTCCATCTTTTAAAGTGAATATGCATGACTTGAGGACTGTTAGCTGGACGAGAGCACCGTTGACACCGGTTTCAACACCGTTCATCCATCCTCTAGCTCAATGGTGCTCATTGACTTGAAGTCTCACATGCTGTTGATCTGATAGCTCGCATCCTTCCTCCTCCAGCCTGAATCACTTGCATTGTCTGGATGCACTCCGTGAAACTCTCGTGCACTGCCTGACAATCTCTTGAGCAGGATTCCTGCTCTTGCATACTTTCAGAAAAAGTTCTCTTTTTTGAGGTGGTGTGTATTACCAAAATGTTTGAGTGAGTTGCATTTCACAGTCACTATATAGTCACTCTTTGTCTCTTCCTCCGTTTCCAGCCTGATCTTCTTAACGCAGCATTACACCAGATCATTTACCATGTGGAACAGGGCCACCTGAACATTCTAGATCAGTGTTCCCCAACCTTTTTTCCACCACGGACCGGTTCATACAAGTCCACAACTTTCTTGGACCGACAACGCAGTGGGTTTTTGGGGAGGATTAATAAAATGCTGCAACAAACGCAAATCCACTATGTATTTTTATGTACCTGTACTAGCAGCCCAAACATCATAACAAGGGTAACAACAATGATGCAAGCAACACAAAAAGTGGCGTATTTTGTAGCTAGAACAATAAATGTGAAGCCACATTTTTATGTAACTACATTAGCAGCGCTCTCCTTAAATGCGGCAACACAACAAGGCACCACAGAACAAATCTAAAGTCCATGAGTAACTCACTCACCATAATGCTAAATTAAGAGCCGCTCGCCGCAGAGTGGGCCATCATGCGTGGGAATCACCTGTAGATGTAAGTCCATACACCTTTCTTTTTTTCTTGGTCATATGCTCCTGTGTTGTCTCATCACTGGGCCTTTTCTACGAGAAACTTTCCAATTATGTCTTTTTTATTTTTTTATACTCATTTTGCTAACTTGTCGATTAGCATCAGCGCTACGCGACTTTGATAATTAGCATCTTGAGACATGCGTCAAGAGTCCGTCGTAAACATAGAGAATCCGGCCACTTTTCAAAATAAAATATTTGTAAGCCTCGGCTAATCAATAAACCAGAAGTACAGTAAAAAAAAATAAAAAATAAAAATCTTTCAACTGTGCGGTTCAAAGTGGCCCACGGTCCAGGATCGGTCCGAAGCCACTGTTCTAGATGACACAAGAACGTGCACTGTGTTAATAGAACATAAAGATCATGCAGTTATCACTCTAGCAACATCTGCTATGTTGGGACGTTATATTCTCAGAGGCGGTCTATCTCTATTGTAATCAGCAATGTCATTTACAAAGTGTACACTCACACTTGGCAATCTGTGCATCATCACAGCTGAAGTTTTCAATGGGCAGCAGCTATGTTGTTTGACTCGCGTGAGCAGTGATCACTCCATTTTGTGCTCATGCACTTTCCTGGAAGAGGTGTCTTCATTGTATTTGTCTTACAGTGCCAATACTGTCTTTATTTTAAGGTATCAGTTACTCGTGGAGGCTGCCAATACCAGACATCTTCACACTTGAACAATACTGCAGTTATGTAATCCTAATAACAAACAGCAATAGACATTTAGCCAAGTTGACTTGATATGTTATTTATGTGCTGCACCTACATTCATCAAATGGTGATGACATTACATAACTACTTTAGTCCTCTTGTGATATGCAGGAGACATTGATGCCTATTGGGCGTAGCTGCAAACCCATTTTTACCTACCTAAAGTTAATGATCATGTTTGAGTTTTGTTGCACGGACAGAAACCTTTTGCAGAATTGCAACTGCACCCTGCCTCTTTGACTTATTAACATGTGAAAAAACATGCAGTCGCATTACAAAATGAGAAGGCACAGGTGTGGCAGTCGAGCCTGTTGTGGGTGAAAGTTGGCATGCTATCTTGACATGTAGCCATCGGGATTGCAGTTTGCTTGTTGAGAGGGGCAGCGTCTACACGTTCACCTAGATGGCAACACGGGTCACATTGTATCCTCCCACGCAGACTCAATCTACTTATCTATGAGGTCACTTGTCTCCTACCTGTTATCTCGGTCTCTGCCTGCTACTGTGCCAGATGCTTGTTTGTTCTCACAGTTTATAGTAGTACATCCATCCTAAATGGATCAGGCTTGTGTTTTTCTACACGTTTTACCCATGCAGGCTCTCGCTGGTTAGTTTGCCCATTAAGAATTAAGAATCACGTTTTTGCCCATTTATTAGCGAGGTGATTTCCCCAAAAATGTCAGTTTGTCAAAGTGCTTAGTCTGGTAAGAATGGCCACTTCAACCTGAGTACAACGCTGCAAGAATTTGCAAAAGCGGATGATGGTTTCTGGAGAAAATTTTGTTTTTTTGCATTGGGGGAAAATGGCCTTTTTGGGAATGTTATTGTGTGATATCGCCTATAGAAAATTTGGCCATTATGAGTAGTGTTATTCCAATACAGTTTTTTAGCCCCAGATACCGATTCCGATAACCAGCTTTGCAATATCGGCCAATGCCGATACCATACCAATACCTAAGTTTTTTTTTTCTCAACATAAAAAAGCGGTCCTGCCATTGGTTCAGCGCATTCAAGGGCCAATAGGATATCTTAGCTCGGCATGCAGTGAACATGTCACACAACATTGAATGTCTTACATGAGCAAGACACAAGATGCTGCATCCAAAATCCTATATTAGCATCGGAATTAATGGTATCGGCATGTTACTTGTTAATACTCACCGATACCACTATTTTAATGCAATCGGGGCCTCTGTCGATACCAGTATCGGTATCGGAACAACACTAATTATAAGTAAAACAATATATTTTCAACCTTTAGTTTTTATCAACATTCTCACAAACGATAATTTTTCTAAATTAGATTAATCACATCTTAGAATTTTTATTAATCACGATTAATCCATTAATAAAAAATACCTTTCATAAACATTTTTCCCCCGCCAAATTTGAAGAGCACAGTTTGTGTTAATTCTTTTTACATTTAATGTTATGATGAAGTCTTTATAAATATATAAATATTTTTTGATCCACTGCATGCGCTCATCCTCATCTTTTTCTAATCAGTTTATTTCTTGCATAATTTAAAATATTTTCATATGAACAAATATTCTAAATGTGATACGCAAACATTTATTAAATGCTGTACTTTGATTCATGTACTTATGTTTATTGCTCAAACACAACCCGTGCTACCTTAAACGTAGCCATCCGCTGTCACGCTAAAGGATAATTTGTGGTCAAAATTAGTAGTGCGATTTATTTGCGTTAATTGATGATTAATGTGATGATTTTTTTGTGATTAATTAATCAGTTGACGCTTTAACTTTGACAGCACTAGTGAAAATACTTTAGCATGAGCACCTATATTGGTGGTGTAATTGTATGGTCATAGTAGGGCTAGGTAATTAATCCTGATCTTGATTTTGGCTTCCCACGGTCATAAAAGAATTGATGAAAAATGAATAGTACAGTGTGTTTATGCAAATTCCTGCATTATGAAAGCACCCTTAATCCCCCTGTGTTGCTTGCAGAAGCAGGCGTGTGATGTCTTCTTCTGTCCTCCCCGAGTGCACTTTAAGGTGTTTGACACCCCAGTTGGAGTTTACTGTAAACTAAACACACAATACACAAAAGAATTTCAAAGTCAGAGAGAGAAAATTTCAACGTCCTATTTTTCATTTTATTCTCATGCATTTCTTATTGCCCAATGCCTTTTTGCCTGGCCCATCAATGTGCAAGTGCGTCACTTTTTTAATCAGCTGCAAAGATGTGTCTTTACCTTAGAAAAATCTAACAATTTGTGTATTGAGACATAAATTGTATGTTGAGTGACTTCCAATGGCGCGGTGTAATATCACAGATGGAGTTAAAAATCACAGTGGTGACAATGGTTTTCTGATGTCAGAGCTTCTCAGGCTCTGAATATGATGGAGGCGGTCGCCTCCTAATTTTATATGCAGGAAAAACTATAGAAGGATTCCTCTTCAATTCATCAAGATCTTTTCTGCCCTTTTACTTTATCCTCTTCCAGACTATGAATGACCACCTGGTAATGTTATCATAGCATCCTTATTCCCTCTTGACTCAAAGGTCATAACAAAAGACTTGTGGATGCTCTTATACAAACGGGTGAATCCATTTATAGTAACGGGTGGACCCGATGGGACTCAAACCCTTAAAAGGTGCAAAGTCCTTGCTGGGCCGCACCACTTGAGGCACAGAGTACTGTAACATAGTAACCCCCCCTTACCCATCAGCCGGAGAATAACGGTCATATGCCCAGAAAAGGCTTTTGGAAACTTGGATGTTGTGACATGTTGCTGTTTGAACATGGATTGGATGTATACTGCTGATTGTTGACTTTAATTTGCCCAATGTTAAAATTTATTAAGTGCTTCTATCTGGAAGTTAACAAGGTGCCACAGTATTCCTACATTCTTGTGTGAATAATGTGCCAACTTTTTGTTGTTGTAAAACCACACAGCTTTGGAAAATGTTGTCTGAGTTACAGAGCATTCGTACTGCCTGGTATTCCTAGCTCTTTGTTTCAGGCTTAGATGCTGCCATAAAGTCACTTGTTCCTGGGACTGCGGGAGAAAATGTTTCGACTGGCTTAATACTTTGACATATGAGTCATCCAACTGTCACTTGCTGTTTCACCAGTGTCACCAGCAAACTTTTGAGATTAAATGATTTTGCATAGTTTGCCAGTTTCATTTGTATTTAAAAAATGGTTCAATTCACTAGGAATATTTTAGAGTACTCTGGGTATGACATTTTTATATGCACTGCATGAAAAAGTGGGTGTGCACACCTGTCATGTTCTTTGAGGTGGCGTATGTTGCAGCATCACAGAGATGCTTCACTGACCACTTTTACATGCAGGCAATAACCCTTTGGGTTTTGAAAGGCCATGCAACAGGTGCAAAACCCCGAATATGCCCTTATTCTGGTATTCTGGAGCCCTGGTCTGCCCTTATTCTGTGTGCCGCTGTCAACATCAGCGTATTCAAAATTCTATGTATACAGGAGGTACTGTGTCCGCTCACGTATGTAAACGTATTATCCGGAATATTTCAGAATCCAGTCAACCTGTCTTGGTGTAACAGATCCTGGAACGCTCCTGACGTTCTCACCTTATCTACACATATTGGGAGGGCATGTTGACACAGAATTGCATAAATCAACTTGTTTGCACTTTGGGTCGAACACGTTCACTCGAAAGCTCGGAGGGTGTTTTATTAAGTGCACTTACGTGAACATACTGTATTTGCATGTACAGAAGTGTAAAGTGTGACCCCAAGCACTTCATTTCTCCCACAAAATAGTTGAAATCAATTTAGTTAAATACAATTTAAAATGGAGAGGTGGTGGAAACTTCACTGGAGAACTTGAGTTTTTATTTATTTATTTATTTATTAATAAAAAATATTTAAGGTGATGAGAAAATGTGCCAGTGTTCTAGTGATGCCTATTTTGCCCTTCACTTATTTCCGGTGGTTATCAATGCTTTAGTACCTACTATTTAGCATTGCAAACTGGGAGTTGGGCTGCTGTCTGACTCTGGACCCTCTGGCTCTACCTGTAGTGATCTCACAACTGTCATTCACTAGAGAGCTAGACACCTTTCATCTAGGTTGGTGATGCCCCCCCACACACATCTGTTGGGATAACCACTGGCTTTGACAAAGTGGCCTGCTTCCATTTTATTTTCATCTATATTTGAGGCAATTTACTCTTTGGGTTTGGGCTACTTGCACACATATGCCGCAGCTAAAGGAAGCCTGGCGTGCAGAGTCACTTGTTCTTTAAGAATTGCATTTGTATTTTCTTCTTGGTGACCTTGAAATGCGAAAGACCTCACTTAAGGTATTATCAGGAAAGGAGTTTGGAATACCATAGCATACAATGAATTTACATTATTATTATGATATGGTGTGGTTGAAACTTTTGTTGTTGTGTGTTGACTGTGTATCGCCTGCTAAGCTTAGTGTGAGGGACAATGGGACAACCAGCTCATTTTGGGAGGATAGCGTGCAGGATATACTGAAGTTGTTGGAGCCAGCTTGAATTGACTCAGATGTTTCTGGTGAATAAGAGAAAAATTAAATGGACAGCCTTGCTGGCCGTGACCATGTGACCCCACAGGAAAACAGCTGGTATATATCTGTTTGAATTTTAGGGGTTCTGATTTCCATGCTCAATACAGAATATTCTTGGAATATTTAAAGATTGTTTTCTTGGACTTGACAGTAGTAAGCAGGAGGAAGATGATCTGTGTTACTCAGTGAAATCCGTCCTGACGCCATGGCTGTGTACTCATTATGATCTTTTGGAGAACTAATTGCTCATTTTTATGACAATTGCGCAGTTTTTTTTTCAATAAGGTTTTTTTCCCACCTAGGAATACTAGCTTATGAGTTCTCTTCCTTCCAGCGGTCCTGTCACGTTCAGACGAAGGCCATCCACAGGTTTCTTCCTCTACTCTTTGTCTAATCCTTAAAAGTCACTCTCTCTTTCCATCTCACTTTTTTCCCCCCATCTCTCTTGAAAACTGCATTTTTGTGTCGTTACCTCACTGTGGTTGTAAATAATATCCGTGATGACTTCCAGATGTCCCTCCATCCCACTATGTAAGTGGAGTCTGGTGCGGTTGTAAGGGTTGGACTGACACTTACTGTAACTGGCTCAACTGCTGACTGGTCTCACTGGCTCGTCACTCTGCACTGTCCGGTATTGCGTTCTGTTCCAAGTTGAACCTGACTGCTTTTCCAGTCCTTCACTGCATTATCTTCGCTTTCCTTATGTTCTCTCACTACTGTGTTATCATCCCACAATCATGTTATGTTGTAGTTTGAGAATTCCTTAACCGCAGACAAGGAGCAGACATCATCGTCATGTTTGTCCTTCCAGAGGAGTTCATTAGCCCACTAATTCCTCTCCTGCTTTTTTTTCTTTTAGTAGTAGTGGTTATTGGATTGATGATGATGTGTGTCAAACAATTCTCGCCAGTTCTTGACAAAGGACCCGACACAGTATACACACAAATATACAATACTTAAGTTTCCTTTCAGAATTTTTTATTTTTAAATAGAATATTCTACTACAACATAGGCCCACAAATGAGGGGAATTGCTTGCAAATAAAATTTGTGATTATTGGATAAAGAAACGTTACTTTAAATATTCAATCATTTTTCAAACGGATACATTTGTTCTTGTAATGATCTAAAAATGAGAACACAGTAAACATTAATACAATGCGTATCATATTGTGATCCACGTGTATCCCAACATGACTTTCAAGGCGACCTGTATCCTGATAATATTTTATATTACTTACAAATAGTTTTTATGAAACAGTCATACGTGTACAGTATACAAATCAAATTTGTATTATGCTGGAAAAATGTTTTTTTTTTGTTCTAATGTTAGCATTGCTTCCTGTTGAATGAATGTGTAATATCGATTCTGATATCAATGTATTGATATGTGTATTGTAAAGAGACTCACAACAATATTCACGTATCGATTTTTTAATTGTATATGTATTTTTTATTGAGCACACCACTAGGAGACACAAGTGGAAGTCTAGCAAACAAAAATATTGGCAATTGGCAAGGTTGAATGCCTTGTTTAATCGTCAAACTTGTGTTTTTTTTGTTTTGTTTTTTTGTTCAATGAGTAATGGTTCAAAGCTTGCATTTTAAACATGATGTACTATTAATCTTTTATGTTGATGATGTGGCTGAATTCTGAACTATCCAAGTGGTATTATATATACAGTGCTATTTTACAAACTACTAGCTTTAGCTTTTGGCTCTTGGCTCTGAGGTTCATGCCTGTGTATGTTTTTTTTTCTTCTTAAATATTGACTGAACGGTGAGTGTGACTTGCCTTAGAGAACATGAAACAAAAGGCTCACTCTAACATAACAATGCAGCTTAAGGGGGTGTATTTGCATCTAAAACATACAGTGCTAGCTTGAAGGTTGACTTCTCATTGAGGTCAGTTGAATTAAATAAATTGGTTCCAGTGTCATTTTCCATGCAAGTATTAGCCGTTGTTAACCAGTCTAATATTAATACATTAAAAAATACTCTTTAAACAATTGAACCTTTAAACAATTGAACCTTTAATGACGTATGAGGAGGAAACAATTTGTTAACCTTTAAATGAGGGTGGAAAATAAATGTTTCATTGCTTACACACCTTTACACAGCTCAAAGTGATTTACGGAACCAGCCCAGCACATAGAAAACAGCCAACAATTACATACAAAAGCATGTCCATACATGTGTTCATTTTGACCGCTCTACTGTGAGCCTGCCTGCTGTGCTGTAGACGAACGAAACATCAGTCACGCTGACATGCCAACTTAAGCCAAGCCTGCCAAATGTACTGAAATGCCTCATAAGTGTGCCATTTGAGCTAAATAAACACACTTGCCTGAAACTGCACAAAAATGGCCCTTGTGATAAGGATAGATGGTCCAGATAAGTGGTCTGGATTTTTGCTTTACAGCACTACTACTTAGCTACATGCATACGTTTGGCGTCACTCACGTTTTTCCAGTTTCACTGGCTCCTGTGGCCAAACATGCCTGTGTATTTTTCACAGTGTAGATTGCAAATGTAGCCCTATATATGCACACTTTCCCATGTAGAGTGCAATACATTAAACTACTTGTGACTGACATGTCATCTTTTTTCCAATCTTGACTCACCAGCTGTGTAGTCATTGCAAAACCTCTTGCAAACAAAGAGCTTCAGTCATGCTCAGTGCTTGGATTGACACTTTCCCAATCATTGCCACAGGTTCATGCCACACCTTGTCGTAGCAACTGTTGCTATGTTTGGGTCTACCTGTGTATTTTGCTAGTGAGTTAAGATGGATGACAAAACTGGATAGTATTTGCTTGTCTTATGGTAAAAAAGAAAAAGAAAAAGAGCACAGCGTGTTCGATTCAGTGGCGGGGAAGCAGACACATTGATTGTTGCGTAAATGTGGGTTAGTTCATCGCTTATTGAATACAGCCAGTGAGTGTGTATGACCTTACCTACACTCTTAAGACAAATTCCAATAATAAATTGCATGCCAGTAAAACAGGTTGTTAGTGGACGCCATACCACTTTTTGTTCAAATAATGTCTTTTTTTCTTCTTTTTTTTGTCAAGCATTTTTTTAACATTGGCCTGGCTCTGGAATTTCTTAGAAGACCAGGGAGACAACAGCTCAGCATTCATCTGGTTTTGATGTGGGGAACTAGATAGATATTATTGGGTGGATGTGAACATATTTGCAAGTGTGCTTTGTTGTGGCTAGGACCTGTGGGCTCAGAGATGAAAGAAGTCTCATGTGGCTCCTGACTCAGCAGACAGCTACTAATCATGTCTTCCTCTGCCTTGCTCCATTACCTTTACTTTGTGCCTGAAAATTCATTTTAATGAAGAGTTAGATCAGAAGTGAACACTTTTATTCCTTCCACCCTGACGAGCACTACCTTGTCAGAGAACGAAGCTGGCGTGTGAGATATGATGGCCTAGTAATGGTCCTAATGTTAAATAAAAAATAACTTGAGGGATAAGGATGACAACGAGGAAGGTAGCAGCAGCAATGTCAAAGGTCGTAGGCTTAGCTGAGATTTGTCTTCATGACCTTCCGGATGATGGGAATGAGGCAGTAAACATGTATAACCCATGTGCTCAGTGCTGAATAATTGATGTTGTCTTCTAGCCTTTATTGATACGGCTGTCCCCAATGACCCATGCCAATATAGGGTGCCTCGAGGGGCCGAAATGTTTTGCTTTATTTACACTTTGCAGGGGTTTAATTAATTTGTTACTGGAATTAAATAAGTGGAGCTTTGACAGATGTATTTAGCAAATAAAATGACATCAGCTGGAGAACAAGAATGTCTGCCAAAAAACAAATATGTGTATTTTGATGTGTATTGTGATAATAAATCAAGTATTTTCTTTTTTTGAAATTCTAAGTCACAATGGATAGCTGGCAGGACGTCCCTTTCACTTGAGTTAGCAGATTTATACTTACCACCACCTAAGTGTAACGTTCTCTTTGGAATTTGTATTTTGGCTTTTTTTATTTTATTTATTTTTTACTTCATTCTCATTTGCAATTTGTTTGTAAAAGCAGGCTTTTTCCAGGTGGATGTGGATTGGTAGGGACAAAGTCATCCCATGAATATTGTAGAAGTCACATCAAACGCTGGCACTGATTTCAGACATTTTATTTGTGTAATTGCTAGATGCCTTGCCTTTGTGTAAAAGCGCACACTGTTCAGTACCAATTTTAATATTCTTGGGGGAAAAAACACAAAATAGCGAGATACAACCCAAGATTAACCCCATAGTTAGTGCAATACTGTTTTTTGGCCCCCAATAACGATTCCGATACCGACTTTTGCGGTATGGGCCGTTACCATACCGTAGGGCTGGGGCGATATGACCCAAAAAATAAAATCTCGATTTTTACAGACATTCAGGATAATTACGATTTTAATCTAATAAACCCAACACCCATGTTTTATCACATATATTCCATCATGATTTTTACAAGTTTTTCCACACACAGCCAAATGTGAATCTAATGGGAAGCATATATTTATTTTATATTGTTCATGATGGATTTGATTCTTTGCAGCGGCCCTGTTGAATTTGAACATGATGCGATGGTGCTGCAGAAAGCAGGGTGGCAAATCACCACTAACCACAAAACAATTACTGAAATCATATTTTTTTACTATTTAGCCTTGTGATGTTTCTTTGTGCCCTGCAATTGACTGGCAACCAGTTCAGGGTGTGCCCCGCCTACTGCCCGAAGCCAGCTGGGATAGGCTCCAGCAACCCCCGCGACCCTTGTGAGGACAAGCGGTAAAGAAAATGGATGGATGGATGGATGGATGTTTCTTTGTTTGTTGGAAAAACAGTGTTCTCACTTAAACATTTTGCTTAATTCCCATGTAGAATCCCATCAGGATCCTTTTTTTTTTTTTTTGGGTGAAGTAGTCCGTGAGAAAATGCTTCTCAGGTTTCATGCAGTATTTAAAAATACTGTACTAACTTTTCAGCAGTGATGCAAATTTTACATGCTCAATTTAGTCCTGAGTGTGCCTGTCTCTATGATTTTAGTTTAATAGTTAATTATTTTCACAGTCCTTTTTTTTAAAGGCCATTGTTGTTAGTATGCTGTTGTTGTTTTTCTAATGACTACATTGTGGAAATGTAATCATGTAAATGTAATTTTTTTGTCACCTTCTACAATACTGATACCGTACAACTTTGAATCATTATGCGCTCTAAATGTGTTCTTTTCACTAAAAAACTGAACGCAACTGACTTTGCCCCCCCCCCCCCCACTGTTTATAACATAATTGAACGACATGTCCAGTTACACAGGATGCAGTGTGTATGTCGTAGTGATGATAATAATAATAATACATCAAATTTGTATAGCGCTTTCCTAGACACTCAAAGACGCTTTACAGTGGAATGGATCCATTATTCATGCACTCACACATTCACACTGTGGTGGCGGTAAGCTACTTTTAAGTAGCCACAGCTGCCCTGGGGCAGGCTGACGTAAGCGTGGCTGCCAGTGTGCGCCTACGGCCCTTCCGACCACCACCAAACATTCGCACCTTACAGACACCAGTGTGAGTGGTACTGGAGGCAATGTGTGTGAAGTGCCTTGCCCAAGGACACAACAACACATGACTCTGGGAGAGTGGGGATCGAACAGCCGACCGACTGGTTACTGAACGACCGTCTCTACACCCTGAGCCACAGCCGCCACAAGCCATAGCAGCCGACTATGTCGGCTCCTCATGGCTCCACTAAAGAGTGAGCACTTGCTGACTTTATGTGTTAGTTTAGTTTTACCAGAGGCGTTTCCCCCCTTTCACAGTGTGAAAATGTCATTTTCCGGAACACTAGTGGTTTTTATAAAATCGTGGCTCACACCCATACAGACACCCAAGTGTAGAGGGCGTGGACACATCCTTGTAGTGTTTGAGCAATAACAAACATTATCTACTGGTAGTGTGTTTTTCCTGATTTGAGAAGTTTATACATCCGTATATGGTTGCCTGTAATTTTCTGCTACTTACTTTTTGGCTGTAGTGCTAAGTCTTTGAAAGTATGATATATTGTTCCTGTTAAACGAAATAATGTTAATTGTGTATATATTGTGGAGAACACCAACCTGCTGCCTCTTAGTCAAATAAGCTGTTTGCAAGTACATGTGACCCTTGGTCATTTAAATGCTGCAATAAATCACAATGAACTGGCACAAGATTAGAATCAAGGTCTCTTTTACGTGTGCTTCTTTTAAATTATAAATGGAATCTGATTTCTGATCAATAACTCGTTTATTGTCAATCTATGGGTTACACGTGGAGTCTTGTAGAAATCACCTGATATATATTTGAATGAACTTAACTTTACTCCTTTTCTTCTTCCTTACAGCCAAACCCTTTACATCCAAAGTGAAGCAGATGCGGCTGCACAAAGAAGACTTTGAAATCCTCAAAGTGATTGGACGAGGAGCTTTTGGAGAGGTAATGTTCCTTTTGTTTTTTTGCACTCGACGACACCTTGCAACAGTCTACCACCACAACCTGTAATTAGGGTTTTCTCTTTTGTTGAGGAAACAGATGTCATCATGGGTCAGTTTGAAGCTGCTCTTTACTCATGTGAAATCCAACGTGGTTTATTTGTCTACATGTCTGCTTTGACTGGCAATATGTCAAAATGTTCCTTGCAGCACAGATTTTTGCAATATGATCCTAAAACAATACTTAAGTAAAAGACAATTATGTTCTACCTTAAACAAACAAGTCTGATATTGGGCTGCTTTCTTTTGCATTCCAGCAGCAGCATGTGGTACTCGACTGCTGCTTAAGCATGACTTCACATTTATCACTTCACAGGATTACAGTATCAGTGAAACTAGCCACTAAATACCACTTATTTCATTTTGTGCTTGTATGTGTGTGTCTAAGTAGGTTAGAAGATACTTGTCAGTGGGTTTCAGGTATTTATGTCAAAGCAGGGGAATGTTGTAAGGACCGGTATCGAGGCCTTCAGCCAGCACTCTTGCATAAAAACAATATTCAGCAAAAGGCAACTCCATACTGATTGACAATTTCTTACCAGTCACCTTGAGAACTTATTTTACCAACCAAGTCAGTCAAAGCATAGTTTCTCAAACGTTTTCAGCTCAAGACAATTAAACATTTGTTAGTACCCTAGGATCCAAATTTGCACGGTTAAATTACATCACCTCATTAACCATAATAGCAACATACACTGTAAATAACTAGTGTTAAGGCAGAAAAGCAAAATGCACTAATTTGCTACAACAAACAGGTAATTGTCCAATAGACTGTGTGCCTGCTTGAAAAACTAGCTTTCATCTTTTTGACTCTAGACAATTGACCGGTCACACATTTTAAGAAAGCCTGCTTTAAAAAACAAACAAAAAACACTTTTTAAAGATTGATGGTGGGCAAACTGAATGGTAAATTAGCAAATAAGGTGATTGATTGATGGATGGAGATACATTTGGACACACCTATCAGCATGTAGCTACAATACAATGCAATGCATTAATGTTTTTACTTGAGCCTGTGCAGCTAGTACTGGAATGTGAATGCATGAGTCATGTGAATCCTGTGTATGTATTTTTCAGCATTGTGTTCAGGGTTATATTGGGACTAGTGAAAAGGTGCTACCTTGTGGTAACATTCCAATGTCAGCGGTGCCATGGCCACTTAATGACCAATTTGATTATTCCATTACTGCACCATTTGTAGTCACCTAATAGAAACAGTTTTTTTTTTTCCTGTGTGACATCAAAATGATTATATTTAAGAGCCTTGTAGACATGTGGGCAAGGGAAGATTCCAAACGACAGCCATAAATGACCTATTGTGATGTCATAGGGTTTCGATTATCATATGAAGAAGTTTTGAGTGGTTTCATGCGCAGAAGCGGTTAGAACGCTTGCGGTTTTATGACTTTAGAGGCCCCTTTCCCAAAACATTTTGGTCAAATTCCAATTCTTTCGGGTATGCTCCATAACATTAAATACCACACTAATGTACTTTTGGATTGCAGTGATTAATGCAAATAGAGAGATGACGGACGATACAGCAAGTATCCGCTAACATGAAGCTTAATGAAAATGAGCTTATTATGGAACTTATGAAGGATATAAGAACAGAGAAGTTATTATAAGGCTTCAGGACTGGTGGCATCAGACTAAGATTACCAGGCTCAGCCGCTCAGATAAAGAAAAAATGGGACAAAACTAAAGTCTGGAAAGGTGACTCGAGAGCAGTCTGAAGTTACGATATTTTGATCCTCCACTCTTATGCTTGCTAACAGACAGCATTCCAAGTGATGGTTCGAGGACACGTGGTTGTGGAGCTGATTTGATGAACGAACCACTGGGCTCACTTGTCCCTTTACCAACTTTAATGGGCCAGTTGGCGCTGAGTGTGTTGTCATAAAAAAAGATTAGGCTTAGGCGTTCTCGACACATAACTCATCCTTCATGCCATCACAGTAACTGTCAACAGTGTAGATTTATGTGATGTAATGTTGTTACGTACTCACTTTTTTGCATTGTCAATACACCAGTAACTTAAAAGCTATAAACAGGCATGAAATAATGAGGCACATTCCGGATAGTGTCTTAACACCCTAATATGGTTCTACATATTATTTTGAATGTTCTAAAGAAAGAATACTTCTTGCAAATGGCCGGGAAATATGCACAGTTGACTGTGATTGTCTTTCACCCGGCTTCTTCTTTCTTGTCATAAAGAAAAATATGAGAACGATTCTACTTATGTTGTCTGTTTCTCTGCGGGGTTTCATCTTGATAGGTGCTTTCGAAAAAGTTGCTGGAGCGGGTCAGAAAAGGCAAAGAAAGGGGAAGTCAACCTCAAAATTTTCTTAACAATAATATGTTCTATGCATCCCCACTAGTCTAAACACGGTATTGCCAACTTAATATGACATCAGAGTTGCTCAGGGCTCAGATGACGACCAATCTGGGCTCACTTCTTTTCTGAACCTGAGTCGTGATTGGTCATCACCTGAGCGCTGAGCAACTGAGATGTCATTTTCAGTTTCCTGCAAGTGGCAAAATGGCGTCCTGCAAGATGGGTAAAAGCGGCTGGATTTTTCTGCTTAACTCATAAGCCACAACCACAATATTAATCAGAATACTGTGTTTAGACTAGTAGGGTTGCTGGGCCACATACAATATATTGTGAAGAAAATCTTTGGGTTGACCCTACCCTTTAATAAAGTCACCAAATCGCTAAATTGTCAACAGTGACTTTGATTTTGTAAACTAGCTTCTTCTATGTGTTTGCAGCTGTGCTGTTTAGTTGAAGAACTACGTCAGCATCTTTACCGAGAGAGCGCTAAAAATAATTGATTACACATTTAATGCTGACAACTAAACACACTCAATAAAATAGATTAATTGCCCAAATCTATGTGTATTTGTGTGCATTGCCTTGAGTTTTTAGCATGTCCCAGCCATAGCTCCATCAATAATTATCTTTACAGGAATCTCTGATTCTGCCTATGTCCAGCCAAAGGTGTGTACAATTACAAAAAAAACAAAAAAACGGCCAGCAATAAAATCAACAGAATTGGTCAAAGGTGAAAAATATAAGGTCTCCACATTAAGTTAGAAAATCTTGAGGTTCTCTCTGGGATGCAAGAGAGCTGCCTTAGCTTGCAGGCTTTTGTTCAAGTAGCTGGAAAAAGTTGTGTGCGTCTTTGTGGGCCATGTTATGGTTTCTTTCCAATACAAAGTCAGGCCTTTGCATGAACATCCCACCGTTGTTTTTCTTCCAAACGAGTACACAGCCAACAGACCCTGAGGACATTTTAATTCATGTATAAAAACCAAAACACACATTTGATTACATTTCATTCATTAAGTAAACAAACTGCCCTAAAGTATATTTTGAGTCAATCACTACACAAAAACGATAAATAGATAATGCTGGGGGGGAACAAGAAGCAAGTAAAGTGACAAGGAGACAAAAACGCCAAGGCGTTGCCAATAATTGTGCGCTCTCCCCCTGTCTTTCTCTCTTCTTCCTCCCTTACTCTATGGAGGGATCCAAACACTGCAGGAATGTTATCATTGTATTGCATTAGCAACATTCCCCAGCTCATTTAATAGACTACAGACCCTGTTGCATGGGCTTCTGTTTGTTTCTGTGTGAGCGTGTGTATGTCACAAATTCTTCTGTGTTTACTCTGGTTCCTTTCTGCCATACACAGTTAAACGTTTTTTAAATAAAAAAAAAAAAAGCATTACAGACCTATATATTGCAACTAAAAAGCACCAGTAGCTTCTGAATTAGTTTGTAATTTCTAAAAGGTATCTTACAGATGTTTGTGCATTCAATAAGAGAAGGAAGTCTTTTTCAAATGCTTGAAATGATCCACCTGGAATAGCCTTCGGTTTCTACTAAGTTATCTTTTTCCATTGTGTGCATGTCAACAGTAGTTTACAGCAACTTCCTTCCAAATATCGCATCTGTACAAATGTTCCCATTCCCAGTTGATTGGTTTGCAGTTTCATGTCTGTGGACAAGACTTTCCTTGGAATTATGAATCATATTTACGTATCCAGCTGTTTCCCTCCCACACGTCTTTGCCAGCCGTTCCCTACTCTGTGACATTTACTGTGATTTCTCCCACATTGTCATATTTGTACTACTCCATTGATTTTGTGGAGCAAAAAAAGATTAGAGATTAAGTTACTGCTTACTTTTACTTTGGGTGGCACGAACCTAATCCTATTTCAAGTCTCCTAACTCGTACTTTCTATTTCACTGTTTGATTTAGCCACTTAATGTCCCTTATACTTATGCCTCACACAAACGCAAACTGAAATAAAAAAATTTAAAACCACATCTTTTTGTCATTTATCCACTTAATGTCCCTTATACTTAAGCCTCAGACAGATGCAAACTAAAATTTGACATAACAAACCCAACCTTTGATTTGATAATGGTGGATGTCTATGTGCATATTCAGTTCTTATAAACTTTGTATTTATCATCACTTCTATTGCTGTGTACAGGTAGCAGTTGTGAAGGTGAGAAATACAGACAAAGTTTTCGCCATGAAGATTCTTAACAAGTGGGAGATGCTGAAGCGAGCAGAGGTAAGTGTCAAGTTGCCAGCTGCCAGGGGAGCATCAGTGGGTTTTTGTTAGCATTAAGGGAACATGGTTTATTTTCTTCACTATAAGATAAGGCTCTCACGCTTAGCCACTGGCACATTTCCACAACACTACAACCTGCATGTTTTTCTCATGAATTTCTTCCGTACATTTCTAGGTCTTCAGTCATCAAGGCTCATGCGTCACATAACAAAAATAGAAATGTTACCAATGCTAGCTAGCTTGCATGTTTGTGTGTAGTGTGCAAACAATGACACGTCGAAGTCGGACATAGTAGTCTCTTTCAATTGTAATGTACAAAATTTCATCAATGGCTTTATTTTGTTTGTCATTATGTTAACTAGGGCTGGTCGATTATAGCCCAAAAATAAAATCTCTATTTTTTTTCAGTCTTTCAGGATGATTACAATTTCAATCGATTGTAATCTAATAAACCCAACAAACGTTTATTTAAAGGTTTCATTTATTCAAAAATAACTCCAGTACAAAATGTTTAGACAACAATACTGTATACGGATTCTAAATCAGTTTTAACATAAACTTAAGATTCATAGTTTGTGCTTAATTGCCTCAATTAAGTAGTTGGTAGCTATTGTAAACATGTCTTGTAAACCACCCATCCACAATAACAGCAAATTCTCAACGATTCGATTTTCAATATGACGATTAATCTAATTAATTGGATGTATTGCCCAGCCCCAATGTTAACAGTTGACCAGTATCTCAGAACAAGTTGTATTTGACCTTTTGGTGCTTACTCGTACTGTTTTTATTTTCTGTGACACGTTTTGTCAATTGTCAAATCTATTTTGTCTTTCTTTAGACTGCATGCTTTCGAGAAGAGCGAGACGTGTTGGTAAATGGGGACTCACAGTGGATTACCACCCTTCACTATGCCTTCCAGGATGATAACAATTTGGTAGGCTACAATAAGATCTTTTTGCTTTCATATTTAAAGTGTCAAATGTATAGCAGTTCACTCAGCAATCCATGTTTAGAACACAATACTATCTCATCAATATGACAGTTGACCTGCCAGCTGCTGGCCTGCACATTCATTCACTTACCGCAAAGCAAAACATAACTAAGAATTGGAGGAAATCAGGCTACACAAGTGTCAATTAACATGAATGTAACATTAATCCAAAAGAGTGTGACTTGCAAGCCTTCAATTTTGATACTATAGCCATCATTTGCCAGTTAACCTTATCGTCTGTCCCTTCTCTTTCTCCCTGCGACCCAGAGTTCAAATGCCGGGACTGCTTGTCATTCCTTTTCCCACATTCTCACAACAAATACTTTGCCCGAGACACTCCCAGACTCTTAAGACCAGACAGTACTGCCCTTCCAGTCATATAATAATAGAAAATAACTATGCATATTTATATGTATGTACATACTTCCTCTGGTCCTCTCTCTCGTAATAGGTGAGAAGGGTGGGTATTGTCTCTGTTGAGTGGCTTTACTTGCAAAAAATAATGTTCCGCATAATGAAGATGTTTTGTTCCCCCCCCTCAAACGATACTGCACACTGTCTTTTTCTATCGTACTTCTCTGTCACTGCAATTAAGACAACAAACCTTTAATGTTGTTTTTAGTACCTGGTCATGGACTACTATGTGGGCGGTGACCTGCTCACGTTGCTCAGTAAATTCGAGGACCGACTGCCCGAGGATATGGCCAGATTCTACGTGGCTGAAATGGTGCTTGCTATTGACTCCATTCACCAGCTTCACTACGTTCACAGGTGAGGAGCTAGTGCATTGTGTATCACAGGATGAAACCCCATGTCTCTCATTACATATCAGAAGGTTTTTTATTGTTTTTCTTGGTACTCGTGCAACTTGAGGTCAATAAAGGAGAAACAAGGTTTCGTGCACTGTTTGTCAGCAAGCAATGAGAAACTAAAAATGGCATTGTTAGTTTTTAGAGTGCATGTTTTGTGACTACACTGAAGAGAGGAAATGTTTTTTTTTTCTTTCTGTTATGCGTATAGCATTACTCATTAAATGTCAGAAGTCCCACACAGATGAAACACTCTGATACCAGCAGCTGTGTCTCGCTTGACAAAAGTCTGAAATTAATTGGCTAATATCATAAAACATTTTAGCTTCTAGTTAATGATTCAACAAAACCAACATAAGATTTCAAATCAAATATTTGCACAGAAACATTAAACTGCTCTTACATTCAAAGTGGTGTTGATGTGCAAGATTGCCAACACTTATCTTACAACTGTGTTACTGTTTAGCAGAATCATTTTGTATTAGAAATGTACATTAAGAACAGCTTTTCATGAATATTTTCTTTCAATTAAGCTGTCAATCCTACTGGTGTTTTCTTCTTCATGATATTCCAAAAACATATCACGTGCGCATTATTGCATGTGGGACCCAAGTGTTACTATTACCTATTTCTTTCTGCGCTACATTGGCTGTAATAAAATTATTAATCACCAATAGTTTTACTATCCAGCTGCAGTGATTATTTGATTTGAGAATAAAATCTAGGGAGACAAAACAACTCGCGCTACAAATTCTCCAAAGGAGGTAGAGGGTTTGGCTTGAAACTGTGTAAAGGACAGAACAAAACATGTTGCAGCCGGAATGCATCGCTGCCGGCTGCTGCTACTGCCGCCGCTCTGTTCCAAAAGCTGTTTATTTTCAAAAGCCAAATGAAGAGAAAAAAGAGGGGACTGGTGGGAAAGCAGAGCCACTGATGGTAACAGTGTAGATCGGCAACTCAGTCAAAAGAAAGTTCTTCTTTCAAGCACAATCGCGGTACCTGTGGTTGCGATATTGCAAGAATGCTCTGCTACGTGTGTTTAAATGGGAGCGTGCAAACTATACCTACATACGTATAATGTATATATCTGTTAGGGGTGTATTGATGCACAAACATTGCAATTATTTGTTTGACACGTGCCTTGTCTTTGAAGTCATGTTTTGTGTGTCATTCTCGGTACAGCATGGGGACAAATGCATAGGCTAAATTGGCTTTTTGTTTATTTGTGTTTTTATTTTCATTATTACTAATAATTGTAATATACAAAATCTGAAAATAAGATAAAAATAGGATAATGTTACATTGTGGTGTTTGGTAATAAGTTAAGTGAAAAATGTTGAAATACATATAAAATTAGCCCTCAATAAAATATGTTCAAATAAAAAAAGAATTTCCCACAGATTGGTAACAGCTTTAAACAAAACTTTGTGCAGCATTAACAGTTCCAACATGTACTGTGATGGAAATTGTTATAGCTTTGACCCGATCTGAATTTCTAGGGAAGAAGAGGCGGCTTGAACGCTGAAGTCAGTTGTGTTTTGCTCTAAGGAGATTATATTGTATTTTTTTAAGAAAATATAAATAATTTAGTTTTTGTCAAAATAATTGACATTGGATAATAACCCACGGTACACCTGATGATGTCTCACAGCACATTATTGTGCCATGACACACTGGTTGAGAATCACTGACTTAAACCATTAGAGGGTGTGGCCCACTTTTAAAGCAGATGCCCACTGTAGTACAAAATGTGCAATGTACAGAATGACTTGGAAAGGACTTTAACATTTTCTTCGTGTGCTTGCCAAGTTGGCTGTCATCCTTGTCAATATTAGCACAGAGTGATCTTAAACAAAGTTTCAGGTTTCAAGTATTAAGCACTTAATACTTGTACAACTTGTACAGTAACAAGGAACTCTGACATTGCAAAAAGAGGCTGTCACTCAAGAAAATGAAAATTGCAATACAAATTTTAAAACAAGTCTTGTGATGTTATTTGTGCTTTGCCACAGTAGTGCTGGTAGGCAGCTAACATTAGTGTCTAACTGGCCAACAATCATGCGAATCATGTCTATGCTAATAAAAATCTATCACATGATGAAATTATCTTGCCTTTAAAAATATTGAGAGGAAAATCTCTTGATTGAGTTCACACTGGAGGATTGCAAACCTCTGCCCTATAGTGAGTGACAGCTGCATGGGACATTTGATAGGAGACAATTTCAAGTGTTTCACTGAGCTATTAATGCAATGCTTGTTCCCCAGTAACACCAAGTGGAATGCTCCAGCCCACCACCCATTTCCAGATCTGTGCCCACACATCAGGAATTTGATACACTTATCATCTCACAGAGAGACATCTCACACATTCTTATCCATTCTCACAATTGAAATGAATGAGAACTACATTAATTTGTTTCAAAACCCCCCAAAAAAGGTCACTTTTTTTTTTTGTTAAGGGTCACATTCGTGTGTTGTGCCTTTAAATGGTGTGGCCGAGTGAGTGCCTTCTCCTTGTAGCTCATTTCACCCTCTCTCCCTGCCATGCACAGTAGAGCTCTGCTGTAGCAGTCTGTTTGCCTGTCCTTAGCCGAGGTTGTTACAAAACCTTAATTTTCTCAATAGCTCAATCACTTACGCTTTTCACTTTGTTGGGAGCCATAGGAGAGATAATTTATAGCAAGAAAAAAAAAAGAGAGACAGCACAGCGCACATTCTGAGTGGATGTCAAGAAGCATGGTTATTGTATCCAAGCAATACTTGGCCCAAACATTTGCTAGTGAACTGAGGTTCCCTTTAAATAATAACCCCCCCGCACTTCATGGAGCAACATAAGGTCTGAATTGATTGCACTTGCAACTCAAATCATTGCTTGCAAGTTAGGGCGAAAATCGGCTGAGTGGTGGCTAATTTGGGTCACTAGTAAGTCAGGTTTCAGTGTACTGTCAAATGGGAGCGGTTAGTTTGATGTCAAATAGGTGTCATGAAAAAAATGGAACTGTGGATGTAAATTAAGGACTGATGTGATCATGTTTTGGCCAATCGTGAAGTTGACGTTTCTCACATAGATACAAATGTGAGAATGAAGAAAGTGAATGGGGAGCCACTAATTGTATGTTGAAATCTAGGGGCTGCTTGCTGTGGGGGCTGGTAGGAGTAACAGACGTGGAAGGAAAGGAAAAGGAACAGGAGGTGGGAGGGATGATGCTGTTATCCTTGAAGTCCCCTTGTGGACTGTTTGGGACAGTAATGATGGGGTATGAGAGGTGTGTGGGTGTGGTGTTGATACGTCGCCGTATGTACTCACCCTGAACCCCTCCCCTTCCCTTCTCTCTCTATTTTATGTCCATGCGCTCATGAGAGAATCACACTTTTTTCCCCTTCTGTATTTGTTGTAGAGGGTGGAGTCAGTCGGGCACATCCCTTGAGGAGGGAGGGTTTTGCTGTCTGGTCCCGTCTGAGAAAGTGTGTACATGTGTGCGCGTGGCCGTAGGTGCATCCATGGAAGCTTGCCTGTGTATGTGTGTTTGGCAGCATAAAGACGAGGGTGTGTGTTTTCATCTTGGTTGTGGCGTGTCATATGAGGTCAAGCCTGTTTCCTATTCACATGACTAAGAAAAAGGACAATGTGGTCACCCTATAAATGACAAGTTCTTGATGGTCATTGAGTAGAAAACCATCCCTTCCCTTCATCCACCAAACAGACTTTATTAAGTTTTTATCTGCAATTGAAAAAGTTGTGGTTCCAATGTAGAGCAATGATAGTCTGATTGTTTTCCCCTGGGGAGTCACAAATGCAGTGGATGATGTTGCCGTGTCCAGGGATCATTAATGGTCCCATTCTTTGTTTTGCAATTGTTAACCTGCACACAGTAGTTGACTTTGGTATATCTGGTGTGCGATCGATTCCACCTGCCCCCATTCACAAGCTCCCTGTGATGAATAAGATCAGTCCATGGTGTCGGCTGCTTTTCTTTTCACCCTGGTGAGGATAGCAAAAGGAGGGATGGTCTTGGGTTTGTAATGCATTTTAGATGTGACGACAATAAAAAGAGATATCCACTATTAGATTATTAGCACGCAATGACCTCAAGTGGTATTATTTGTACACCAATTGTATCTTTTGTTGACAGGATGTTGGCATAAAATGATTGAGATTGATGTGGAGATGAAATAAAGCGTGGCTGGAAGAACACCACATTTTTGTTCACCATCAGCCAGCTCCCATGAGAGACTAAATGTGTGTTAGTCAAATTAAGTGTGTGCGTGCATGTGTATTCAACGGTCAGTGAACTGTGTGGCCTCACAGAGGGGCCTGACAAATGTTTCAATAGCCGATGAATAACTCACGTTGGCTTAGTGCTGCCTAGTACCACATCTGTCTGCTGTGGGTTTGTATGGCAGAGAGCAAAAGGCCTATTCTGCCAGAATGAGAGGAGATGTGGGGGTTGGTACTGAGGAGGGTTTTCCATGTGCGGACGGATAGAGGGAGATCTGTGCTGATGACAATGTTGGACATCATTCCAGTCATGAAATGTCCTGTGTGATAGTAATCCTTTGTGAGTAATATCTGACTGTGAAGGTTTGTGTTGTGTGTAAGATGGTATATGTTTTCCTGTTAATGTCAGGCCCATGTGTTTTATTATTGATCAGGACCATGTGTCTCTTTGTGGCTCATCGATCTACAAGAGAATGGCTTTATATCTCTGTGATTGGTATTGCTATTGCTAATATTTTAAAGGCACTACACTTTTTACCGTTGATGCTAACTGATCCCCTGCTTTGACTGATATTTATAAGAGAGAGTGACTAACAAAATAAGAAAACAAGTTAAACCTTATTAAAATGATGCACAAAATGACTCCAAAGATGTTGTTCACAAATTTACGATTCTGCTTTCCATGATCTGTTGACAATTTGAAATGTTTTGGCATCTGAATGTGAATAATAATAGTGCAATGTAAATCAACATGAATATATATGATATCCTTTTGTTAACATGTACAGTATTCAGATTTTCTTAACATTAAGTTAAGTTCTATACAAATATTCTCAATCATTGACAATACTATGTTGGTGTTGGTGGTGTTGTTTTTTTAAAGATTTGGGGCTGCCAAATGTAGTACTGGTTTCCTCCCCTGTGTCAAGTGGTACCAGAGGTCACACAGTCAGAACAATTGCTTGCCTAGATCCATGTGAGACATCCTTGTCTGTGCAGCTTCCTGTGTGCGTGTGCGCATGTGTGTCTATGTGTGCGCGTGCGTTACACGCGTGCATGTTTATTGTAGGGCTGCAACCAGATGGTCCTACCAGATGGATGGTGTGTCTTAGAAGAGCTTACCTCCCTCTATTCTAGTCTCTGTGCTGCTCTTTAAGACCACAGGAGTCTTGTGACACACTTGCCCAATTAACTGGACTAACTAGCCTAGTATTAGCTTAGCATTCGCTGTTGGTCTTACAATGCGTGGAAGCTAGGGTGTGCTGTGTGCACGCAAGCGTCGCTGGAGGCGTTTGTCCTGCAACCTTCACTGGTGCGCTAGCATCAGTCAGGAGTGAGTAAGAAAAAATTAAGTGTAGAAGCAAAGAGTACAATTCGGGACAGTAAACACAATTTGCCATGATTAAAGATGTTATTAAAAAGTTTATTGGTAGCAGAAACAACAGCAACTCCCTCAACTCATGGTTTTGTCCATTGCTAAGTGGCTATTGGCTACACACACACACACACACACACACACACACACACACACACACACACACACACACACACACACACACACACACCATCCACGCCCATACGCACGCGACTGCCACTACCCCCCAAGGAAATCTGTGGAATGGTCAGACATTGACAAGGCTTATATTTAACTATACGCTATTCACAGCAATGAGTTCCGCCAGCTGGATACTGTCGATTTTAAGGCATAGTAGTAAACCTGACTGGAGAGGGCCATCTTGGAAAACGCTAAACTGACGAATTGTGCCTGGACTCTATCACGTAACGTAGCTGGGAGTTACGCAGTGTAGGGTTAGTGACTGGTCTAGAATTGGCAAAATTGGACATCCGGATGGATTACGCCTTGATTTGTCATGTGGGTTAAAAAAAGGCATCAATAAAATACTAGAACATATTCTGTAGGTCAGCGGTTAACAACCTTTTTTTGGGCCATTGTCCAGTTTTACGTAAAGCAACAATCGGACAGAGCAGCATAAAAACAAATTAAAACAAATTCAAAATACAACTCATTATTACACACAATGTAGTTGTTGTGATTAGTGGGAGCTGTTTCTGTTCAAAGAGCTGGTAGCATCATGAGGTAATGGGAAATGGATACCTGAAGTGTGCGACTTATGTCCAGTCTAGCCAATAATTTAGTTTTGGTCACTGTAATTGAAGAAAGTCCTGCTTCACAAAAATAGGATGTTGGAAATGGGTGCAAGATATTTTCTGGATATTTTGCCTTGATTTTAATCCAGGCGTTCTTTTTGTGCAGAATCAGTTTTAAAGGCTTCATTGCCTCATTTGCAAACTTATCACTATTTTACACAGAGGAGCTGGCTTGGTGTGTGTGAAAATGACTTTGAGCAATAAACCCGTATTATAAGTAGGATAGCTGATATTATCTCTTAGATGCAACTTTCATTTTCTTAAAAATCTAGGCTCTTTTCCTGGCTCACAATTTGCCTTTTTCCCCCTCTCTCCGAAAAAAGCTCGCCAAAGACTTTTTTTTTTTACTGCTGCATCACATGACCTGGACGAGTGGTTTGACATGTACTGGGGCAAAGGTGGACGGACTTGATTTTCAAAATAAAACTCCGTTCAGACTTTAATGATCAGTACAACAATTTTTCTTCAGTCTCTCTGTGCAGCCTGGTATTAAATGGCCCATGGAATGTTAAGAGGTCCGCTGCCCTGTGGTTGGTTACCGTTGCTGTAACCTCCCTTTTGTTGGTTGCAAAAATACATGCTCTACAGTTTGTGGGAATTTATAGTTACTGTGGCTCCACTTACTTAGAAACAATTTGTTTCCTTGTAGTTTTATTACTTTTTTTTCTTTTCTTTTTTTTAAATCTTTTTTATTTTATTTTGGGTAACGAGAAAAAAGTCACCCCTTGTTACACAGATCTATTTAGAAATGCAGAAAAGTACTTGAGTAGAAGCAATGAAAGGACAAATAAACATTGAGTTGTCTTATCTTCAGTAGTGGTAACTTCTACTTTGTACTCCAATTAATCTTGCTGACATAATCTACAAACAATATTATAAACTTGTCAGTTTTAAGGGTTGCAAAAAAAGATGTGTGTTGAATCTGTTGACAGGAGGTTTATAGTGACTGCCCTGTGAAGAACAATTTGAACAATTTTAAAATAATTTAAGTAAATGCTCATTCTGGGCTTGGAGTTGGAAAGTGGGTTCATGTGTCATTGTTTTATTTTGAAGACTGTATTTCCACTTTTAATGTCTTATTTGTTTGACAGTTTGTGTTCTTAATCTTCCTTCAGGGATATAAAGCCCGACAACATCCTATTGGATAGGAATGGCCATATCCGCTTGGCTGATTTTGGCTCCTGCCTCAAACTCATGGAGGATGGAACGGTATGCATTTACCAATGCTGATGATGCAATTTTTTTTGATAAATTACCTCAATATATGCTCTATTTGGATGAAGTGGAGTAGACATAACACCACACCACAGGTAGATCGGCTGTCGCAGTCGGGCTGCTGCTGTTGCCTCCTTTGGTCTGGATTAAATTTCCATTATTTACGAAAGAAAAATTTGAATTCAAATTTGAGCAAATCAGTGTTTCAAAACCAAGAAATGCAGTGGAATCATGGAATGTAGTTCTCGGCTGGAATACCAGTTCAACAGACCCACAATGCCAAATAAATTTCATCAACAGTACTTGTACATGTAAATATTAGTTCAATGTTTTGTTTTTATTTAATACTATAAATGTTTGGCTTTGTAAGGAAAAAAACTGACACTTTTTTTTAACAGTCTATAATATTCATTAATATATTTTTCTTCATGCTTTTAATTTGAGATAGAATGTGCAGTGTTGCCAATGCAGTTGCACATGTGGAAATAAAAGCAGTTAATGATTTTTAACTTTAGTCATCTCTTTAAAAGTGACTAGCTGCTATTATTCTGATTATAGTGAACAGCATGTTAAGGTTGTTACTTCTTTGTATAGGATTTGTAGTCATTGACTCGTGTTGCTCATTCTAGGTCCAGTCCTCTGTGGCTGTGGGTACACCAGACTATATCTCTCCAGAAATCCTCCAGGCCATGGAGGATGGGAAGGGAAAGTATGGACCGGAATGTGATTGGTGGTCCCTCGGTGTCTGTATGTATGAAATGCTGTATGGAGAGACCCCCTTCTATGCTGAGTCCCTCGTGGAAACATATGGCAAAATCATGAACCACAAGGTGAGCTGATTTGACAGGACATCACTTTGTGATTTTTATGTTGGATTTAAAACCTTGAGTTCATCTAAACTGTGCTGCTTTTACCATATATGTTTTTTCCAGGAGCGATTCCAGTTCCCTCAACAAATAACAGATATAGTTTCAGAGGAAGCAAAGGATCTCATACGTCGGCTCATTTGCAGTCGAGAGTACCGAATAGGACAGAATGGGATAGAAGACTTCAAGCTGCATCCATTTTTCTCTGGTACAATTTGTTGCCTTTGTTGCCTTACTCAGTAACGTTAACCAAATAATATCCTGCCTAGTGTAAAGCATCAACAGATGGAAAGTGTCTTTCTTGGAAAGTACAATTACAGCATTGTTGAAGCAAGTATTTTTTAATGAATCACTCTTTTCCATGCTCCTCAAGTTTATTGGTTATCTGTGATTTCCTTAATATATACAGGCATTAACTGGGACAATATCCGCTTGTGTGAAGCCCCTTACATCCCTGAGGTCAGCAGTCCCACAGATACCTCCAACTTTGATGTGGATGACGACTCTCTCAAGAACTCGGTAAGTCTAAAGTTAGTCATTTGATGACCCCATGATTTCTGGCCTTCGTAATGTATTCTAGGGCTGTTAATATAGGTCAACTAGTCACAATTACATTGACAATTAATTATATGATAATAATGATAAATAATAATAAATAATGATACGAATAATACATGCCTGCGACCCTATCAAAGATAAGTGGTTCAGAAAATTGATGGATAATCATAATAGTAATAATAATAATAATGATAATACTTATTATTATTATTATTATTATTATTATTATTATTATTATTATTTTGTTTAAGATAAGTAGAATTTCCAAAGATTTTGAGCCGTAACTGTTATCCGGCTCAGCTGTGACCTAACCGGAAAAACAGATCAAGCCAACCACCGGTAATGGAGTTAGAAAGTTTTTGTGCATTTCCTAAAAATACTAAAGAAGAATGCAATGCAAAACCTGCAAGACAGAAGTTGCCTTGGAGCAAGTCTGTCATGCACTAGCATGTAAACAGGAAGCACGTTGTGGCTGATTCCATTTCTGTCTCAGTAAACTAATTGGCTAGTTAGCTGCTTATTACTGTCAACGGTGGTGAGCTACTCGCTTAGAGCTGTAAATGTTATTTTAAGGCTGACGATAATGAGTTCATTAGCCTTAGTTTGCTGTTTAGCAGTGTTTGTTAAAACATTATAACCAGTCCTAATGCATTAATTGTTTTTTTATCTGCAGGAGACCATGCCTCCTCCCACTCACACTGCCTTTTCTGGCCACCACTTGCCCTTTGTTGGCTTCACCTACACTAGTAAATGGTAAGTCAACAAGTGAAAGTAGTTTATTAAAGTTAAAAGTAATTGGGGGGCTTCCCTAATAAACTGATGGCCACATTCTCACTGAAGATTTATCCGTGGGAAAGCCACCCTTATCTATTCAAGGCTCAGTGATAATGGTCTTTTCCACTCTTTTTCTTCTTCCAGTTCTCCCTTCACGCTTTCACTTGCTCTTTCAACTCTAAGAGTTTTGCATGATGTCACTGTTAACAGCCCACGGTTCCGCTTTCATCTTCTTTGATGTCTCTGACTATACTTGTAAAATGGAGTTACCAAACTTGTAACCTTCCGAATAAATAATTTAAATCCAACAAACTTTGCTTTCAACAACTATGATGGCTGTAAACTAGTCAATTCATGCTTTAGTTAAATATTATTGGACCCTTCAGTGAGTCAATTATTTTACCAACTCAAGGCAGAGACTTCATCATTCTCATCAGAGGTGGAAGGGCGGTAATCACTTGCCACTAGAAAAGGGCCCTAATTTCACATCTCAGGGAGCCATACCCTCTGACGTTCATGTGAAAGTCAGACTATCAAAAGTCACAGTGAACACTTACACAGTAGTCTCAGTGATTTCCTTGTTTCTGATAACTTGGATGACTTTACAGAATTGTACAGTAAAAATAGAACCTACAAAATAGATATTGATGCTGCTTTGTGGGTACTTCTATTAGGAGATTCTGCCACTTTTGACTTAGATAAGCTACTATAATCTGAATCAGCTGATGTGCTGTAAATATTTTTTACCTGTTACATTCCAATTGGGACTATTTGGTAATTAGCTTTTGTTGTAAATATCATTTGTAGAATTACAAATAAAGCTGTGAGATACCGTCAAATTAGATTTTTTTTTTTAGGTCTCTCAGCATCTTGTGTATTTTAACTTCTCAAATTACAAGTTATCATGGTGTCTACTGTATATTAAACTTCTTCATAAACTTTTTCTCAAAATTGTTAATATCTATGGTACCACTAAGCACTTCACTTCCATTTAATAAGTTAGGTTACTTAAGTCTGTCAAAGAACGAACAAAACTTATCGCATCAGGGATATGAGCTACTTCTGAGCAACTTCTTAAATACTGATTGATGCGAAAGGCTACCAGTTGGATGCACACTTTCTGAAGTAGCAACTTCACTCCAATTACTATTAATCCTGCTAATAAATAATGGCATTCCTCTGTGTGATTTATCACAATATCAACAATGATCTAAGAAGGTAGGAAACCAATCTCTGTTTTTACACTTTTAAAACTTTCCTAGGAAATCACTATTTCCCAACACTGGTGAGCTTCACGTGGTCCTTGTTGGCCACCTGGTGCCCCTGGACACCATGTTTGTGACCTTTGGTTTAAAGGGATGTGAAGTCTGTTAATTCGTTGACAGAGAATTATCACTTATATCAGAACAAAAACACCGCACCAAGTCTGAAAAAAATACTGTTATTTATAGGCACTTAAGAAAAAGTTTGAAAGTGCTGTACAAAAGAAATATGCTAATTTGACCCGTTCATTACCATTTTCTTCCTCTTAAGCACATTCTCTGATCGGGGCTGCCTACGACAGCAGTCAGGTGAAGCAGGCAAGGTGGGTCAGGAAAAACTTGACAAAGATGTCCAGCGCCGCTTTGAGGACAGCCTCGCAGTAGAGGCCTACGAGAGGAGGATCCACCGCCTGGAACAGGAGAAACTGGAGCTGAACCGCAAAGTTCAAGGTGAGGGAGGAGGATATACTACTACTACTACTACTACTACTACTACTACTACTACTACTAAAATATATATATACAGATGATCTTAATACATTTAATTAGAGTTCACTAGAGTATCTATCTGTTGAAGGATATATTGACGTTGCAGATTTGAACAAGACGGTTCAAGCACATAAGCACCCAACTAGTGAAGGCCCTTTGAGTGCCAACAAGGAGGTGGAGATCAGAAGTCTAAAGAAGGAGATTGACATCCTCAAGAAGCAAATCGCTGGTAGGACTTCATGATTTACATATCGCTAATTTCAGCTGTACGTAAATCTAATCCCTTAAAACAGCAAGTAGGGTGTTTTGCAATGGGTTTCCAGTGTTATCTTGTTGTCTGTGTGTGACAGACTCAGGCAAACTGGAAAAACAGCTTGAAGATGTGACAATGGCTCGTCGAGAACTCGAGGACTCATCCAAACATGTTAAGATGTTAGAGAAGCAAATAAAAAGTATCACAAAGGACAACGATGACCTGATGAAGGTAGTACAACAGTTGAATTATGTTTTAGGCTACGTTCCTACTGTAGGTTTCAATGCTGAATTCTGACTTTTTGGTCAAATCCAACGTTTATCTTCTTAGCGAACCAAACATGTTCCCAAAGTGACCCCCATGCGCAGAAGGAGACGATGTCACTCACAATATAGTGTTTACGGAAGTAAATAGGGGCTTGTCTTTTTATCATCTTATATCTAATAAAGAGCAATGCGGAAGGACGTAGAAATATTTTGGAGAAATGAAGACAGTCTTTTCAATCTCATTTCATGGAGACATCTATTAAAGATAACGTCACGTCATTGCCGCGCGTAATAATTGAACCGTCTGCGGGACTGAAATGCTTATTCACCACAAATGTCAACTTTCTGCTTCATGTTTGAAGTGGAATTAAATTAAAATCAAATATAAAAATTTGTTCCTCAAAACAAGCAGATTTAGACTTTTGATGACATGTAGGTTGGATACATGCGACCTGTCTCTTAAGACTGAGTTTGCATTGCAAAAAAATCCAATGCGGATCTGATCTAGGACCGAAAGTGATCCAGGTTAAATTAAAGTGAACCAGGTTGGATCTGAAAAAATCAGATACAGGTCATATATTGGCAAAAAAAAATCTAATTTGGTTCAATTTGCCTGCAGTTTGAAGGTAGCCTTACATAATGAGTGTTATTGTTCAGACAAACTACCTTGAATTAAAATACTTTGAAGTATTCCGAGCAAATACTTCATTGCTGAAAAATTGCATCATATATTGTTTACTTTTCATGTTTGTGGCTAGGACCTTGTGGAATCCAATGAGAAGTTGAAGTTGCAGTCAAAGGATCTGAAAGAAGCTCACGGTCAGAGAAAACTGGCCATGCACGAGTTATCTGAACTCAACAAGGGCCTCTCAGACCTCAGGTATAGCCTCAGATTAAACAGACTCAACATCCATTTACATGAGACCAATTTTAACCGAAAGCAGTTGACAGCGGGTATTTATATGACAACAGTGGAAATTAAAATGTATTTACCATTTTCATGTCTGCACTGTCAAATACAGCAGGACAGTATGTGAAAATGGAAAATAACGTGCACACACTACTCATAAAAAGTTAGGCATATTTGGCTTTCAAGTGAAATTTATGGAAATGTAAAAAGTTCATGCTACAGTGATAGCATAATCATGAAAGAGGCACATTTAAGAAGAAGGATGCACTGGTCATTTCCTCATCTCAAATAATTCATTGAAAGAAAAGTTAACAATGGTGGATACACCACAACAACAAAATTCAACTTTTCAATTACTCGTCATGTGTCCTTGAGTATCAATTAAAGCTTGACAATGATATCTCATGCTGTTCACAAGTGGACTCATTGTCTACTGAGGCACGGCAGCCGTCAAGATCGTTGAGGTTTTGGGGTGCAGTTTCCAGCCTTTACGCGGTGACTCAGCTGATCCAACAGCTTCAATAGGATTCAGGTATGGAGAAAGTGCAGGCCATTCCATTTGAGGTACACCAGTCTCCAACAGCCGTTCCCTGATGATGGCTCCTCGATAAGATGGAGCATTGTCGTTTGTGAATTTTGCCGTTAAGCTCCTCGTTAGACAGCACCTTGTGCAAAAAGTAGTGAAACATTTAACAGTTGGACATGTGCATTCAAAAGCTTAGAGAAGGTCACATTAAGTTCACCTGGAAAGGTTTCAATACATTTTAGGCTTATCCTGAAATTTCACCTGAAAGCCAAATATCCTTAACTTTTTGTGAGTAGTGTATGTGTCTTGAGGTTTTGCAACTTGTCATGGACAGCAGAGTAGCAGTAAACATGACCTGTTTTCAAAGGACAGTTTCATCTGGATGGACAAGCAACTCGTGTATACGCTATTTTTTATTTAAAAAAAATTAATGCCAGCATCACTCCAAACCTGGCATACATTCTTACATTTTTGAAAGTCCAAGAACAGGCATTCAATTAAATTTTATCTGTGCATGAAACTTGTTTTTAAAGCGCTGTTTTTACTAGTTTGTTCTGTAAGTGTACATACTTTACTAGTTAGTCGTATGAGAAGCCCGAATCAGAAAGTTGCAAAGTAATTTTCTGACCAAACCCACAGGTCGGAAAAGCAGCAACTGTCTCGACAGCTGCGTGACAAGGTGGAGGAATCGGGGAGTCAAAACCAGAAAGTTGAGGCTCTGCGCCTTGAGGTGCGAAAGGCTGAGAAGGCCAGGAAAGAGGTAGTGTAGACTCCCTGTGGTTCTAGCACACCCTGATATTGTCTTTACACTGATCAATGCACAAATGTGTCATAATTCACTAAAGTAAATCTAAGAAAAATTCTGCAAAGACGATGCAAATAGATTTTGTGTAACCCAATACCCCATCAGTACTTCACATCCATTTTTTTCCATGTGTAGATTGTGTCAGTAATGTATGAGCAGGTAGCACTTTTCAAAGTCATTGACAGAAATGAATGTGTAACCATGTAATCAGATGGAGACTCAGTTGGAGATGCGCGCGACAGAGGCACTTAAGGAGAGGAAGCTGAAAGAACGTAATGAGCAATATACCCGACAGCTGGAGGAGGAGATGCAGAGGCTGAAGGTAATAATGCAAAACATCCATCACACATCTGCACATCCATGAATCGTCACATGCTCAGTATAACAATCATTGTTATTTTTCATATTCAACATCTGCTATGATAATAGATGGCTAGTTAATGTTTGCTATTTTGTATTGCAAGTGTATTTATTTGGCTTTTATGAAAATAATACACCCTAACCCATATCTGAACTCTTTTGTAAGTAATAAAGAAAAAAATATGGATGTGGATTGTGCTGTGCCAGGACTTTCCATTGTTTTGGAGTGCATCACAGCAGGGATTTGTTTGTGTGATGTCGATATTCAAGATAGTTTGCAGGATAATGAGTTGTGGAAAATGTACAAGTACACTTGATGATGTCATCAAGTGGGACTTTTAATGCCCGAGTGTCCAAATTTTGGGGCATTTTGTAGACCACAGAGGGAAATATGAAAGGATGTGTAAAGGTCAAAATACAGCTTTTAAAGTTGAGAGTCACTGATTTATATTCCCACAACCATTTTCAAAATGCTTCAGCCTGTGTTAAAAGTTTCTGTGACATTTGTTCAGACTCCATCATCTTATTCATCACTCCATCTTTTCCAGGTAAAACAAGTTGGCTCATTTGCTGCCCCGACCTCATCTGGCCCACGTCTGCGGGGTGACCTGGAGAAGAAGACGCACCTGTACGAGGAGGAACTGTCACGTCAAGAAGAACAACACAGCACTGAGTTGAATGCTCTGCGAAAGGAGCTGCATGACGCCGAAAGCCAGCATCTTGGCCTGCAGAAAGAAATCCTGGTGCTCAAAGACAAGCTAGAGAAAATTCGAAGAGAGAGGTCTTTCATCTTTTTCTTATTTTTCGTATTTTCCGTATTTACTGTCCTTGCATTTATGCCCCCTCTATTTTAGTGAAAACATTGTAACAGTCATTTCTAGATTTTTTATGCTGTGAAGTTTATTGGCTTTGCAGCGCTGTGTATGTTGTCTTTTTCAGTGATAAATACAAGTGATCTTTACATATATTTAAATTTTAAGTCTGTGTCCGGTAAATGCATTGATTTAATTTCAATGTATTATACATTTCAAATCACAGAGGGGAGGTTTATGTATTTTTTGTGCATGGATTACATCACACAAACAAGCACGTTACACCCATGCAAGCAAGGGAGAGTAAAAATTGTGCAGATTTCTTAAAGTAGCATAAAGGAACTTTTCAACCATCATAAAATATTTTCATAAAACTCTTCTGATGAAACATCGACTTAAAACTAGTTGAATGGTACCTTTGCCATGAACTGAGGGGGTCTGTATCATTATTACTGGCACAAAGCTACTTTGAGAAGGATGGTAGGAACACTGCCACATAAAGAACTGCAAATGTGCTGACTGCTTTATGGCATACGTCACTTCCCACTTTCTCCATTCGTTACAAAGATGGAAGTCAATTTGTGAGTTTGTGAGTTCAAAAACAATGCAATGCACTTGTTCTCATGCAAAATGTGGTCTTCCTTCAGACATAACATTACCGCTTTTGTCCATATGGCGCCGCCATAATCAACATAAAACTGAAAGTTCCTTAGTGTTGCTTTAAATGCTCAGCTATACATGCTCTCGTTTTGGTTTCTACTGAGCCATTCATCAAGATGAGTATTAAGAGTGATTTTCTCCTATTTTAAATTATATCATGCCTTAAATGAAACTCCTAATCTCAAATCTGCTGATTTTAAAACAGCGTGCAAGTGAGGCACTTCACTGCGATCTATGTGAGATGTTGACAGAAGTCAGTGTGAATCCATTGTTTACATTGGCAAAATCTACACAAATTCAAAGTCAACAAATTTAAATTGATTTAAATTGCACAAGTCCCATTCTTCAGTTATGTGAATACACCAGATTAAGCAAGTACACAGTACTGTAATAAAAATTCCAAAAACCTTGAAAAATGATTCAATCTGAAGAAATCTTTACTGCAGCATTTCCACCAAGGTAGGGACTCTGGGACTGGTGATCACTCTTTGACTGAGATTTTTTGTTAGATTTATTTTTGTAACGACATGCCCGGATTTTCTGAAAATTGTGATTGTGGCCTTAATTGCCAAAATGGTTAACCAAGCAGGCACAACAAGGGCTTATTGATTCAAGTTTGTTGTAAATCCATGTTTACCATGTGTAATTATTAGTACATGTACAGTATTGTCAATACATTTATTTTTATTATGTTTATTTAATTTGGATCCTGGGGAGAAACCAAATAGTTAATTCAGGTCTTAAGGGGTTAGCACCGGAAATCCATTCACTAGCCTTACCTTCAGAAATGTTTTATTCTGATATTTAAATTTAACTGACAGCTGATTCCTGGTTTTGCTGTCATGTAAAATACGGTTAACAATTTGGACACAAATTTTCTTGGCTTTTTACCTCTACAGACTGACATCTCTTGTGTATTTTACATTTAATTAGTAGGAAATGAGTGAATATTTGCAAAAAATATTTATCAGTTTGAACATTACATAAAAACATCTATTCCAATTGAATATAGGTTGAAGATGATTTGCAAATCGTTGTATTCTTTGTAAGTTCTACACAACGTCCCAACTTAATTGGATTTGGGGTTTGCACTTATGACCAGTCCCTAAAGGCCAAAAAAGCCCTACATATTTGCAAAATGTTCAATGACTTCACTTGCCTCCAAGTTTAACATGTTGAAGTCCAGTTGGGGATCTGAGTCTTGCTGTGGTATTTTCTATGGTAATCTCTCTGTCGCCCATTGTTTGCAGGTTTTCAGTCGCTTGTCACTATGGCATATATATATAGCGAGTAAAACTGAACAATAGTATTGCCTGTTACCCCCTCAAAATCTTCCAAAGTTTTAAGAATTGATGTTGAGATAAAGTTTTAAACATTTTATACATCAAGGAGAAAGTGTTAATTTTACTTAAGGTCAAGTATATGAAACCATGCTTTGAAATAAATGCGATGTTCTTAGTTCTCAGATGATGTAGGTGTCAAAACTCATTTTCAGTAATATCAGTTTTAAGAGTAATCGGTGAATAATTGCTCTCATCGCCAAAATCAATATGCCCCCCCATGTCTAGGTGTGAAAGTTATAAAGTGGCAGTATTTATTCATACATATATTTTGTCACTGTCGGGCAGAATTGTAACTGAGCTTCCAAACACACTTTGGTTTAAGTTGCTCTAATACTTAATGCTGTATTGCTATCATATACCTTTGCGCTCCCATCAAAACCGCAGCACCCCAAATTTATGGCGAATCGTTAGTGTAATTGTTAAATATAAATTCTGTAGAAACTGGCACTGCAGTCCACAGCTGTCCTTATTACAAGTTTATCTCAATAAAATTCCAAAAAACAGGAAAATAAATCTGAAAAAAAAAGCCTAAAATAACAAATGTCTGTTTTGGGGGTATTTTTTTCTGTAGAGGGTATTTTTTTCTGTAGACATCATTTAAGTCCAGAACTATAAAACAAGTGCCAATGTTCGGATCATTAGAGAAGACCTTTACAACCTAGAATACTTATGCTACTGGCTAGGTCCATTGCAGGGCTTTTCCATGTCCTACCGTGTGAGCTAACAGTCTTCTGGACGCCGTGGGTTCATCCAATACGTCACCACCTTGCTTGGTGTTGTCGGCATGTGTGTTCTCATAATGGAGACACTTCAGGCAGGCAAAGTTTACAGTTTATTACAGTGGCACACATTATTCCGCCTGTGGCTCACTGTGCATGACAGACATTTTGAGCACATATTTCCTGCTGTTTCAACATAACCGTAACCTGAAAAACTGATTGAAATGACAGTGAGCTGTTCTTTTTGTTTTTCTTTTTTGAGTGACAAACAAACAAACAAACTGAGCTGTTCTTTAAGTTGTGGCATCCATCCATCCATTCATGCATTGAACAAAGGTACTCAGTTGCTATATAACAGTGGAGAGACAACTCATGCTGGATGTCCGAGTGTCACTGGGCACTTTTAGCTCTGCACAAAAAATCTGGAAAATTTAAATGGTTCAAACATGAATAATCGATTTAGAAACAGATTTCTTTTGCAAGGTGTTTACAGTGTCATAAGTTTAACAGTCTGTTTATTCTCCTCAACAGTCAAAATGAGCGCGAAGAGTTTGAGAACGATTACAAGCAAAAGGGTGAAAGGGAAAGAGTGCTGCTTACTGAAGAAAATAAAAAGCTCTCCGATGAATTGGATAAGGTAAGATATATTTCAGAAATGCATTTAAAAAGAAAGAACACTAAAATTAAGTTTATCTTGTGCTTCAGCCATTTCCTCTCACTGTCTCACACAAATAAATCAGTCCCTAACCTCAGGTAACCTCTCTGGGCTGGCCTAAATGTTTTCATCACATTCTTCCATTCCACCCCCTCGCTCCTGATGCCAAAGAAATCATTGGTCAATAGCCCGCATAAAAGCACCCTGTAGTCTCCAACACTATGCAGTGGAATGACAGAATTCTGTTGATTTAGAAAAAGGTTCTTGAAGAGTTCAAAAAGGCCCCTACTTTAAATATCTTATGTGGGCGTTTTTATTTTTATTTTTTTTTTACATCTGGAAGAAAAGTGTGCAACTGATTACAAAGAAAACCTGCTAGGAATTGCTAAGGATACAATTGGCATGAAATTATGGCTGCAGTTTAAAACGAAATAGTCATTTCTGGACTATAAGCCGCTACTTTTTTTTTTTACTTGCATTCGACCCTGCTGCTAATACAAAGGTGCGGCTTATCCATCAGATCACAAGAGCGTCAGGAAGAGAAAAAACAAACCAAGTTGAGCCCAAATACAGTAGGAGAGACAGAACGACAGTGAGACAATTTGCGCCCTCATTATGGAAAAGAAAGTAGCGGGAACCCGGTGCGATAACATTAAAACACCTGCGGGTTACAGTCGGGTGTGGCTTATATGTGTAACAAACTCGAGTATTCCCCAAATTTAGCTAGCGTGGCTTGTAGTCCAGAAATTACTGTATCGGAGATCAGCACCAGATTATAACTAGAAGATGGTCTTTGCAACAACACATTTTGACTTTTTTTTTTATCTTCATTGGGATTCTCCCACTAAATTAATATGAAGTAATAAACTATTAGCATTGACTGTATCAGATAATTTATTATTTTTATTATTTATTATTCTGTCAACTAACAGCACATTTACTGCATGGGCCCATGAATTAGCTTACCGTCTTCGTTACTTTGACTGTCCTCAGATGCTGCCGCTCCCGACCTTGGAAAGCCTCTGCCGTACTGTATTACATTATACTGTATTAGTGCGAACATTACCTCACAGGCCTGACAGAAATAAAATGTGCTCAGTAAGTGAGGCATTTGATCAAACAATAGAACAGTTTGTGATTTGTTATGTTTCTATGGTTACATCTTCTTGCACAACACACATGAAAGGATTCAGGATCATTCTTAAACAATGCCCTAGGTGTCAATCACTTGTGTGTCTCTGGGAATGCAATCACAAAGTTGTCTAAGACCTTCAGCAATACTTGGAGCACCTTTGCTTCTGGTCCTTTAGCAGTGTTCATTGTTTGAAGTTTGATTTGACTTTCTAGTAGGCGCTTATTATTCTTTGTCAGTTGTAATGATCTGCGTTTATTGCATCTGACTTGACATGCTTATTTCCTCAGCTGACAAGCATGTTTGAGAAGGTGAACGTCTCCAACCGGCAGCTTGAGGAAGAGATGAGAGAGCTGTCTGACAAAAAAGAGAGTGTTGCGCACTGGGAGGCCCAGATCACAGAAATCATTCAGTGGTGAGAAAACACACACATAATTCTTTTAATCAACTAACAAATAAATGTCCTATGTTAAGTTTTCGTCTGAAGACATGTTGTAATACTAATTAGCTACCGCATACACTAAATAGTCAAATGTGTGTCAATTCACCAGAGTTTAAGTAGGGGCATAATTTTAATTATTGCTTTAACCAACAAAAGACAATTTACCTAGTGATCATCGAAACTGTAATACTGTAACTTTTTTTGGACCAAATCACTTGCAATAAAGGGAAACAAGAACAGTTCATGGACTCATTTGTGGGTGCTGTCCCCACACCCCCAGCCAAAGCTGAGCGGGAATTCACTTTTTCCAATTGCTCAACACCTGGCAGTAGATGTGTGTTTCCCTCGGACAGCCAAACCAAAGAGACCAGTCAGCTACACTATAGCACAGATCTTGGGGTCCGAGGGGTGTGAATTGCCCAGTATCTGGCAATTCAATTTGTGTCACGATTCATAGGTCACGATTTGATTCGATATTGATTAATCCCGATACAAATCTATAAATTGATTATTGCGATATTTTTGTTTTATTTTTTATTTTTACTCAAATTTAGAAAATACTAATCAGTAAACTTCTACACGTACACTGTAAGATTTGTATGAAAATGTATTTATTCATCTGAAAATTCAGGCTTATAACTGAGCCACTGCATTTAACAAACAGGTGTTTGCAGTCTGTTTCATGTCTGAACAGCACTGAAATAAAATATTAAGACTTTAAGTTCCATTAATATAACATTCTTCCATGCTTAATGTGTGAATCCAACCCTAATTAAGACGTTTTGTTGAATATTCCCATTCAAAAGTGGATGTTTAGAAATCGATTTGGCCACATATCGAATCAATTCAAGAATTGCACGATGTAAAATCGCGATATATTGCCGAATCGATTTTTAATAACACTCCTAATTTATAAGAAAATGATTTCACTTACGTATCCTTTCCTCATTGTGGATTCCTGCTTCTTAACATGCGCTCGTAGTGACGATAGGTCCCATTAAGAAGCAAGTGATGGGAGTCCCTGCCCTCAATCAGCTCCGTCGGATTAACTGAAATGTCCACAGCAAAGAAATGCCAAGTCAGCAGTTGGGGTTAATTAAATATCACATTTTCCTAATTTGTATACTGTAAACAAGCCAGAAACCACCTATGGAATTTTGAACAGTGCACAGCCTCAACACCTTGTCCAGACTCTGCATGACTACCACCATTTTTTTTATACTGTTTCACTATATTATGACGTATTAAGACATTGTCCAGCTCTGACAGGCTCCCCTGGAACTATTCAGTAGCTGACTACATACATGCAATGGCATCAAAGGACTGTTTGAACTTGAAAACAGATGTCCTCCAAATAGTTGTAATCATTGCAAAATAAAATGACTGCAGAACAATCTCTCTTGACATGTGTTCATAAAATCTAGTGTTGGACCACCATAGGAGTATCACAGAACACCTGTTGGACCCCTACTGTTCTCTTAGTGGGCAAACAGCTCAGTGGACGATGCAGTGGTGCTGCATTACATTCTGGAACACTCGAGACTTAAGCGAGGATCCTTTTCATAATGACTTGTGCCATTACAGACAGCCTACTATAGCTTTTAGCCGCTATGCAGCACTGCTACAAACAGTTCATCCTTTTTACTCTTGAAGTTCATGTTGTCTTGCAGTATGTTGGGTTCCACCTCCAATTGTGTTAATGCAGCATTTTTCGCATACCTATGAGGATCATGAGCTGTTTGACCCTCCCTCCTGCTCAGATCACTTCCCTTTGCAGCTGACACCTTGCCAGCTGCTTGGCCTCCCTCTGTTGGACAATCAGAAGTGCTCACACATGCATGCACTTGATCACATATTTAAAGGGCTCGTTTGGAATTTTCATTGGGGAGGCTGAAGTATTTATTGCCCCCTGGTGGATGTATTCTCATTAAGTGGTGTTGAGAAATGGGAAAAAATATATATATTATTTTGCAAAAGGAACGAACCAATGTTGGGGTTTTGTACAACAACTAGTTAAAAAGTAATATTACAGTTATGTCAGCTATTTTCTTGTAAAATTATGTAAATTGCATCTATTGTACAGTCTTTCAATTATCCCGTAAAAAAATTTTTCCCCCAGGGTGAGTGATGAGAAAGATGCTCGCGGCTATCTGCAGGCTTTGGCCACAAAGATGACGGAAGAGCTGGAAGGCCTGAGAAACACCAGTCTGGGAGCGAAAGCTACGGTAAAACGCGTGCGCTCATTTGACATTTTACAATCATGTCCACTGACAAACTTACGCATCGATGACTCCTTTCGCTGCTTTTTACCTGTTGTGCTGCAGGACATGCCTTGGAAGATGCGTCGCTTTGCCAAGTTGGACATGTCAGCCCGCTTAGAGTTGCAGTCCGCCTTAGATGCTGAGATCAGGGCCAAACAGAGCATTCAGGATGAGCTGAATAAGGTCAAGGCTAACAACATCTCCACTGAATGGTAAAAAAAACCCTCTGTATTTATCATTAGAAATACGCAACTTGTGAAATAATGCTCGTCTTTCCACACTCCACCAGTAAAATGCAAGACGTCGAGAGTAGAAACCAGGAGCTCCTGGCTGAGATCGACAGGCTGAAGAAGGAGACTGAGGAGATGCGGTTACGTAGAGGTGCCAGTACACGTAGTAACATAACTGCTTGGATATGATGATGATGATGAATCTCTACTAGGGCTACAAAAAGGATCAATGCTAGTTTGATGTAATGATGACAAAGACATTGATGAATATGATGCAGATGATGCCGTTTTCAGTTAAACAAGTCAACTAAAACACACTTAATGTATTTCTTCAAAATGCCATCAAAGCATTCAAACGAAAACTTCCAGTCTCCTATTAGCTGTGAGGAAATAAAGCTTACAATGTTAAAAATTTATGTTTGATCATATGAGTAGCAGCCCTGTGACTCAACAGAACTCTTATTTGTCCTTCTATGACAGTTTCATAACCAACATCGTATTATGTGCCCTGTGTCTTTAGGTGTCAAGCATCAGGATTCCCAGAATTCTTTCTTGGCCTTTCTCAATGCGCCCACCTCAACGCTTGACCAGTTTGATGTGAGTGTTTTGTAAAACAATTACACCTTGAATTCAGTTTAAAATGTTATTTGGATAGTTAATTAATGATTGTCACCATTTCTTTCTTAAGTCTAATTTGCTTAATTTATTTTTCATGTTGTAACTGTTTTTTTATTTGCTTTTTATTTTTATTTATTTTTTTTATAAACCTTTCCGTATTTGCTTGTTACATCATTTGTCCTTGCTTTGTTTTCATACATCAGGACTCTTATTCCTCTTCTTCATCTTCTTTAATTGAGTTTTGGGAAGACGTAAGTTTCCTTGGTTAGACGGAAGTTCTTGTTTTGTGTTGTAACTGTACCCTAACAACTGAAAAGGCCAGTGTAGATGTGTATGTAAGTCCGTGCTTGAGTGTAAGCCTGTGTATCATGCAATAGTAGAAAGGCAACTCAAAGTAGAAATCCTTGTAGTGATTTTGCAGTACTGTTTCTAGTTAGTCCGTCTGTTATTGAGCTCTGAGAATGGCTTTCTGTTTATGGGGATTGGTTTGAACTGCACCACCAAGAGTTCAGTGCATTTTTATATAAACGCCATCCACCCCATTTTCCAGTCGTATATATTTTTGGCTAAAAGCTGACCTTGAGTAGTTGCTGTGCTGCATACAGACTTTCCCTGTGTTCCCCTCACTGTCTCTGTTCTCTTTCCAAACTGCTCCACAGTCCAATGCACATGATACAAAATGTTATCTTCCTGATATTCACTCACGTCTATGTCTCTGCCACACACGCTGCGCCTCTCTTCTGCCGCTGAAGCGCTCGCCATCCGTTGGCTCGGCTAGCAAAGGCAGACGTGTAAGCACCGTTATTACCACACTGTGTGACCAATTCGCTTGCATTTGTGTGGCGTCTGCGTATGTTGACTGTGACGACGGGTGCATGGCATGGGTAGGATGTGACGCTGCTTTTTGTGGCGAGCATGTTGGAGTTGTTATATTTTCATGGGACTTTGTTTGCTTTGAGCAGGTAGCAGGTGTATGGTGGCAAATTAGCATGGGCTTTAAATGTTTCTTTTGTTTATCATGTTTTTAATGGAATCTTTCCCATCAGCTAACCTTTTCTCCAAAAATGCAGAGGGCAGATTTTTGGTGGACGTCCAGTAATTGATTGCTACTGTATTGTATTTTCAGGTGGACTCAATGGATAATTTCACCTCGTCCAACACTCCATCTCGGGAAGATGACCAGAAGTCCCACCTCAAGTCCCGCTCACGTTCGCCCTCAATGGCCAGCGATATGGAGCCCATAGAGGTCAGACGGCTCTCCACAGTCATTCACTGCTACATGTTTGAAAATATTTTGTGACTTCTTGCAAATGTTGTTTTGCAATGCTGTGACGCAAATTCAAATGGGGTCAACATGCTTGCAGTACCATCTCAACTGTTTGGCAGGTTCGCCCTTGAGAATTGACATTGACAATTATTAAGATGAAAGATGCACATTGCTGATATGGTCTCAGAATGTTGAATGTATTTTGTGAATAGGCTTTCATAACATGACATTTAAAAAAATATTTGCCTGGTGTGAATTAAATGACTGCTCTAACTGGTAGGGCTGGGCTATATTATTATATATATTGAATCGATTTTTCTGTTCGAGCTTGATATCAATTCATAAAACCATGAATTGATCATTTTAATATCCCTTTCCCATAAATATGTACGAAAATAGAATTTTAATGGCCCAATTTTTTTTTTAGTATCTTACTGTTTTCGTGAAATTTATTGTTCACATGAATTTTTAAAGTATTTTCTTACATTTATGAAAGACCTGACTCATGGCAATTCAGAATCGTTTTAATTTATATTTACAATTATTGTATTAGAATTACAAAAATATTTTCTTTTCGTCCTTGCTGATGTCAATGTTTGTGTAACACTTTTAAGTGATTAGAACATGTTACTTTCATTAATAAACTAAATCATTTAACCAGTTACTGCTTCTACAAAATTGTATTTGGAATTTAATGTTTGTGAAGTTTTTATCATGTCCTTGAGATTTAAGAAGAATTGATGTTCCATAATTAATCAATATTGGATTGAAGTGAATCGAATCAGGAAAAATCTAATCAAACTGAACTTTTGTGAATCGAAATTGAATTGAGGAAATTAGAATCGATACCCAGCCCTACTAACTTAACACGCTCCTCCTCACTTTTGATATTGCTTTGTTTCCATGTCCTCGATTCTGCAGTTGATAGATCATTCTCCTTGTGCAATCCAGACGCCCACTATGCGCTCAGGAGGATATGGCAGTATTGGTCGCTCCTCCCCTAAGGTCAGCCATTTTTCTCTAGTGTTGATTACAATTAAACTGCATTCCATCTCATCCTTCTCTTCTGATTTTTTTTTTAAAGCCCAAAGCACATCAGTTTGTAGTGAAGTCATTCAGCACCCCCACTAAATGTAACCAGTGCACTTCCCTCATGGTGGGACTCATACGCCAAGGTTGCACCTGTGAAGGTAAGAGCTTTACAAATTGACGGGCCGACCCAAACTCCAACTTGCTGCCTCAAGCCCCTAACATCTCTCCTGCTGTCTCCTCGCCCAGTGTGCAACTTCTCCTGCCATGTAACATGTGCTGACAAGGCTCCAGCAGTATGTCCCGTTCCGCAAGATCAGACCAAAGGACCACTCGGGATTGACCCTCAGAAGGGCATTGGTACTGCATATGAAGGGCATGTAAGGGTAAGTGAGCTTGTAATTAATTATTTATAGTCAAAGTTATTTTACGTCAACATTACAATAACATTCTTTATGGGTTATAGGTGCCTAAACCAACAGGGGTGAAGAAAGGCTGGCAGAGGGCGATGGCAGTGGTGTGCGACTTCAAACTGTTTCTTTATGAGCTAGGCGAAGGAAAGACAACACAACCGAGTGTTATTGTGAGCCAAGTCATAGATATGAGGTAAGAACGTGTACTGCTGGTCACAGGCACTGTGGGGAACACTTAACAAAAGATGGCATGTCACAAAATAAATCTTGTCTGATCATTTTAGTGTGCAGTAAAGCTTTTACAAGCACTGTGCACCCCTCTGAAATGTAATGCTAACATTGATGCTTGTGCTAATGTCCGAGGTTCATCCACTAATATTATAGGCCCCTAAATCAGTGATATGAGCTTTTTATGGTAATAAAGGGGGCACTATTTCTACCAATAAGACACAGGCCAGTGTCCTATCAACTTTATTTTAAAGTAAGGGTGTCAAAATTAGCGCGTTAATTTTGACTTAATTTAAAGTTCCTATAACACCCCTCTTTTTTTTTTTTAACCCACGATGAATGACCTCCCCTTACTTAGAAAGTCTGTATTTGGGGAATTCCAGTCACAATGCAGCAGACACGTCCACATAAAAAAAAGTGCAGAATTTCCCAAGTTACTTCATGTTAAAGATTAGCTAGCTCTTATAAAAAGAAAAATGCACTGAGCTGGTACTGGCAGAACAATGACAACACAAATCAATATCACACTCGTTTTTTTGTTTTTTACAGTACAGTACATCTTTAGAATTTTAATTCAATATATGAATTATTATGAAATTGCTGTATTAATGACCAAAAGATGCAGCCATATTTCTATTAGTTTAAAAAAAAATTAACTTTTATGCTAGCAAGAGTATGAAAACTTTGATTTTACATTTTCTTGTACATTTAGAACAAATATAACATTTGCGATTAATCATGAGTTAACTATTGAAGTCGTGATTAATTATGATTAAAAAATGTAATCGCCTGACAGCCCTATTTTAAAGATGATATATCTTGTTTAAAATACTAAATCTTGTTTAAAAGTTTGAGAGATGAATCGGATCGTCCCACAAGGAACTGGAACCATCAAATAGTTTTTCAAATAACACAGATTGCTAGATCGTAAATATGATTTAAGTGCACATCCTTTTGCATGTTTGACCTTGTCTTTCCTTGCTTTGTTTTCACCCAGGGACGAAGAGTTTTCAGTCAGCTCCGTTTTGGCCTCTGATGTCATTCACGCCAGCCGCAAAGACATCCCCTGCATATTCAGAGTGGGTTCTGCTCATCTGTATTCCTCTTTACACTGTTTGTATTGCAACAAAGCTCCAGTCATCCATATCAGATTAACGGATCATTTCATAGCTCAAGGGAAATTACTTCATATTTCCTAATAAGAGGATATGGCTCTGGAGAACAGAGCCAACATCGATAATGATTATGGTAGAACTAATTGCCCTCATCACGCATCAAGAGTAAAAAAATAAAGGGGATAGAAGCCTCATTAATTCCCCATGTTAACTGTATTTCCCTGTCTTTTGTACAGGTAACAGCGTCTCAGCTCTCCCCCTCCAGCAGCCACAAGCCATCCATCTTGATTCTAGCCGACAGTGACCAGGAGAGAAACAAGTGGGTGGGTCTTCTCAATGAGCTCCATCGCATCCTGAAGAAGAACAAGCTGAAGGAGCGCTTCGTCTACGTCCCCAAGGAGGCTTACGACAGCACGCTTCCGCTCATCAAGACGACACAGTCTGCTGCGATCATTGGTGAGAATTCAGAACCATTATGACCTGTGTTGGCCCCGTGCTGGATTCATGGACAGCCAATCAGGTTAGAACCAGCATTTGCACGAGAGAAATGTTTCTGTGTTGCCCTCAGATCATGAGCGTGTCGCTCTGGGCAACGAAGAAGGCCTCTTTGTCATCCACGTCACCAAAGATGGTAAGATCCACTACTTGACAAAATACATTGTTTATTAACAACCTTTGTCAATCTCTATAACCCTTCTAACCCTGCATCCATCCTCAGAAATTATTCGGGTGGGCGACAATAAGAAGGTGCACCACATCGACCTGATCCCACAGGAGCAGCTTCTGGCCGTCATCTCTGGAAGGAACCGCCACGTGCGACTGTTCCCCTCGCAGGCCCTGGATGGCCGCGAGATCGACTCCTACAAGCTCGCCGAGACAAAAGGCTGTCAGACCATCGTCTCAGGACCCGTCCGAAACGGCTCACTCACTTGTCTCTGTGTGGCCATGAAGAGGCAAATCATGTGTTATGAGGTTTGTCAACATTTGACACGACACTCTCTTCTTGCTGTGTTTTTGTTTCTCCAATATGTCCTCTTTGCACTTCAGGTGAATAAGAGCAAAGTCCGCCACCGTCGGCTGCGGGAGCTGCAGGCTCCAGGGCTTGTCCAATGGATGGGTCTGCTCAATGAGCGCCTCTACGTGGGCTACCAGTCTGGCTTCACCCGCTATAGGTACTTGATTAGCTTTGCACTCCTTATTTTGATTAATTGACCAGATGGTGCTAGTTAGCTAGCTCCCATGGTGCTCATTTACCTGCTAGGGAGCTAGCTCGCTAGTTAGCTAGCACCCATGGTGCCCGTTTACCTGCTAGGGAGCTAGCTAGCACCAGGGGCTAAAGCCAAACTGTGGCAGGGTTTTTACTTTCTGGACCTGGATTTGCTACATCTGATTGTGACTAACAACCTCCTCTGATGGCCTCCATAGTGTCCACGGCGACGTTTCTCCAGTCAGCCTGCTCCATCCTGAAGATCACACACTGGCATTTATCCCTCAGCAGAACCTGGATGCCCTTTGTGCTGTGGAGATCTCTAGCAAGGAGTTGTTGCTGTGCTTCAGTGCCATCGGCGTGTACGTGGATTCTCAAGGTCGCAGGTCACGCCAGCAGGAACTCATGTGGCCTGCTGTGCCAAATGGCGCCTGTAAGTGTTCAAGTTAAGTTGATGTGACCTTAACAGAAATGTGTAACTAATAACAATTTCCCCCTCCCCTTCAGGCTACAATGCCCCTTACCTGTCAGTGTACAGTGAGAATGCAGTTGATGTGTTTGATGTCAACACCATGGAATGGATTCAGACTATCCCACTAAAAAAGGTCTGTGGCTATACTGTGCAAAATTTAAGTGACACATTTTCGATTTATGGATGGCTTTATGGCTGTAAATGAAAAAAATATGTTCAAAAGTGGGCACTTGGACCTTTAGTGAAAATCCAACATTTGTCTCCCTCTTGTGGCGGAAATTGGAAATTGCACCATCACGCAAATGGAAAAGTGCTTGGACTTGGCTCAAACAAAAGATTGGAAAATGATGACGTTCCATTAATTGTTGTTCGTGTGTGTGACTACAGGTGCGACCTTTGAATGTTGATGGCTCCCTCAACTTGTTGGGGTTGGAAACAGTGCGCCTCATCTACTTTAGAAACAAAACAGCTGGTAAGATGTGCAATTTTAGCTCATTCATCTGACATGAAAAGGATCAGTTGTAAAACTACTCATCTGCCTTGTGTTCATTTCACATGAGTGTTGTTACAGATTTGCTGTAGTCTGCATGTTCTTTTAGCACCAGATGTGTTTGAGGCATCATTGTGTGTGTGTGTGTGTGTGTGTGTGTGAGAACTGTTTTGTAGCCACTGATGTAAACATGCCCGTGGCTTTGTTGTGATCTTACAGAGGGCGACGAGCTGGTCGTCCCGGAGACGTCAGACAACAGCAGGAAGCAGATGGTACGCAGCATGAACAATAAGAGACGCTTCTCCTTCAGGGTGCCTGAGGAAGAACGACTTCAGCAGAGGAGGTACACACATGGATGAACATTCTCTTCTATTTAAATAAATATTATATTTGGAATACTGAATCAGTGGTTCTCAAATGGGGGTACGTGAAGGCTACACAGGGGGTACGCAAAATTTGAAAAAAAAAAAAAGAGCGGCATCCATGCAAAAATCCTTTAAAAATAATAATTATTAAATAATGAATGTTATAGTCAGTAGGCTATTCAATTTTATTGTCCTAAAAACACAATGTTCTCAAACCAGAATTGTTCAATCCAAACTGTCATATGCCATCTATCATATCATGTCAATCATTTGAAAATGTTATTTAACATTAAGTTAATTGATTTCTTTTTTAGAACTTTTTTATTATGATCCTAAAGGAAGACACTTAATGGTGCTAATAATTTTTGTTTTCCAAATAGTTCAAGAGAGAGACCAAATGATGTACCAAAGTTTAATAAATCAGACAACTATGGCAAAGCACTCCACTGACCCCCACCAAACTGGTTAAATGTTTTTCACTGGTTAGGCTGAAAAAAATATTTGACAGGATGGTACATCACTGAAAAAAGGTTTAGAACCACTGCACTAAATAATGTATATGATCTTCAATGAGTTTTGACATCACGGAAAATTTGTTGTTGTGACTGCAGAGAGATGCTGCGGGATCCAGAGATGAGGAACAAGCTGATCTCCAACCCCACAAACTTCAACCATGTTGCTCACATGGGACCTGGGGACGGGATCCAGATCCTCAAGGACCTGCCCATGGTATTTAAACTTGTGTCGTCACACGATGCTATGCAAACACCTAATTTACAGTGGAAGCTAAGTAGAACTTCCTTTTCTTGAGATATTCCATACAAGTGTGAACTAAAATGGAATGTTTAACATTTTCTTTTTTTAATTGTTAACTGTATTGGATATATATTAAAGTGGAATTGTGTTCTACGCACCCCCACTAGTCTAACCATGACATTCAGATGATTATTGCATTTGTGGAATATAAATGAAGAAGCAAAATTAACCCATTTTTATCCATCTTTGGAGGCGGCCATTTTGCCACGTGCTGTTCACTGACGATGACAGTTGCTCAGAGCTCAGGTAATGACCAATCACGAGTTTGGTCGTGGCATTTGCAAGCAGAGCTGTGATTGGTCGTTACCTGAGCGTTGAGCGACTGTGATGCCATTTTCAGTTGACAGAAGTGGCAAAATGGCCGCCTTGACAATATGTTATATGTAACCTCACGAGTATAAACATGAAATTCTGATTAATATTACATGTGTGGAATTTGAGTTATAAAGCAAAATCCAACCATTTTTATCCTTCTTAGGGGGCGGCCATTTTGCCACTTGCTGTCGACTGTAGATGGCAGCACAGTTGCTCAGGCAACAACCAATCACAGCTCACCTATTTCCTGAAAGTGAGCTGTGATTGGTTGTTACCTGAGCAACTGTGATGTCATCTTCAGTCGACAGCATGTGGCAAAATGGCCGCCCCCTGGGATTATATTAACCAGAATACTATATTTAGACTGGTGGGGCTGCATGTGATTGAGCACAATTCAAATCTAGATCGAGTATAATAGATTTTTAATGCATATGTGTGCTTAATTTAGAATGTGCGCATCCAAGAGAGCCGCGCAGGCTTCAGCGGTTCGGTCAGCATCCCCTCCATCACCAAGAACAAGGCGGAGCCGGGCCGCTCCATGAGCGCCAGCAGCGGACTGGGCATACGTGAGTGGCCGACGTCATCCCCACCCCGCCTTGCTCCGCCGTTTCCTCAAGTTCTGACTTGATGTCGTCACAGGCTCGTCCTCCCAGAACGGCAGCGCCCTTCGTCGCGAGCTGTCGGGCGGAAGCTACAGCTCCAAGCGGCAAGCCATGACCTCGCCCTCGGAGAGCTCCCTGTCCTCGGGCGGCGGCATGGACTGCGGGGACGCTCCCCTGTCGCAGTTTGACAGAGAGGTCAGTGCACATCACGTCATGGGAAATAGTCAAGTGTTTGCATGTGATCATAGTTGTTGCTCATTCCCCCATCCACCCACCAACATCCCAGCAGGCGCTTTAGCTCATCCTCCTGTTCCAACCTGCTGATTGGTCGGCCCCCTCTGATGTCATACTTGCAGCTGATCTTGATACCCCCCATCCCCGCCCCCTCGCCCTGTGGTGTTCCATTGGCTGGGTTTTAGCCTACATTCTCACTTCCTGTTGTGTGAAAGGAAAGTCCATTTCATGACCGCGTAGCGTTGAACAGGAAGCACTGTAGTTGTTTGGTTATGGGTGACCTCTGACCCCCATCTAAACAAGCCCACCCCATTCCTCCTCCTCCTCCTCGTTATGGCCACCAGACGCCGCCCTATCCCATTTTTGCCCCATTTCTCGCCTCTCACACACCCTCATCCCCGCCTCAGCATGCTGTCTGTGGGTGCGGCGCTGAGTCTGAACTCTCCTCTGCAGTGGCAGGCAGTTTCGCCGTCGGAGAAGACCCCCGATCTGAAAAGGGCTTTAAGGACCTTGCTTAGTAAAATGAAGGTAATGTCAACAACTGCAACGACCTGCACCCGACACACAAGCCAGAGCAGCCGACAAGGCGTGTGTGCGTGCGCGCTCGCGCCTGTGTGTGAGACTGTGTGTGTTCCATGCATACCACCGGGATTGGGTTTGTGTTTAGCCACATGTGGACATCCCGGGAATGATGCCTCGTCACATCGTTCACCACAACATTTTAGCTTGACGCTCGCATCCCCTTGATCGCTTTTGCTGCCCACTCAGCCAATCACGCAGCATGTCTGCTTCCACTCAGCCAATCGGTGCAGTGCACCTTCTTGTCTGCCTTTAACCATGTTTGTGCACTTTGTTTGGGTAGCGCTCTTAGGACTCTAACGGGACAGTGTTTGCAAAACTTTATTGAGCCAAACAACGTAGACAAACATTTCTCAAAAAATGCGCCTGTTCATAAAAAAGAAGAACTTTAATCTGACAAAAAAAAGATAAGAATTAAAAAATTCCATCAAAATTAACAAATGAAATTTAGACATTGCTTTTGACTTGTGCTTCAGCAGAGTTATTAAAAAAAATAATCATGAAAGAGCCCTGGACAAAAATGATGGTGAGCATCACAGGTGTCTTGGAATCAGTAAGTTGGCCTAATTTAACTCATTCACTCGCGGCCATTTTTACTGAAGCAACCCCCTTTGCTCCCGGCTGTTTTACTGGATTTTGACTGATTTTGCAAGGCCCACAGAATATCGTATTCTATTGCTATAAAAACATGGAACCTACCAAAAGAAAGATTCAAGTCTCTTCTTTCAGTTTACGTTTTGTAGCAATTAGCATTAAAATATAAGTTTCATCATGAGTAAATGAGTAATTTTTTTCCAACATGGCCCTGGTTGATCTCTCTTGCTATGCTGCCACCTGCTGGTCGTTTGTGTAATAACTTCTATTTCTTCAACTGTTTTTTTGCAGTTGAGAGGTTGCATCAAAGCCTTCTGTATACTCTAGCATAAAAAAAACATAAAAAGGCGTATAAATATATATTTGGGCAGTATCAAAAACGTATTAATACGTTTTTGGTGGGGGGGGTTGAATGAGTTAAGTAGTCATTGTGCTGTTAGGACGGGAAGGAGAAAATTGTTTCATGAGATTAGAAAGAAAATTCAAGTCTAGGATGTTGAAGTTAAAGGCTGTAAGACCATCTCCAAGCATCTTGAGGTTCCCGTGACATTTTTGTCCGAAAATTAAGAACCACGAGATTGCCACAAAAGGAAAATTGATGACAGATTAAAGAGAAGGATCATTCGGCAACAAAAGAGCTCAGAACCTCCTCCAAAGAAATTAATGTTGAACTCCATCTGAAATCCATCATCCTTTGAGCCAAAGTGGACTTCATGGCCGAGGAAAAGGATTGCAATTTGCCCAAATTCAAAATTGTATTGGTTCATTTTCGTGACCACTGCAAGGTCCCAAACTCAACTTAGCACGGAAAAAAAAAGTCATTTGCAGCCGTCTGCTAAAACCTAACCGGAAGTCCAACATTTTTCATATACTTTGGAATTTGTTACCGTTTTTGGCCTTTCAACAAACTACTCCTACACAATTTACCTGATCGTCTTCTAATTTTTCTGCTCTTTACAAAGATGCTGTTTTGAGTGGAAACACATGACACTTTGCCATGAAAATCAATACATTAGTGATTGTGATTAGATAAGTGAAAATTGGGAGGTAAATGTATCTGACCAAGACATACAAAAGTCTTTTGGAGCCATAGGCTAGCAACTAGCTAAACCTAACTGGAAGTCCGCCATTTTGATTTTACTTTGTAATTTGTCCCCCACAATCAGGACTGGCAAAACGATCAATATTTTGGAGGGTTTTTGTTTTATGCGCCAGGACCCCAATGTGGCTAGGGTTACAAGGGCCCTAGTTTTTTTTTTTTTTTTTTATTATTGGTACTTATGTCAGATTCAAGTTAAATCTGCGACCACTGTGGGATTTTCTTTCTTCCCCCCCGCCCCCTTTTTTCCTTTTCTTTTTTTTAACAGAGGGATACCAACAACTTTGTCTACTTGTGTCGATAGATGATTTAAGATGTTATTTGTCTGCATTAGTAATGTTTTTTCTAAGGAATTTCAAGCACAGTGGTTAGGAATCACCGTCTTAAAACCACTTGGAGCGTACAAGCATTCCAGTTGAACATACAGTCAAGTCCATAGATATTGAATTGATATGTTATTGAAGCCTTGGTCAATCTTTATTTGATTATTTAGCACAGTTGGGTGCACAGCCAATTTTCAGTTGAATTCAAGTGTGGAACTTGATATCTTTGTTTTGTGGTCACTAACGATTGTTGATTGTCTTCACGCTTGGTTTTTATGGAGGACCAAAGATGACTAAATAAATAAATGAATGAAAGTCAAAATAAAAACAGATATAAAAATATCATTCAAAAAATAAATACAAAAATAAATCTAAATGGAAAATTATATATATATATATATATATATATATATATATATATAACAAGATTTAAAAATATATATATAAAAATAGAATGAAATATCAATCAATAAATAAAAACGCTCTAAAAATAAATGTGGAAACACAAAAATAAATCTATAAATAGAATGAAATATCAATCAATAAATAAAAACGCTATGCTCTCACATTTATTTATTTAATGCTGCAGACGCTCTGTTAGGTAGAAATGTTATTCAAATGAGGGGCCGGTCCTAAGCGTGTCTTGGGTTGGACTCCGCCAATGCAAACTGCCTTTCAATGGTCGAGTGAGCGGGTCGGCGAACAAGGAAGTCTCGCTTGAGCTCTCAATGCAAGGCGGCGAGACTTCCTTGTTCTCCGACCCGCTCACTCGCAGTTTGCAAAAAGCTAAAACACGCTTAGGGCCGCCCCCTCATTTGAATAACATGTCGACCTGCAGCATGAAATGAATAAATGTCAGAACAGAGCGTTTTTACTTATTGATTGATAGTTAATTCTATTTATATATTTATTTAGATTTTATTTTTTTTAAACTTGTTTTATATATATATATATCCATATAATTATTTATTTATTTTATTTTTTTTGAATGATATTTTTATTTTCACTTTTATTCATTTATTTAGTTTTTAATTTGGCAGTTTTGGTCCTCATGTTTGTGCTCTGACGTGCGCGCTCAACTGTTGGGACCTTAGCGAGGCAGGTGTGTCAAGTACAATGGATGCTACTCAATGACACAGGCTGTCATTATTAGTTTTTTGGGGGGGGGCCAATTTATTCTCCATTTTCTGCCATCATGTTCTTCCATGTCCATACGGTTACCACGGCAACAGAGAGGATCCAAAAGAACAAAAACAATCTTATATTTTTTCTTTTTTTTTCTTTTGCAGGACTCTGACTCCCCCCGCCACTCGACGGCCTCCAACAGCTCCACCTTCAGCAGCCCCCCCAGCCCGGCCTCGCCTCACAAGACCAAATCGTTGTCCTTGGAGAGCACTGACCGCATGGGCTGGGACACATGAGCCGACCCGGCCCGACCGACGGCGCCCGCACCAGCCCAGTGACAGCACACGACTCCCCACACAACTGTATCTCTCTGCCCAACACCCTCCCCCCTTCCACAGTTGTTTATGGGGTGTGACGTGGTGTCCGAATCAAACGCACCCTCCTTTTCAGCATCAACTGACACGCCCCTCCATGCCTCGTTCACATGCAAAGACAGAAAGAAAGAAAAAAAAGATTTGTATTTGTACATAGGAGCCTTTTGGGTTTTAGGGGACAATATTTTAATTTATTTATCAATCTTAGAGTAGAAGCATTCATTTTGCGTGATGGCCCGAAAAGCCCCCCTCTCCCCTTCCTCATTACTTTTCTCCCCAACCAAGCTGCAAACTTTGCTAACACTAAACTTGCCACTACGTGCGATGACTTTATGATCCGTTTTCCTTCCAAAATAATGCCGATGATGTCATCGCTCATCTTCAGCAAAGGGGTCTACTTAGCCCAACCACCACAATAATGTACATAGGTTCAAAGTAGAGAGTAATATATGATAAGGAAATACTATTTACTTTTATTTTCCTTCTTTTATTCTCAAGTGATTTGGGCTTTTATTCACACGGAATCCGTTTTAAAACTTTTATTTTGTTTAATTGAGTTTCGATTTTCTTATTTTTATGACGCCCCTATAATTGTGTTTGCATTTGAGTGAAAATGTGTATGAACACGCATACGCACTGAGGGGATGTAACGCAGTGAAATGCCTTGGAATGTGCGTGTGGTAACCAAAAACAAAATGGCGGAGGGCAACATGGGGACTTTTAGCATAACCTTGGCTTGTATTGAACAATGTTTGTTTGGATCATATGCTCGATTATGAGATGGACAAAAAAAAGTGGTAAAAAAAACAAAGAATGTCAAAAGTGAGGGAACTTATTGTTTAAAAACCTGCAGCTCCTTTTGGCCTCCCACTCACAATCCAATCTGCTTTTCATAGCTCTGACTGTTTTGATTTTTAATTTTGTTTCTTGTTCTGGCGGATGCAAAGTATCCTCAAACGTGACATTACCATGTGAATATTAAACTCAAATATTCACAACACTACAGTGTGCTTCTAATATGCTATTGTGTCACTTTGTAAGTGTGGTTGTCAGGGAAACCAAAAAATACATTGTGGTCATTCCTCTTCATTCAGTTTTTTTCAAAACACTATTCCACACGTGTGCATTATCTTTTTAGTTGAGTTACTAACGAAGCCAATTTGATTCGGATTGAAAGCACCTCCTGAGCTCGTGGCATGTAGAATGTATTATCTCAGAGCCAGGAGGACCTTTTATTGGCCATTGTTGTACAGATGAATAAAATGATCCCGATGAGAAGATGGACTAACTCAGGAAACGGTTGGAAGCAATATGATGATTTTATGGTAGGAGTGGATAAAAAAAAAAAAAAAGGGTTTTTAGGGCTGCTGTGGAGAGAGGAAAAAAAATCAATTGCCTTTGCATTTCAGTGAGGTCTTATCTAAAATACCTTCTATATTTTGCTCTTTCATATCATAATACACTCTGGTTTTTTTCTAGGATTGCTTTGTAATAATTTGTACAGTTTTGCATGTTATAGATGTAATCATTTGTTTTTTTGGTTTGTTGTTTTCCCTTGAATTTGCATTTTTTTTTTTTTTTTTTACGGTTTGGGCGTTTTACTGAGGATAACCCACTACAGGTGATGTAGATTCTTTTTGCACAAAAATATTTAAGGTGTAAGGTCAAAACAAAATGTATTGAACTGGCTGCCACATTTATGTGGACAACTCATATTAACCTGACTCCGATGTATTTCAATAAAGCGGAGGGCTGTTACAAATACACCGTGTGTGTTTGGGTGTGATTTATTTAGTCAAGAGCACATGCGTTTTCTTTTCCATTTATTTAAAAAAAAAGTGTTTTAAAAAAATTAACAAACCAAGAATATTTTTTTACATTATGCACAGCTTTCAGCCAGCAGGGGAAATAATGTTCTAACACAGGGGTGGGCAAACAGTGCTAAAGTGTTACTTTTTACTTTAAAATTTTAAAGAGGTGCCAATTCAATTGTAGATGAGGTAAAGGGGTAAAAAAAAAGTCACGACTCACGATATGCAAAATGGTGTTATTAGAACGCATATTAATTTTTTCAAAATGTCATTTTAAGTAACCAATTCCATGAAGATACATTACATTGTTATATTTTATTTGTTGAGATAAATTACCAATGACCATATTTATTGATATAAATGAAGGCAAAATGAATAATAAAAAAAAAAATGGGATTAACAAAGTTGGCCCACCCCTGGTCGGTAGTACAAGCAATACCTCACTATTCAGATTTGACCAGCAACCATATCGATTTACAAAGATCCCAAATAGCAGGCGCAAAATTGTATATTCACTCTTAACAGATGTGAAGCTACTAAAATTGTCATCTTATACTAAGTTGCCCACATAAATTCCCTCTGATTTTTTGTTTCTGGCATTTCAAAAAAAAGTAAAATGAGCTAGCACAATTTGATTATGGTGGTTGATGGTTAGATATATCAAAATTGTGTTGTGTGTGCCAAATGTATAATTTGCATACACTCCTTGCACAGCATTTTAGCGCATTTGGCATCAAGTTTGTGCCCATTTTTGCACATGCAAACCTTTGAATAAATCAGCGTGCTGTTCAAGCTGTAAGGCAGGAGTTTGGATTCAGCCCTGACATTTCCCGACTCCACTCCTTATTTTGAAACAAACATGGTTTAAGAATTTCTTTCACAAGCATATTCACCAAGCATAAAAACGTTCTGAATGGAGGGATTTCAGCAAGCCAATGTACCCAAATGTGCAGTCAGCGAGCAAATAGGATTCAGTCTGTCCTGCTGATCAACACAAAAAGGCCAACTAGTCACTAAACGAGTGCTAGAGACCATCGGGAGCTTAAAAAGGTGCAATAAAATAAAACCATCCAAAAAGTAGCCGGTGAGTCTTTGGATTTCTCATCAAGTCCAAGTCCAAAAATCATTTTCAAGTCTTGGCTAGGAGGTCTGGCACCTACAGGGCATCGATCGATCGATCCGCGGCCAAACAAAAAAGGATCGTCCGCAACGTGGTTCAAGACGCGTCTTCCTCCAGCACCCTGTGAATGCCGTTTCCGGCGACCCCCAGCGCCGCTTGGGGGGCGCAGCTTAGATCCCTGACGCTGCTGTGCCGCGACTGGATGTCCAGCAAGTGGGCGGAGCCATGCCGCGACAGACTGTCCAGGCGATCGGTGCATAGGTGTCTCGTCCGGGACGGGTCGTCCAGATGGGGCATGCTGCCGTAGGGCGCGCGGTCGTCACACGCTTGGAAGCTGGAAGCCGTGTATCTGAGGACGATGATGATGATGGAAGAAATGAAAACGATATGGAATAAATGTTGCAATGGCCGAGGAGCAGCTTGGCGAAGAGCTTACCCGCCGTCCCGGGAGCGGCGCAGGCTCCCGTGGTAGCTGCTCAACTTGGAGCGGCCGCTGCGGAGTGAGCCAGCCCGGCTGGTGCTGCCGCTGGGGGGCTCGTCCAGCATGGCCAGGTGGGTGGAGGAGGCGTGCGTGGACGTGCCCTGTGTGGACGTGCCGCGCGACTTCCTCGCCACGGGCGCCTGGGGGTCCCTCAGGAGCAATCGGGTGAAGTCGGGCTCCCGCGGGACCTGCCGGTTGTCCACCATGGCGCTGGGGAATGGACGGGGGGCAGGGAGAGGCGCAGGGAGGTGGGGAGGGACAGCGGGAAGGTCGACAGGTGAGGGGTGAGGTAGGAGAGGAGAGACGGGTGAGTGTACGAGTCGCTGGGAGTTGGGCTCAACACGCTTGAGATGGGAGGGCGGGGGGCGAGTGTGGAGAAGGAGCCGCTTTTACAAGATGATGCCAAAAAACATATACAGTATAATATATATATAGAGAGCGAGAGAGATCGACAGATATTGCCAATTTTGGTGAAAAATACATTTTGGGGGGCCTGACCATTAAAAAACACAAATTTGGGTAAAAAACAACAACAAACCCACCCAAATTGGGTCAAAAAAGTGACAGACCCAATATTTTGGTTTAAATATTTAATATTTTTTGGGGTTGTGCATTAAAAAAACACAAATTTGGGTAAAAAACAAAACAAAAAACTAATTGGGTAAAAAAAAGTGACAGATCCAATATTTTGGTTTATATATTTAAACCAAAAAGTTGGGTCAAATGAATAACCCACCAAACAATCTTAAAAAAATAAATAAAATTATTTAGCAAAACTACTCAATTTTGGGGAGACCGACCCAACATTTAGGGTTGTGCATGAAAAACAAAAATATGGGTAAAAAATAACTACAATTGGGTCAAAAAAGTGATCCAACGTTTTGGTTTACTCATTTAAACCAAAAAGGTTGTTTTTTTGTTTTTTTTGTTTTTGTGAAACCGTGAAAGTTGGGTCAAAATAACCCAAAACCCATTTTTTGGTATTGTTTGGTGTGTTATTCATTTGACCCATCATTTTGGTTTAAAGGATTAACCCAAGCCTGTTTGACCCAGGCCTGTTTATTTTTGACCCAACTGAGTGTAGTTTGAGGTATTTTGTTACCTACACACTCCTGTTCCTTTGCGCCCCTTATTTTATATTTGAAATATACCTAACGTGAAGCACATAGTGCAAATCCTGCCAAAACGACAACAGCGCACTCTCATCCTTTGTGATAAGTGCGAAAGGTGTGTGTGTGTGTGTGTGTGTGTGAGTGTGTGTGTGTACATTGCAGTGTTGTCGTACTCTTTGCGTCTCTTGCCATGGAAGAAGCTGGCCCACTCAAAGCAGGTCTTCTTGCTGCCCACCCAGAAGACGGACGGAATCCCCACGATCAGCATCATCACGTACTTGATCAGGAAGAGGGACAGGTCGGGTCGGCGGCTCTGCTCCACCTGCACGCAACGCACACGCACGCGCGCACACGAGAAAAAGTTTCTTAAGTTATATTCTTTTTTCATACAATCATATTTCATTTACAACAAGACGGTGAAAATGACCCGAATCATGATCATACTACAGTGAGCTGATTTTCAACAAAATGTCACATGTTGCTGCCTTTTGATTGGCGAACCCTCGTTTTAAGTTCCTATATTGCAACTACCTGGTAGGGGCAGGGGATGTGGTAGTGGCGACACCTCTCTTGGACCCAGGTGGTCTCCCAGACGGTCCTGTGGCTGTTCTCGTAGAGGTAACAGGCCAGGACGCTCAGCAGTGGCACCAGGTAGAGCACGGAGAACACGCCGATACGAATCATGAACTTGACCAGCTTCTCCTGGTTCTCTTTCTCCAGGGGGATCTCCATGCGGACGCGGTTGAGCGCCGCGATTCCCGCCAGGAGCAGCACCACGCCCACCTGACACAAGGGGACACCGTTTTAAAATTGCACCTCTGCGTCTTCGATAAACAACCACCAATAATTGTGCTTCATTCAAATGACTTTTTGTTTTAGTTTGTTTCACTTTAGCAAGAATCCTTCTAAGTGAGTCAGAAAACGGAATTTTTTTTTAATAAAAAATAAAGCCTTGCTATATATATATATATATATATATATGGTCGTTTAAAAAAAATGTAAATAAAAGCCGTGTAAATGGCCGTTTTAACTTACTAAACATCGTTTTGTTTTTTTTAACAAACACCTTACTATGGTCATTTACAACAACAAAATCAGCCTAACCATACTTACTGCTTATACTGGTTATTTAAACAATAAAAGATAACTTGGTCGTTTAAAAAAAAAGCCTTATGTGGTCGGTTAAAAAAACAACAACCTTACTATACATGGTCATTAAAAAAATAAATAAATAAAAAATCTTACTATATACATGGTCGTTTAAAAAAAATAACCCAAAAAACGCCTTACTCCTGGTCATTAAAAAAAAAAAAGCATGATCGTTTAAAAAAAAAAGCTTTACTTTGTCGTTAAAAAACAACAACCTTAAATGGTCGTTTAAAAAGAAACAACTTACTATATACATGTTTGTTTAAAAAGAAAAAGAAAAAGGCCTTACTATATACATGGTCGTTTTTTTTAAATAACGTATGGTCGAAAAAAACTACAAAGAACGTATGGTCGTTTTTGTTTTGTTTTTTAAAAACGCCTTATGGTCATTTCACATGGTCATCTTTTTTTAAATGCTTTATACTTTATACATGGTCGTTTTTGTTTTGCTTTTTGTTTTATGGTCCTTTTGAAAAAAAATAACGCCTTTTTTTATATAAAAGCTTTACTACTTATTCATGATCATTTACAAAAAAAAAGAAAAATAATCAGCCGTATATTTGTAAAGGAAAAAAAACACCTGACTCAGGGAATGTGAGACGGTCAAATGTGAAGCTCATGCGGTTTGTGTCAAATCTATAGACCCTCTAAGGGGGCCCCGCTGGCTAAGGGACCCCAAGCAATTGCCTGCCTTGCCTAATGGCAAACTAGGCCTCTTGACTCTTCCTCACCACCACGTCCACTCCCAGCGGAGCCAGCAGGAACCAGCGCAGCGCCGGCAAGTCGTAGAGGCCCACGAAGCAGACGCCGCTGACGCTATCCCCCTCGATCTTGTTCATGGCCAGCAGGCTGACGGTGAGCACGCCGGGGACGCCCCAGGCGCAGGCGTGGAAGAGGAGGGCCTTCTTCTCGATGGCTTCGCTGCCCCACTTGGGAACGGCGGCCAGGAACCACGTGATGGTGAGGATGACCCACCACACGCTGCCCGCCACGGTGAAGAAATACAGCACCATGAACACGAGCGTGCACGCCTGCAAAATGCGCCAACAAAGGCGGGTTAAGGGAAGCCGAAAATAAAAACTGCGGTGCTAAAAGTCAACCAAATACATTCAAAGTCATGTTAAAGGGAAGTCAGCGCACACCTGTCACCAGTCTAAATGCCTCTTAGTAACCTCAAATACATTTCAGCTGTTCCAGTGGACATTAATGCCCTGACATTTTGCTTTTTTAGTTTGAAAATTTGGAAATTTTCAACTCAACTTGTCAATTCCATCGGAAGGAAAACGGCCCTAAAGCATGGCACTGTGTTTTTTTGTTTTGTTTTGTTTTTTGTAGTAATGAGCAGTTTTGTGTTTGTACCAAGCATGATGGCCAAGCACTTTCAGCCTTGTTTGTTTTTTTTGGGGACCATGACAACATTTTACTAATGTGGGAAAATGTACTTAGTCTTCTTTTTTCCATTTGAACGGGGGTTTGTAGAATTTTTATATGAATTGTATCTACCCGTGAGCTGCTCCCTGTATGTTGATGTCACAGTTGTTTTAAGGTTTATAATTATTATGCAACATCTATGCAGCTTTCCCTATGGTGTTTCACATCTGTTAGCATTAAGCTAGTGCAATCTCATCACAAAAAATGTTACGGTTTGAACATTTTTGGCATGGAAGTGCCAATGTGGAGTAAACATTTTTGACTGGCTAATACGTTTGAACATATTTAAATAAATTTGAATGTGTACTCAAGTATGTTCAAACATACTTGTTAGCTAAATGCTAAAACCTTTTTTCCTTAGAATGCTGAATGGAAATCATGCACTGCAGACATAAATAATAAACCATAAAAATGTGTAATTAAGTTTCCAACGTATTGCTATAATGTAGGCCAAATGCTTAAAAAAAAAGAAGCATTTTTATTTTACTTGCACAAGTCAATACCCCAAATGACATTATAGGAGGGGAATGCTAACTTTTTAGCATTTAGCCTATTCTAATGCATTTGCAAATATATTATATATATAAGTATGTTCCAATGTATGTAAGTTCCTGTAAGTCACTGTAAGTTCCAACGTACATGCAAATACGTACTGTAAATACTTGTTGTTTTACATCATGTTTACATCAATCTTTGCGCATCCCATGGCTGTAACACGACTGATCTGCTTAAAGAACGCAAGCATGTAAACATGAGATGTGAATGGATCGTGTCACGACTCACGTCAACACAACTCACTCAATTAAACAGGTGACCACATATCTTCATTAAGAATGACAAAAAAAGTCTCCATGTAAACTCGGCTTATATTTCTGATTTTCACTGTAGTCCATAGTTAATTTTAAAATGAACTGTATGCCAGTAACATTTTTGACTATATTCCATCATTTTCTATGAAATGCGTTGACTAGCATCTCTGGTTCTGGTGGCGTGCGGCCTTACCTTATTATGAGAGCCCTGAGTGACCGTGGCAGCCCGAAACCTGCCAGGAATGGCCGCATTACAGGCCACCCTGTCCTCCAACAGGAAACCAAGGAAGAACGTGAGGGACACCATCATGTAGCACACGGCGTAGAAGATGATGGGCCGCTCCGGGTAGCGGAAGCGAGACACGTCAATGAGGAACGTGAGGAAGGTGAAGAGGGTGGCGGAGAGGCACACGATGGACACCACGCCGATGAAGTAGCGGGCGAAGGTCAGCTCCTCGCGAGTGAAGTACATGTTGGGACACGGGGGCGAGCAGTCGCGGACCCCCATGAAGGAATAGCCCAGCTCCGGGTCTATTTTGAGCTCTCGGGGGCACCAGAAGCCGTAGTCTCGCTGGACGGGGATGGCGGGCTCGGTGGTGTCTGCGCTGGACAGGAGGTCGACGGGACGAGGGTAGGCCTCGTCGCAGTCTGGAAACCTGATGACGAGATAATGTACATGATGTCGCTGCCACTCATTCACTGCCATTGACGACTATAGACGTCAAAGATCCATTAGGTTCATCTGTCTATGTCTGGTCCGGCACCAACCTGTCGCAGTCCATCTCCTCAGGCCAGCTGACGCCAAACATGTCCATGAGTTTATAGCAGTCGCTTTTGGCCTGCAGGCACAGCCGGCGGCAGGGCAGCGTCACGCGGCCGTACTCGGTGCACACGGGCGCGTAGAGTGCGCACAGGAACGTCCGCAGCTCGGCGGAGCACTGCAAGTTGACCATGGGGTGGAAGGGCTGCGCGGGGGGCCGCAAAAGACACAGGAAGTATGTTAGGAGTGTTTACGCTGAAATGAAATGTGGGCCAGGGGGACACAAAGGAGGCAACGGAGCATGTCGGCTGACAGTTGAAGTTGATGAGTGTGTAAAAACAACACTGGGCCCCGTCTCAATAATCCGCTATACCCCCCGTGTCCATCTTACTTCTCGCCAAGCTCCAGAGGGGGAAGCCCAAGCTCGACATCCCCCAACACACACACGTACTGCTGCTGACAGGGCCTTTGTATATTCTAAGAGGAGCATGCTGTGACTGACTGACACAATTGAGGCACTCTGTGTACACACAAGCAAAAGTAACAACGGAAGTACAGTGGTGTTCTTTAATTATATGATCACGCTCACTCATCATCATCATGAATTAGGACTGTGACAAAGGATGGGCATAATAACCATCATTAATTGGCTCAATGTGTGGAACTGATTGTCCATTAATCACATCTTGCAGTTGTTGATTTAGTCTCAACTAGTTTGCTGTCTAATGAACACATGAAATAAAGTCTGACAAAATACGCAATACAATATACACAAATGAGTCATGTCAAGTTGTGCTTTTGTAACACCTTCAGGTGCACCCGATGTCAATAAGCTTCCAGCCACACACAAATCCTGAAGCATACAACCACCCCCAGCCCCAAAACGTAAAGCGGCTATGGCAGACAGTGGCAGGAGGAGGGGGGGCAGGGGGCAATTTATTTGTCTGTATTTGTTCGAGGGGGGGTAGTAAAGAGGAGCTGCTGCTGGGTCCAAAACAAATGAAACATTTAGCCACTTAAACGTGCACTTTTTTGACCCAGATTAATAGAAACCAAATAAAAATTTAAGGGCTGTTTTTATAGTTAAAAATATATACGACATATATCGTCACTGCTATGTGAAAAACACTTATGTCCATTTTTTTTCTCTTTTTTTTGGGATGAAACTGAATGTAGACATCCCCAAAAACGTAAAAATAAAAAAATGGGGGGGGGGGGGTACAAATTGACATAAGTGTTTTTCACATAGCAGCGACGATATAATATAATATAATATAATATAATACTAACACTTTGACTAACAAATCTAACGTACATTAAGTTAAAATAGACTGTATCTGTAAGGATTGTTTTCCCGTCCTAATTACATTTCCAAAATAGACTGATGGTATCAAGTTGCAGTGCAGTCTGCCACTCACATGTGATGCATTTATGTAAAAGGATTATACTGACTGGGCCTTCATGGCACAAAGCGCTCATATTATGTTCAGGAAAAGTGACCTGGCTGGTAGAACTGCTTGCTCATTTTACACATTAAAAGCAACACTATTAAGTCATTCAAACACATTTAAAAAAAAATTGCTTCAAAATGTTTTACTAGCCCAGTAAATCAAAGCATTTTCTATTGGCTGTCAGAGTTAAAATGTTTGCCATGAAAAATCAGACCTAGCTAATAAAAACATTACAATTCATTTTCCAACATTTACACAATATTTTTTTAAATATATATTTGTTACTAACCGTGCTACAATAATCTAATTTTAACACTCATCAAAAAGGCCTTTTTCCATATATGGGTCAGTGAGTCAGAGACAAAAATATTTCATCATTGCACAGTGTATTGCAGTGATACTTTGCAAATTAAAAGCTCAACATTTTGATCCAAAAGAGTAAAGTCAATTTTATTTTCAACATACAAATGTGTTTGGCAGCTTTCCCCCCCAAAAATATACAATTATTTTCCTTAAGTGATATCATATCTTATTACAGGTCTTGCATTTTTATCTTTCCATTGGGTTTTGACTACTGCAGGCTACTGGCATAGTTCACATAAGGCAACATAAGAGTACACGCCAATGGTTAAACACACAAAGGATACAAGACCTGATGATGTATAAAGAGAGCTTGTGTTATATCCTTCTTCCTATTGACATCTTTCTCTATTTTTAACCCCCTTCACTATTCAAAGTTAGCCTTCCATCGCTCCCCTCCTCCACCTCTTCACTACGCCGACAGCCATTTTATTGCAAGCGTCAACAGCAGCCTGCCGTGGATGAGACATATGGCCCATAGAGGCCGGGCAACTACTCGCACCAATCCATCCATCCGTCTTTCCGTGGGGGAATGAATGTTAATGGCTACACCGGCAACAGCTGGCCAACCACTGGTCCAATTATCAAAGCATGTAAGGTGCAATCGCCGTGTAAACGAGCACAGGTGATGGTTGGTACGGTTCACATGTCATTTCAGTCTCATCAAATTTCTTAATTTTCATAAGTGTCATTTATTTGTGAGGATTATTTAGAGTTGCAACCCCATTTTACCATGTGAACTTAAACTACAATTGAAAACATTATTACTAACCTGTTAAAACAAATTATTTGCAATTCACTATTCACAAATTCACTTCTTTTTTTTCTACAGAACCTCTTCTCAGCTATTCGCAGTTCTCTGCGAATCTAGCCCAGGTTGTTAGCATTTTTGCTATATGTATGTTTACTCTACTATGTGACTATTGGGAAAAAAATAACGACGGGTGTTTTGTTTTTGCTTGAGTATTGTTATTTTTACAGGCAATATAAATACTCCTGGGCCTTTAAAAAAAAAGGTCTGTAAGCCATTAATTTTGATAGACGTGTGATAAAATGAGTTTGAAATTATATTAATGTATTCTACGACAATAGTGTGTTGTATACAATATTGACAGATTAAACTATTAATATCGGCAATCATAATCCGTTTTTGGTACTTATCGTCTTTCGTTTTTTAAGTACCGTAACATATAATCAACGCTGAGTTATTTTGGACAAAACAATTAGCACAGTAAATGTACAGTGTATGGATTTACATTTTAAGCATTATACTTTCTTTTTTTTTAATGCATTTTATTGTGACCAAAATTAACAATAGTAAAAAGATACTTCCGTACCAAAAGAGACTACAACCTGTATAAGAGCGCTATCACATAAGATTACTTGGGTGAAATCGTTTCATGGCTTGTTGCAGGTAATGTTTTTGATGATGATGATGATGATTGAATTGAACTGTGATGAATGTTTAAAATAAAACATGTTTAACAGTGAACGCACTCCTCCAAGGCTACACCCATTCACCTAATTCAAAGACAATCAGCCCTTTCTTGCATAATCCAGATCACAGATGGACAGACAGACAACGGGGAGAGCAAAAGCATAACTGTTGTGGCGAAGATTGAAATTGTTCATTTGTTTTACATTTTAACCCGTTTGTGGCTAAAACTATTGTAAAATGATTCACTTTTTGCAATTTTTGTTATTAAGTGAAACAAAACTTGCGTTAGCTTTAAAGACTGAAAAGAAGGCCTTGACCTTCGATTCACCCCTGAGCAGTTTGCTGATTATGCAGCATATTTGAATATGATTAAGATCAGAGTACTATCAATTATTAATACTGGCTAATCCTATAAAGTGCATTCAAACGTGACAGCATATGTCTTCGTAAATGCTAAAGCAATTTGTTTTTAATGAAGGCAGCTGTGACTGATGGTCATGGCGGGCAAATGGTCTGTGCTGATTTTATCTTATACCAAAAAAAAAAATAAAAATCCTAGTCACTTCTCTTCCTGTGAACGCCTCCCACTCACCATTCTCCCTCCAATGCTGCCATTCCATTCTTCAAATTTCAAACCTTAGCGTCATGGCAACGACTGATGCATCCCTGGGGTGGGGTGGGGTATAGGGAGGAGAGCGGGGTTCGAGGAGGTCAGGGTGCGGGGCGGAGGGGACCACCTCCCGGGAGGCAAGAAAGCCTCCACTCCCTTTGTTAATGGCACAATTGGGACAGTTTCCTGGGCAACGGGTGAGCCCTTCGTAGGGGGAGGGGAAGGACAAAAGAGATGGGGGGGGGGGGGGGTAGTGATGGGTCGAGCGAGTCAGTCGTGTCATTCACCGCTAAGAAAGTGTTTGAAAACCTTGCCACAGTGTGTAACGTTCGTGTACGCACACTCACAGAAGTGGCGCCCCGCTCTCTGGATGAGCTTCTCATTCAGTCGGCAGCCAATAAACACGCTGTTGGACATTAAATAAAACAAGGGAGTCTTTTAAAGCCGAGGTCACGCCGGCTTGGATTTACCCGACCGTGTTGTGTCCTTTTATACGTGAGTGTTTAGCGGGGATACATCTTTACTAGTAGGCGCTTTTCCTTCACAAACCTGTTCACGCAGCATGGGTGGAGTATCGGTTCAATACTATCTATTCGCTGCAACACTTGTAACATGACACAGTCTGGTTGGATGTGCTGTTAAACTTGAGTATGGAGGTCAACTTAACATGACTGAGTAGATGGAAAAACAGGCCAGTCTTTGTGTCACTGCACACAATCTATGTTCCATGTGGATATATTGTTGACATGAATCAGCAACCTTAGCAGACCCTAAATTTGACTTCAAAGAGCTGATTATTGACCTAGTGTTGTTTTCTATCTATATCGCGATGGCTGCATAAACTCAAGCATAACATTTTAAAAAAACTCATCACATCACTCAATGTCCTCAATTCAACTTCCTGACAAAATACATCTGTTGCTCTGTTATTCTTTCCTTTCACTAGTTATTACCTGTATACAGTGAGAAATTTGAAACGGTGTGCTTTGATATTTGAATATTGCATACTTGGTGTCTTGCACAAGTCCACCATCTCTTGTTGCTACTCTAAAAAACACCATTGTCATATAAACACAGAGAAATAGTGTCATTTTTCTTTGTTAGTAAAACGTGTTTCCATGTAACAGGCCCTTGGAAAGACAAGGGGGTACGTGCTATTGATATTATTCATTCATCAGAAAAGTATGAATGTGTGATTGCCAAAATTTGTTATATGTATGGCAGAACAGAGCGAGTATGTTTTAATGGTAGTTTTTCTACCAGTGAAAATGTCTTGTGGGGTTCCTCAGGGAAGTTGTTTAGGACCACTTTTATTTTATTTTTTATTTTATTTTATGATTTTCTCTGCACTTTTAAAAATGCTGTTTTAGTGAAGTGAGCATGGGTCATTTGACAGTACCTAACCCCCCCCCCCCCAAAAAAAATGTAATTAATTATGATAAGAACTGTTCATTATAGAGCTTCTAGGCATTGAGTACACTTCTATCTAATGCTAGAAACGCCACCAACAAATTATCTTTTAAAAAGTTATTATAATAAAAAATAATCCATTCCAGATAAATTGGTTGGATACAAGGTTAACTAAAACTAAAACTACAATTTCAAAAACATTTTCATTAACAACATGAAATAAAAACTAAAATGCTTCTTCTTTTTTTAAACTAACTGAAACTACATTTTACGTTTACAAAACTATAATCATAGTGAAAATGTCCTTAGTTTAATTAATTTAATACATGAGCGTTTGAGGTTGATTTTAAATGTGATTTAAGTATATTTATTTAAATATTAACCGGAATAAAGACATTTGAAAGTGTGTCGCACAGAAGTGACGTCATCTAGTAACAGTCAATAGATGACGTTGTTCCTAGGTGACAATTTTGCATGTTTGACTTTTGGCTTTTTCATTAAATTCAGCCGAAACGCAACGCTAGGTAAGAAGTGTGTTGCTTTTTTCATTTGACCATGGTATTTATTATTAAATCTTGCACGCAAGTTATACATAACATTAAAAAGAAAAAGAAAACTAATACTAAAACTAAACATTTTTTAAATAATTAAAACGAACAAAAAACTAACAGCGCCGCCCTGAAAACTAATTAAACCTAACTAATTTAAAAAAAAAAAACTCAAAACAAACTATAATGAAAATTCCAAAACTATAATAACCCTGGTTAAATGTAATTGTATTAATTATTAATCTATGTACCAGTAATTTTATCCTCTTGTGATTTTGTTTCTTCTATTTTTTGTATGGTTGTTTGCTTGACTCTGCTTACAGTATCTGTTGATTATTGTTGTTTTATTTTTATATTTTACCATATAGAGTAATTTTTTTGCTGCATTAATTTTGAAGACTAGCAGCCACTTTGTAGAAGCTAATGGGGATTCTATTAAAGAATAGAATTACAATGCTACTCGTTTATCAAGAAAAAGTCCATAAAATGTAAATGCTTTGGAATCCACAGATCAAGAACCCAGAATATGGCAGTTAGTGTCTTATGACAAACAACATCACAGAACGGCTATCCTGTCATAAATACTGTCAAGTGACATCCAACACGGGTTCTATGATAAGAACCCAACAAATTTCCTGTAGTTGCGCAGATGTTCAAACATTATGGTCAAAATCAATATCCATATTTAAAGAAAATTGTGTGCTGGAGCGAAAACGCTCATTTCAGCCACACCTTGTGAACGAAGATCTTACTGTGTAGCACGTCAGTTTTGGTGAATTACAGAAGGATAGTTTGCAAGGGCTCATTTGGGTCCCAAGTTCAGGAGACGCACATTCAGAGGCTATCATTAAAGTCAAGGCAACACTCTTGGAAGCTTGTGTACCATCTTGAAGAGTAAAGGGACATTCTACCAAAAATGAAGAGCATATTATCATACAGTAAATCCTCAATGAGCTGTGAACTTATTATACAGTAAGGCCATCTGTTGTGGACGTCCAGGACAGTTGAGCGATTCACTATGATGAAGCCACGCTGGTCCACATTCATCCTTTTCCAATGGAGGGATTTCATCCCCTTTCTTTTCTCTTTTTCTGTACACGCCAGTCAAATCCGCCACGCTCCCACTTATCTTGGGAGACTTCGGCACAGTATCATTGTGGCCCAGAAATAACCAATTCCCAGCCCTGAGGCCGCTGTCCCACTTTGGCTGCGAGGTCATTCGCCGGTCAACGGTGACAGGGTGGAAAAGGAATATCAAAAAAAGAAAGATCCTGTTATCTTTACCATATTTAACAAATATACGACACAGATTTGAGAAAAATTAGTAATTCTAAAAATAAAAAAAAGTCTTCGTCTGAGGATCTACTTGGCACATATATAAACTGAAAAAGGGATAATGAGCCATTACGAATAAGAAACCCCCGAAATGGACCAGCGACACAATACTTGAAGGGGTTTACACAAAAACCTCAAGAACGGCAGGCGCTGGTTCCAGTCCAACTCCCGCTTTCTCCACGGTACACCGCATTCATCATCATTGTCTTGGCTATTCAACGAAGCTAATTCCTTTTAAAATCATCTGTCAATTCTCATTTGCCTGCCCTGAACATCTTAAAGGCTTTCAATTCTCCCATGAACTGGATGTAGGGCGAGTTAGCCACCAAGCAGGCGCAAAACAGGGCAACGGTCCTCGTGATTTGGAACCCATTTGGTCTCTGTGTGTTTTTCCGGACACAACCAGCATTTCTGGTGTCTAAAAGAGACTTAATTGCGCATCCATGACCAATCAAAGTGAACACCGTCAAAGCCAGACGTGCTCTCGCTGTTCATGGTACTACCACACACTGCGATTAGTACTCCAATCAACAATGTTCATTTAAAAATAATGAAAATAATGAAGATTTGTATTGTCAAATAAAAACTATAACTAAAACTAGACTACGGGCAATTTCTGGAGAAAATTGCGTGGGAATGCTGAAAGCTAAATGCTAAGATTTGACTGCATGTGGAATGCTTATGAAGTACATTGAGAGATAAATTATGAAATTATGACCTCCTGGTTACTGGACAGCGCACTTTACCAACTGTGCCATCGAGCAGTATCACACAGCTGGTAATGATGATAAGTTATATGTATGGAAGTGGGCGTGGAAATTGATACATAGAAAATGTTCAATGTCTGTCCCATTGAAAATGAATGGGGAAAAGTTGATATTTAACGTTAAATTGTGCGAGTATTGTAAGTAATGTGGAATCAGTCGATATATACCCCAAGAGGCGTGAATTTTTGAAGCAAGTTGAAATTTGAACAGTGTAAATCGGAAGTATGTGGGAGTTGTTACATGGCAAAAAAAAGTGTGGAGAATTTAAAAAATGCTTTAGCATTCCCACAACTATAGAAAAAAAAAGATGCGTGACGGCTAATACGAGCACAACGTGCGACACGATGCCTGAGAGCCACGCAGGCCGTGTTGGGGTTACATAATTCTGGATTCGACTTCTCTCTCCTGCTCGGCCAGTGCGAACGCGGCGAGGTGGAGTGGGCACAGATGGCCGGCGGAGCGCTACACTACAACACCACTGCTGCGATGTGCTGGGGCGGGGTCAAAGGGTGACATTAGGAATGGGAAGCCTTAAGGGATCACCATGCTCCGAATAGATAAACTGAAATAAACAGAGCTGACACGTAGACAGTTCTGTCATTGTTTTGGGTCATTAGTTGCTCAAAAGACTGAGCTTCCAGCAGGATCAGCCAACAGTATCTAAAATATGGGATTTATTTAATGAGGGAATGCATCTGCTCCTTGATTGTGGTATGGCTGTGAAATGTAAGGATTATCTCAAGGATAAAGAAAACAATAAATTGTGGATTTTCATCTCTAATCCATTGATGGAAACAAACTGAAAGCAAGCACACATTGTATATTACGACCCAGTGGAAGAGCAAACGGCTTAAAATCTTCCGTTCAAAATGTCGCCTTCATATTGAGAGAAATTGCAAGCAACTATGTGCAACACCATAAACTATTTTAGGACAACATTCCTGTATGAATCACAGGCGTTTAATAATGCATCGTTTTCACTGCCCTTGGGGTCTAATATTAAGAATTAATTTTCTTCTTATTGTTTTGGTAATACACTGCAGGCTTCAGAAGAAAGTAGGCTATCACTTTGATACTATACTGTATTACCTACTAAAGGCAACATATAAGCAACAAGCCACGGTAAAGGCAATATCTAGGATGTCGATGTCCGTGGGGCATCAGCTGAGGCAGAAATAAAACACGTATTCAACAATATGATATCCTAATGTATACTACAAATAGTTAGTATACAGTACTTTCCTTAAAAAAATGATTTTTAAAAAAAAATCATTTATGTCGTTTATAAAAAAAAATTATAATTCTTTCAAATGCAGCGCAAGACAAATCTTATTTGGGCAAAGTGAAAAAATGATAGCTTAGCAATTAGCACGTTTTTTTTTGTCTTCTGTGAATTCATCATACGTTCGTGAAAACGATCCTTTTCACAAATGGAGCCTCTTCAATGCCATGAAGAAAACGATTGCTGACTTATAGAGCCACTCCGCAACGTGTTTAGCTACACTAGCTAGCCAGCTGAATCTCATGTCTAGCTAGCTGGTGTGGTGTACGTAGCCCTGAGCTTGCCGCAGTTGTGACCCAAACAATGGAAAGAAGAGTGGGAGGGCACTTCCAGCGCATAGGTGACACAAGCATGTTGCGCCATCTTAAAGTGCCTGCCTCCAGCTGGCCAAAGCTTTTTGGGGCCGTCTCCGTGGTTCAATTATCGGAAAATCTTAAAAATGTATGATTCCCAGTTTTGCTTTTCAAAGTTTTCATAAGGTGGAAACTTAGATGTGAACCTGCTTATTTTGAGCGTAGTAACAAATTTTTATTTTGTATATGGGCTGCTCATTGCTTGGGAATAAAGATGATTAACATCCACTCTGCTTCTCTGTTTGTATGTGTTTTGTTTTTTAATTATAATACTGTACTGAGAAAACATCAGCATCACAATCAGCGGCAAATTCACGCCGACGCAACTTTAAAAAAATAATAAAGTTGAGCAAATCCTGCTATTTTGTGTGCAATTTTTGGAAGGAGAAAAATATATATTTTTTCTTTTTTTAATCATTAAAATTTCAAGAAAAATCATACTAAATGCAGCGTAGAACATTGATGATGTCTCGTTAATATTAAAAATGTGTTTACATCGGTTTCAGACCAAAGCGCACATCAAATTTAACAGATAAAGCATTGTTATGGCTTTAAAATTGCTCAGGTAGTTTCTGAAAATAAGAAAATAAAAGTTTTCCAATTAGTACAATTATTAAATGTAATATGGATGTTATTTTACCATAAATAGTGAGCATTATCAGTGTATGTTTTTCAACATATTGGGTAAATTTTTTAATTCGTCCTTCCTATTCGTTGGAGGGATTACACAAAAAATAATTCAACAATTTTCACAAAACTGACGATAAAGGTACATATCCGATTTTGTATTATTACTACTACTATTACTACTATTTATTAGCAGTAAAGGGTTTAAAAATATATATTTAATTTCTCAGTGAAAATGTGAATTTAGACATATGAAAGCGGTGGTAGCTGTGTGTCATTGATAAAATATGTCAATTGGAAATGTCGCTCAGTAGACTGCCAAACTGACTTGAGTTTTGTTAATAATACTGATTCATCATTTAGAGATATTGTTGTACAATTATATTGTCTTTTTTTTTAAATTCTTTGATTAACACTTTCATCAGCATCCGCACTCTAGTGGCTTTTCAAAAATCTCGTAGTGACACGTAATCCATAACAAGTTACATTACCAAATTTAAGTCAAGTTCACAACCAATAATTGTACCAGTTTGGTTTCAACAGCACCACATCTTTGCATAAAACTTGTAGAAAATGGTCCAGTACTAGTTTTGGTTAAACCTTTACGCATTATTTAGTCAATAATGCACTAAAATTATACAAAATGGTGGGCTTCATCACCATTTGAAAAAGTGCAACACATATTGCTTATCTTGTTGGACTGAAATTGAGTAACATAGAGACTCTGCATTGACAAAAAAAATCATGTTTTAACTGTAGCGTAACACATCTTTTGTGTGTCAGTGCTGTAGTGTACCTCCATGGCGAGAGCGGCCGTTTGCTGGTCGTAGTGGTTGAGCACATTGGGCATGAAGGTGGTGTTGTAGGGCAGCCCCTGGCACATCCGCAGCGTGATGGGCTCACAGGTAAAAAGGCTGTGGCTCCCCGCTGCCGCGTCCATGGGAATGGCGACGCACGCCGTCAACATGCACACCGGCAGCACCCATAGGAGACTCATGACTGCTCAGGTGATAGCGGAGGAAAAGGCACGATATCAGGACTGTCCGTTTAAACAATTCCTTTTTTCCAGATCACCAGAAGACAGTGGCGGTCCAGCAGTGTGGTCGACCATGGTTCAAGCAGTCCATTGCGGTTGAGTCATGGCAACGGCATCAGCTCAGAGATGCTGTGGTCCTTTAAGATGCTGCGCTTTGACCAAATGACTCATATGACTCGCCCTCTTCCAACCAACAAGCATGCCTTGGAAAATAACGCTGATGACATTTATGTTCAGTGGCAATCTGGGGAGGAACACACAAAATTATAAATTAGCATTTTATTTTCCACATTGGATTCACTATACATTATACAGTATACACTTGAGTACATTATTGGTTTTGTTCACAGTTGTTTCCCCCAAAAAATATGTCAAGAATAACCAAGACTGTAATTCAAATATGACCTGACAATTGGGTAAATATTATGTAAATTCCTGCACGTTAGCTATGTTACAAATAGACTATTACCTAAATGCTCATTTCACACAAACAAATTTAACGTTCAAACAGCAGCTGCTCACATTTGTAAACACTAAACGCACCTGTTTAAGCATCAATAATGAGGTTATTACATTAAAAAAAATTACAACGCTGATGACGTGAGGGCGTAAACGTTAGCTAACAAGTTCGTCGTCACGCTCCTCGTCCTACGTCCGCAATTAGTGATTCATAACAGATACCTCAGCCACATTTATCATTACACACTGTAACGCAAACAAAGCCAGACATTTTTTTTTAACTATCCTGATAGTAGCCACGGTGAACCTTTTGTAGCCACCTCCACGCCGGTGCAGCGTAACTTAATATAATTTACCGCAATCAACCGCGGGCCACCGACGGAGGTGTACGCGACAAATAGACAACATTCAAATGGTTTAAGCTTACCAGGCCACTGGAATGAACATTCACTTGGAACGACCTGGTGTCCTCGCCTCTCCTCGAGTTGGTAACAATGTGCGAGGGTCGCTTAACCCGCACCCTCCTCGCCTCCTTTCCGCCCCCCACCCAGCGACTGTCCTCACCCCTACCTCTGTCCTCCCCTCCTCCTCCTTCGTGGTCCCTGCCTAACGTCAAGCCACGTGAATACCGACATAACTTCTGGTCATTGCTGAGGAATTAAAAGCAATGAGCGGAATCACGGGATGCGTTGGGAAGTTTTAGAAGCAGTTGAATATAAATATTTAGAAATTATAATAAAATTAAACTGAGCAAAATATAACATGAAGGCGAAACGAAAGTACTAAACACTTTCGCAATCAAACAATTCTAAATTACTTTGATAGGAAGTGTATTGAGTTTCCGCTTTGGTACAGTGTCTCTGCTAACTTGACACAGCCGCGTCTCTTTCTTCCCAGCAGGTTTTATGTCCTTTTTGCGCGCAACCGCCCCACCGTGCACGAGCACGTTTTTTTTTAGCTTCCTTAAAATGGAAAATGCTGCGAAAACAAAAACAAACAACAACTTTTAATAAAACAAAATACTGTAAATTATAATTAGGTGTAATTAATTTTATTGTTTTTATCAACTATATGACTAATCATATAACATAAAAATAAAGTGAGACAAAGATAAATTTCTTGAAATTAATTACACAATTTCCTACAAAGTGATCAAAGAAATATAATCACAAATCTGTGCTAATATAATATTTAATTCTCACACTATTTGGCCAATATTCCTTCTTCGTTGACACACACATTTTGCTCCATCAGTGCTTGTGCTGCAGCGTCAGGCCTTCTTGCATAACATTTGTCATCATTAGAGCCACGGACGCCTGCACAGTGCAGACTGCACACCCTACTGTGGTTTGCTGTGCAGCACCCCCTCGGTGTGTGATATGCTCTGGCAGCTTGGTCTGTGTACAGAAAGCACAGTCACGGTTACTATGGGAACATGTAAACTATATGCCCCGGACAAGTGGGAAGACGGATGAGAATTATAGGTAGATGGATGTTTAAGTCGAGAGAAGTAACATTGGGTTTTGATGTTGGATTTATTCACTCCGACCTGAAGTGTTGGTAAGTTAAATCACAGAGTGTGTATATATGTCGTCATGTGTATGTGAGAGAGTCCTTCACTTAACACATGGGTGTGTGAAAGAGAGCACAACATCGAGCAGGGGTTGGCATTTTCAATTTTAAACAAGAGGAATGTGTACTACAATGGCTTAAAAACAAAAAACACAAGAATGCATGCGTTGTCAGTGAGTTGTCACATATCAGTCGTAGCAGGTCTGTGCATTGTTTGTTACTGATTCACGGAAGTCACTCACATTATCACTGCCGTGTCTCCAGATGAACAGGAAGATGCCGCACGCAGCGAGGTCCTCTGCAAGTCCTGCTAAAATGCAGACCAAGATGAGCGCCTGGACCCCTCTGAACCACTCTCTGTCCAACAACAAGGTCACAACAGCTCTCGGGGCAAAGCATTCAACAGGAAGACACTAATTGTTTGACCTTGTTACGAGGTGCCACGTATAGGCCATTTGCTTCTTGCATATATCAATATGTTAAGTTCCTCTGGAAACAGAAGCCAAGACTTTCAGTTTTGAGCTTCCAAGACAACTTTTGACTCTCAATTAGGCAATAAATACATACATACATATATACATGCATACATACGATGAGGAAGCTTTTTGGTTTGAATGTGACAGAACTTTTTTTTTAGTAAATGTGAGATTTTTTTTGGGGGGGGGGGGGTCGTTTTATGAGGGCAGTGAGAGAGTGTGTGGTAGATGGTGTTTGGCTTTTTTTTGTATAAGAGTTTTTTGGTAATGTGAGAGTTTTTGTGTGTGATAGGTTTTTGGAGTATGTAAAAGTGTTTTTGGTGAGTGTTTTTTGTTTTTTCATTGAGTGTGAGAGATTTTTTGACCTATGAGCCGTGTTTGTTGTGTGTGGGACATTTTTTTTACCGTGTAAGAGTTTTGTTTTTTGGGCGTACAAGAGGTTTTTGTGTATACAGATGTGAGAGTTTCTCTTTGTGAGTGTGATGGGTTTTCAGTGAGTGTTCCAAGTTTTTCAGAATGAGTTAGCCTTTTTTTTTTTTGAAAATACGGTTTTTTTTTGTAGGTGTGAGAATGGTTTTGGTGAATGTAATAACTTTTTTTCAGGACTAGTTTGATTTTGTGAGCATGCATATATATTTTTTTTGCGCTATGCGATTTTGTTTTTTGGAATGTGTGTGTGAGGATTTTTGGTGAATATGAGAGCGTTTTTGGTGAGTGAGTGGGGGATTGTAAGAGGGTTCTGTATGGCTGAGAAGTTTTTGGGGAGTGTCAGTTTATTTTTGTAGCTACACGAGAGGTTAATGTATGTTTGTTTTTTGCTTGTTCCTCATGTCTCACACAGATAAGTTGTGACCATGACCAAGAACCAACAATTGAAACAAACATATTTGATGAAAGCATCACGTGCTTAGTTTAAAACAAACAAAAGCCATCATTGCCCTTGTGTCGCTTTCAGGTTTTTGAGGAGAGGCGAGGCCTCCTGTCAAAGTGGGTACGTCAATGTGTGTGCATTGTGCCAAGACGCCGTCGGGGTGTCTTTCTTTTGATTTTAAGGCCTTTGATGTGCTCATCAGTTTGACAGGTGGTCTGACAGGCAGAGGAGGTTGGTGCTGCACGATTTCGTCAAGGGCTGCTCAAAGGAGCAGCTCCGCTTTGTCGACCTCTGCGTGAGTAGACAGCTCCCCCTGCAGGCCGCTGACTTCACGTGCATGCTGCCGAGAGCAATCTGCCTCTACGTCTTCTCCTTCCTGGACCCACGCAGCCTCTGTCGCTGTGCACGGGTAAGGAGGAACCAACAGCAACACAAACACACTCACATGGATGTATAACGTCACTTTGCAATGCATGATGTATGATTTTTTTCCTTTGATGGCAGGTGAGCTGGCACTGGAAAAGCATCGTGGAACTGGACCAGCTGTGGATGCCCAAGTGTCTGAGACTTGGCTGGTTCATAAGCTTCTCGCCTACAGTTTTTGAGCAGGGTGTGTGGAAGAGACACTACATCAAGGCTGTGCAAGAGATGCTGCTTGCTGTACCAACCAGAAAGGTATGTAAGAAGTAATGCCACTCAAAATAACAATGGTGCTCTTGTTTCATAAACTACATTCATATTTTAGTCATTAATCGGTTAAATATTATAGAGAAACTTACACATGTACAATTTCATGAAAAATTATATGTGAAGGCTGAAATGCTTAATTAGGGATGTATCGGTAACGGCAATATTGTGATATCGCATTATTAAAACTGCCGCAATATCGTTGTCGTCATGTCACAATATTAAAAGCAGCACATCTATTAAAGAAGTCATGTTGATTTCCATTTGTGCAGTTCTAGCACCCTCTGGTGGCTAGTTTTTTTTCAAATGCATTAGCAAGTAAGTGCCTCAATATTAAGTGCTATTAAAGATTGTAGCTTGTTTATATGCATTGCTGTTATGTACAAAAGCACAATACAGTGTTTTTTTTTTTTTAAAGTATGAGCTCTTTTTTTCTTTTTCTTTTTTACAATATTGTGACTTTTTTTTAATATCGCCAACCTCCCCACAATATCGTGCTAACTATCGTATTGTGACCTTCATATCGTGACAATATCGTATCGTGATGTTTGGATATCGTTACATCCCTTATGCTTAATGAACAAATATGGAGGCATGTGGAATGAAGTAGAATAATTTACAATGATGTGGAGTGATATTTCATGATATTAAAATATATAAAATTATGTGAAATGATATTAAATGAAATTTATGTGTTTTTCTCATTTGTTTATTTATTTTTGTGGGGGAATTTTAGTGGTGAATTTGTCAAATTGTTGGTCCTTGGGAATATTTGACATGTGGATTGAATGAGCTGAATGTTTTGAATTTCAAATTGTAACGATGTGAATCTGTTATGCTGAATGTCCCATTGGAAATGAATGGGTAATTTCTAAAACTGTGAACTTTTGAAATGAGAAAAAATAATACCCTTGATGATGAGAATTTTTGGAATATGATAAAATTGGAATGACGTGAATTGGATGAATTATGTGGAAAGAGCGGCATCTCAAAAAGTGAATGAGTAAAAAAATAGGAATAACATAATGTGTTTGTCAAGGCTTTATGCCTTCACAATTATTCATGAATGATAAAATATTTTTATTATTAAAATGTGACCCTTGAGCGCCAAATTTTGCCCTGGCGTAATCCACCCACAGGCTGCCTGGTTCCCGCAGCAGACAGCGGTTCAAGACGTAGCAAGAGTCGGCAGTAGACATGATGATGAGGACATCTCGCAAAGTGACGGGCTTCAAGCATCCACCAACCAGTACATTGGCGGTACATCCAGGAGCAGATTAAAAAAGGACAAGCCTCCACCTGTGCTTCCACCTTGGAGAGACTCGGACAGATGTCCCAAAGACATCGTCCGCTTCAACTACCTGGACAACTCGGACCCTGTTCGGCAAAACAGTGCAGCGTAAGGCAGCAAGGAGCTTTCCAATATGATCACAGAATTTGCATAGGTCCTGCAGAGGGGACTTTTTTATAGTTTCTTAGGGAAACAAATGCAAACTGTTCTTTAAATTCATTTTAAGTGGACCTGGGGACCAAAAATAATGATAACATGCCAATCAAGACTATTGTTTGCCTCTAGGCTGATGAAGAGCAGAGCAACCTCTTGCAGCAGCAAAACGGAGCAACCGGACAACGGGAAACCAAAAACGCTGTCCGAGGCAACTTACAAGCTACGAAAAGCCAAATCACTGGTAAACCACACTTCATTTTTCACTGCAACAATAACTCCAATGTGCCCGTGACCCTAAAATATTGAAGATGCTCCACCAGCAGAATTTATGCATTATGGAGGATGCATGTCAATGATGACAGGCTCACAGAAGGAGGTGATGCAAATGATGTGTAAGGAGAAACAGAGGACACTGCGGCAGAAAATATTTCAGTTTTACTAAAATATCCATAAATAGTATCTAATGTCATGGACCAATCAACAGACATGTTATTTCCACTCTTGTAGAAATTAAATGCCTCACTTCAAATAACTACTTATTGAGTATTGAAGCAGCAAAAAAAAAAATCTCTAAGATATTTCCTCCTTTGTTTCCTATAGATGTTCCTTACTTCAAACAGCACACCCCACCATCCTCTTCCTCCTCCTCGTCAGACCCAGTCTCGGCCCCACTGGGCATCTCACACTCACAGCTACCCTGTCACCAAGGAGGCGGGAGAGATCCTGCTGCAGCAGGCCCGGTTGAATGCCGGCAAGCGTCCGGGTCCAGTGAGGACGGCGGTACCCAGGCTAAGCTTGGAGGCGCTTAGGGCGTACCAGCGCTCCAACAGGAGCCTTCCCAGTAAGTCTGAGCTGGATGATGTAAGCGCATAGCAAGATACAGTCAGGAAACTTTAAAACTGTTAGAAAAAAAAATGGTGCCTTATGTTCCAAGTAAAACGACAGTTTAACCTTTATTTTATGTTACCTGAGTCCTTAATGGTCGAAATTCTTCTTTCAGGTGTACCACTGTTTGAGTTTGAGCCCTGGACTCTCTCCATGTCACTCACACAGTCGTGGACTGACGCATATCGCCACCTGCAGGACAACTAATTAAAGTACAACTACATTTACAGGCATAGGAGCTGCACCACTGATCTGAATATATGACTGAATAGCCAGCGGATAGATAGCCCATACACACCCGTGCAAGCCGTTGAAGCCACAGGGCAGCCATCTTGCTCCTCCATCTCGCTAGCAGATGACTGTATAAACTATAAGGTATACGTACAGATTAGACAAGTACAGCTCGTAGGCAGTTAGTGTAGGGCCGGGGGCAGGTGTGGGGGGTTTTGTGGCGGTTTGGTCACTATTTTTTAACAAGTAAAAAAACAAAAAAAAATAAGTAGACGGTATGTGAGGCAGCACGGTGGCTGACTGGTTAGCACGTCCGCCTCCCAGTGCAGAGGACGTGAGATCGAGTCCGGGCTTCAGCCTTCCTGGGTGGAGTTTGCATGTTCTCCCCGTGCTTGCGTGGGTTTTCACCGGGTACTCCGGTTTTCCTCCCACATTCCAAAGACATGCATGGCAGGTTAATTGAATACTCCAAATTGTCCATAGGTGTGATTGTGAGAATGGTTGTTCGTCTCTGTGTGCCCTGCGATTGGCTGGCAACCAGTTCAGGGTGTACCCCGCCTACTGCCCGAAGCCAGCTGGGATAGGCTCCAGCACCCCCGCGACCCTTGTGAGGAGAAGCGGTCAAGAAAATGGATGGATGGATAGACGGTATGTGCTGCTTTGAAGACCCCCTTTTTCTTTTATTGGCATCTTTTGTCGAATTACAGTTATAATTCTTTTATTAAAAATATATGTTTTCTCCTGTAAACATCATTAAGCATATAATTTATAGATGTATTTAAACCGGTCAGAGTTGTAAAACGTCTGTAGTCCTCTTGTTTAACAAATTTAAAACATCATAAATCATGCTGTTTCTACTAAGTACTGTCTCAAATGTTTCGATACTGTAAATAGAGGATCGTATGCCGATGCCGAGAAATGTTTCTTGGGAGGAGCAATATGGCGGCCGCCTCGCAGCTTCAAAAGTCTAGTCCTATCGGCTATCCAGTCATATATTCAGATCAGTGGAGCTGCACAAAGGTTGATCATTTGAAAACTTGGAAATGCCAAGATGATATAAGTGACAGTTGCTTAAAATAAAGGAGTCATTCATATATTTCAGTAAGAAATGTACCACCTTTATTATCAAATTCACACAGCCCTTTAAACAATACAGTACAAAGCGGAAGCAATTTATATAATAAGCAAGTCCACAAATGCTTTAAAAACAACAAAAGAACATGTTCTAACCCAATCCTGCATTCGACACAGTAGCACATGAAGAAGAGCTCTTATGTTTGTCACGTGATCATGACAGCAAATCCAAAAGTATGGCTCATGTGTACACATAAATACCACAAGACGGTGATAAAAATGAACAAGACACATTTGACATGAGTATTCATTGAAGTGTAATTGAGTCATAAACGGCTACAGTATAGCTTCAGTCAGAAAGTAATTCCTATTTATGGCTGTTTCTTTATACTTGCACGCTTATAGCAGATGTCAAGCAAAAAAATGTTCTTTGCAGTAATATGTTCTATGTGCCCCCACTAGTCTAAACATGGTATTCTGATTAGTATTGTGTTTGTGGAATAAGAATTACATCATCATCACAATTTAACATGAAGTCCAACAGTCAGTAATGATGTGATTGTCCAGTCTAGTAAGAGGAGCTCCCAGAATCAACTGGATTAGCGATTGGATAGCATTGATAATCAAGCTGATTCAGAGTCACTACATCAGCAAATGACAATAATACACGCTGGTGTATTATTGACGATTAGTGACAGTGGCTACCAACATGACATTTGACACAGCAGATCCATTTTAAGACAATTACAACAAGTACAGTAGCTCAAAATGTTTGTTTTAAGGCAATAAAAAGACAATTAGGGGACGGGAGTGGAATAAAAATTCATTAAAAAAAAAAAATCTAGGTAATAATTTACAAATAATTCACTCACACTCAAACAACTTATAGTTTTTTTTTCAAAACTGGCAATTGATCAATATATATTAACAAGAGTGAAATAAGAACATGAAAGTTTTTCACTAAAAATACACTTTTTGGCCTTCTTTTTACACAAACAAAATAACCGAATCAGTGAAAGCGAAACGCATGATTGATCATTATCCTCTTAAGCACATGCATTGTGCAGTTCTATATTCACATCAACAGGTACACCGGGGCGGGGCGTACTTTTTTTCCTTTTTTTTTTTTTAAAGCAAAAACGTGAGAATCCTTGTTGACGATACATCTAAGCAGTCAGTGCCTCATCTTTCTCCACATCTAAACAAGTCCTTGATCGATCTCATTCCATGCACAAACTGACTGGATAGCAAGTCAATATTTGACCATTTTGTGTGCATACAGAAGCATGTCAGAAAATTGGGAGATTTTAAGAAACCTCGATTATATAAGGCGACAAATGAGAAACACTCTCTCAGCTGTTAATAGAAGCGGGAATCGTGTTGTCGTAGAGTAACTTGGAGAGAATGACTATGCAAAGTGTTAATAGGTCTCTTAAATAATGTAAACATATACATCTTATTTGAGGTCAGAGCATTGATCCTCTTCATTTTTATATACGATTAAAATTATTTAAATTACTGGAGCATTGTCCGGATGTTTTTTGGAGTGGACTCATCATTCAGGTGTTTTGTGGTGAATCTGAAGAGAAGAAAATGAGAAACACACATTTTATTGAATACAAATATCATAAACAGTGTGACATGAGTAGCAACAGCCTTGAATACACTTAAGATCACATTTCAGGATACTACCTTGTGCAGTATTTGTCCAATTCTTGGCTGTTTTTGTTTTATTAGTAATATTATCATAGATGAAGCATGTTAAAAATCACTTAGGGAGCTGAAATTTCACCTAGATTATCCAAACATGTTGAAGTTCAAAATGGCACCATCCATCATTTCTAAATTATTATTGTCATTATCCTTAGACACAGGTAGTATTTGTCCATTGTTTGGCTCCATTGACTCCCATTATAAATAATATTTTTTCATATTTTTTATACACTGTACACCTGATGTGTTATAGTGCATTTCCCATGATTACCCAATTTATCCGTTCAGTGGGGCCTAAACTAAACGTGGAAAATAAAAAATGTGAGTCTTAAAAGCCTTAATCCACCAGGTGGTACTAGAGAGCAACTTTTTTTGTTTTTCCTGAGCTGATGTATGTCAAGTACGGTCACTTGCACAAAAACAAGCTGGCATGACCCGGATTGAGAGAACAGGCCTGTGTGTGTGTGTGTGTGGACGCAGTAACATTCACATGCGCATGCCAATGTGTGTGTGACGTGTGTGTATGCGCGTTGTCAAAGGGACAATTCTGGGCAGTACACCATAGCTACTTTTGGTCATTGCACACTATTGCTTTTATTGTCCATAGAGGGCATCAAGAACAAATAAATAAACAAATGAATAAATTAATAAATAAATGCTATATATAAATGAATAGGTCTGATGCCACTAAACATTTTGAGTGATTGAAAGTAAAAAAAAACTAACAAATTACTTGGTTATCACACTTAAAAGAGAGGAGACAATTCTTGGCTAAAATACCGCGAAATGGGTCATTTTGTGTTTCCGCACAATAACATGTTTTTTGTTTGAAATTGTTACTTTTTAGCACTTTTTTGTGCTTGAATGAGTACATAATTCAATTACTGTTCCCCCTCAAACCTGAATAGTGACATGTACAACTGTGTGCAAAAGAGTGACCTACTTGAGGGCATTCAGCAGGCCTTCTACGTTGTCCGCAGGCTGGTCCTTCAGCACTTTTATGCAGCCTTTCATCTGGCGAAACAATCATCAGGTGAGAGCTGCGTCACAGAGCAGTGATGTGTGCAGTGCGTGTGGAACTTACGTCGATCTTGGAGGACTTGTTGAAGGCACCGTTGGGATGAACATGGTCATAGAGAATGATGACACCGACCATGACCCTCATGCAGAACAGGAGTGTGTCCTCGCTGCTGAAACGACTTGAGTATTCCCTGGACACAGAAGATGACATCTTGATATATCAAGAAAAATCTTTTGTTTTGGGCCAAATGGTCGTATCAAAATAAAAGTGATGCTACATTGACAAATGAACTCACGGTGTCTCCAACATGACTTTACAGACGCTGGCCATGGTGCTCAGACAGTCCGTTGTGTTCTCCAGTGGTAGAGTTTTGTTCTACAAAAGAGACGACCAAAATGTAATATGGAATATTTTTTTACATAATTTACAATGCAGGAATGATTAACTCTTTGACTGCCAGACGTTTTCAGAAACGGGATGTCGCCAGTGCCAGCTGATTTAAGCATTTTGACTGATCTTTCAAGGTCCACAGAAAATGTTGTGTTAGGACTATGGAAACACACACATACTACCAAATGAAAGATTGAACTCTCATCTTTCATCAGAAAAAAAAAGTTTGTTTCTACCTTATTCCGTTCTTCAGTAATCAACAATAGAAAATGGTTAGTTTCACCGAAATGCTCTGTTTTGAAACAAAAAGCGGAGAAAAAGAGCTTTTTGTGAAACAATGTTATGTCATGCACTCTAGTAAATTCTACACTTCTTTTTGTCCATGAATGATGCCACAAACACCTAAATAGTGCTTTACTTCTGTAATACACCACCACCAACAATGAAAAAGTGTTTTTAGATTGCAAAATACGTTTATTTCCATTCAACAGTGTAACAATTTGACAAAACAATTTCGCAAACTATTTACAAATGTGTGCAACTGAGGTACTATTTACAATTATGTGGATGTTTCAAATACAGTTTTTCTTTTTGTAACGCTCCCATGCGTGCAAGGAGACGCAGCAGGATTTGCACAACAGATTTAGTTTCACTTGCGATGGGTCCTTTCGCGTGCAGACGTTGCACTTTCTTGACGGCCTTTTTTTCCGGGGAATAGCAAGTAGCAGACTGTACCCACTCCTCCAATGAATATGCATTGGACTCGGGGTACTCTTCGTCGTCCGATTGAACGTCCGCCTGAGCATGCTCGGTTGTGCTCCGCGTTTTCCGGTGTTAGCATCGCTAGCCGGTGAACCTTTATGACGTCGTCATAGCCGCCGCGTCAACGCTTGCAACTTCAGCGTCACCCTCGGAGTCACCATCATCATCATCGATGATGATCATCGTCGTCATCAATGTGCTCTTTAGCGTTGGTCGATGCCTTTCGTCTTTGAAAAAAATTCCCAAGTGTGAGCTGCTTGCAACCGCCATTGTTCGCTTCCTCAGCCATCTAGCTCCGCCTCACGTCTTCTACTGCCGCGTCAACGCTTCCAACCTCGGAGTCACCATCATCATCATCGATGATGATCATCGTCGTCATCAATGTGCTCTTTAGCGTTGGTCGATGCTTTTCGTCTTTGAAAAAAACTGCTCTAGCGTGAGCTGCTTGCAAACCGGTCGCCATGTTCTCTTCCCTTCCCCAGCCACTGTCCCCTCTAGCTCCGCCTCACGTCTTCTACTGACGCCTACCCAATCTTGTCAAAAGAGAGTCATTGCTGCCATCTAGGGGCCAAAAATAGTCATTAAGCTAACTAGATCTGCTTGAAACTTTCACCACAGCTGCCCAAGGCTTCCCTCCACCCGTTTCAAAAAAAATAAATTGGATGACGTCTTTTAACGTCATTGGCGGCCCTCCGTAGGTTTTTACTTGACGTCTTTTAACGTCCATGGCAGTGAAAGAGTTAAAAATGAAGCGAACTTACTTCAGTGACAAAGTTTGTGGTTGCGTTGCTGAGCGTTTTCAGCATCGGCGTGGCTTCGGCGTAGAATAAAGACATCCTATTGGCCATCTCGTTATTAACTTCATTTTCAATATCCAGCTGTAAAGTCACAATGAAATGTGAAAAAAATGCCACGTTCACATTTACCGTATGTTCGTAAGAGCTTACATTCATGTTGTTTATCCGGTTTCGACTGATGGTTCTTCTATAGTAGCTGAAGTCATTCTGGATGGCGGGAATCCTCATCTGAGGTAAAACAAGCAATGAAATCAGACTGCTCAAGACAAAATCATACATTACGATGTGAAAGTATCGTTTGGCACCTTGAGCTCATCAAAGCGGAGAGTGAAGTGGAGGATTTCTGCAAACTGTTTGGCCAACGCCTGCTCCTTTTCCAGGTGCTGAGTGGGCGTGTAGAGCGGACATGTCAGGGACTCCAACAAACTCTGTAGAGCCTCCTCTGCACACAAATACAAAATCAAAATCACAACTGTTGGTTTCTGCTCAAACCCTATTAACGCGACACTGCTACACACCTAGTCTCAGAGAAAAACTGTAAAACTTCTTGAGTTTGATAACAAGAGGGCACACCGAGTTCCAGGCTCGCTCCTGAAGCATGAAGTCGCTCGGATTTTGAATTGCCTAAAGAGAACAATTACACCAAGAATGGCGGTCACATGTTAACACCTATCAAAATAATGGATGTCAAAGGGTACATAAATAGATTTGAAGGTGATCCCAGCCGAGATTTCTGTTCTCCTCACATCTCTGATCTCCTGTCCGGCTCCTTTGTATGCCTGTAGACCCAACAGGATGCTTTCAGAGTCCTGAAGAACGGCGTTCACCTGGTTCCAGACATCACACTCTCCTTCTGTGGGTTGCGCATCTAACAAGGGAAAATACACAAAGCAAACACTCACTTATAGACAAATTTATGCTGACTGTCTTTTACAATTGCTGTTCAACAGAGGTAGCAAATCCAGGCCGAGAAAGTAAAAACCCTGTCACAGTTTGACTTTAGCCATTGATGCTAGCTAGCTACCTCATTACCAGGTAAACGAGCACCATGGGAGCTAGCTAGGGAGCTAACTAGCTAGCACCTGGGGCTAAAGCCAAACTGTGGCAGGGTTTTTACATTCTGGACTTGGATTTGCAACCTCTGCTGTTCAATTATATTCATACCAGATGGATTTAAGCCATTTTATGATCATAAAAAAAATACTGAGTGAAAATCCATTCTAAATGAGGACTACATGTCACACACTCAATGGCCACAACATTGACTAAACTTACATATAAGTACAGTGTTACAAAATCTGAGGTGTTTCTTTCTATTTATATTAGCTTACTGAGCGCTACATTCAAAACTACATCCTAAATAGTTGTCTGTAAATCTCAGTCGGAAACAAATTTCTTATTGAGTTTAGGAAAGCTTGTTTTTGACTATAAAGATGTAACCAAAGCTGTGGCTGGTGAGTATACATTACATTTCCTGTAAATATGGCTTGCCTCAGACTTCAGGGAATGTTTCACCCAAGTGTGAGCAAGCATACTGTAAATTGTAACAGTAATACTTGATGTCATTTTAAATCTTGGACTGTCATGACCACAGGCAGCCAAACTAGCTGCTGTAAATATAGAGCTGACACTGACATTTATCCTCAACTATCTGAAGTCTGTTTTACATTTCAAAACCCTTCCCATTATCCCATCATTTCCTCTTTTTGTAAACAAAGGCTGCGGTTGGATGAAATGCCACAGGGGAGACATAATTTTGGTGGCGATAGAAAATTAAGCCTGCAACATGGACAGATTAGTGGGCGCAAATCATTCTTTAGCCATTAGGTGGCGATCATGCTCCTTTCAGTTCCCATATCTGTGCGATTCAATGAGGAAGATGACTGTAGCTAATTGCTAACTGGTAGTCATTAAAGCAAACATTTTATATCTCTGTACATGTCATAGGTGGTGTAACACTTCTTATTGTTGTGATTTATTAATTTTTGAATTCTTCTAATTATTGGATGTTGTTAAACACTACTAACTGGTATGATAATAGAGGAATAAATATATTCTAATGTTATCCCGTCAACAGATTACAGAAAGTTTCCCAAACCAGTAGAACAAACATGCACAAGAGAGTAAAAGCAGACTGCTAAGGTCAAGGGTCAACTCCATTTTTAGTCAGTTTAACATCAAGTGAATGGATTTTGGAAGGTTTACCGACAACAAAGGCTGCCTTTATGCTAGTCAATTTAAACCTAAATACGCTGACCCTTGAGCTCTTGGGAGTGAAGAGGGGTGAATTAGGAAAAATGACAAGCTGAAAGACAAGCTATGCTCACTTTCAAAGTCAAGGAAAAAGTTTGGCCCCTGTTCAAGCTCGGTGCAAGTGAGCACTTTTAACAGATTCCCCATTTGGCTTCTGCAAAAGACAGAGAGAGAAAAGGAGCAGACACACAGGGAGTGGAAGAAAAAGGAAGAAAAGTATAAGTAATGTTAAAACGTTATTTGAACAGTGAGAAACGGCGGCTTGGAGCTGAGAGTCGAGTTTCATGTCTGTGCGGAAAGAAAGCACGAAGGAAGCCTGCAAACAGAAAGGAAATAATCTTCTCCTCCTTTCCATCTTATCACTGTTTTTCCCCACTCCTCTGCCAGACTTACTTTCAAAGTCCAGGAAAAAGTGTGGATAGTTCTCTATTTCCCTTGTAAGGACTTTTAGCAGGTTACCCATTCCAGCAAACCTGACGGGCAAAAATAATGGTAAAACACACAAAACAAATGGATGCAGACAGTACAGGAAAACCGCTCATGATGTTGGTAACTGTATGGGGGAAAAAGTGTTGTAAGCAATACTATTCTTTGCTATTATGCTCGGTTCTCACCTCTGGCCCGATGCTATTATAATACAGTTGTTAACTATTGTAAGAGTCTACCGTGTGGTACTTCTAGACTAAACTGCACAGATCCTGAACAACCCTCTCTGGATTAGTGCCTTTTTAAACAAAGGAGGAACTGACGTAAATGTCAGTTTCTCTATAAATATTTTATTGGAAGTGAAAGTCCAGTAAGTAAGTAGCAATTTCATGGGACTATCCCAAGCATTACATGAGGTCACATTTACAGGAAAAGTGGACACATCATATAGGACGTCACATGGATAAGTGGGAACAGCATCATTGAGTTTTAATAGCATTCCACACAGGGCATTCATGATGAGCGGCTTGAGGAGTCGTAATCAAAATGTCAATTGAGTAACTAGAATAGACTAAAATGAAGACAGTCTATCAAAGTGAGATGAAACTGCACATGTAGCAGCTTCTAGAGAGAGTGAATCTTTCTTCACGACCACAAAGATGCAACTTGCCAGAATCAAATGATAGTGTGAGGTAACAACAAAAGACACACTGTGCTTACAGTGTGCACATGATGATCACACTGCATTTCTCTGTGCAGCCTCCAGCAAGCCACGGCTAAAATCAATTCTGCTATTCATTCCTCAAGCTGAGATCTTCACAACATTCACACAGACATAAAAAAAAAAAAAGAGAGAGCGAGACTACATTCTGCAGACTGTTTCTATTGTTACGCTTTGATTCCTGGTAATTCTTGGATTAGATTACTATGTAAATTTAAGGCAAGCATATAAACAGCTGATTAAATACGTGGTTAGGCCAGAAGGGGGCAGTGCTGATTCAATTTTGAGGTTCTTAAAATGGCGTCAAAGTGGCACTCTTCCAACTGTGGACAGCCAGCAGCTACAACTAGCTTCCCTTCTTTATGACTCAGGAACTATTTTAACTACCCCCGGGCACAAACAGGACTTTTCCCACTTATGGCTTAGCTGGCTGTAAAACAAACCATGTCATTATACATGTTCAACCATTTAAACAAACAAACAAACAAAATTCCCTTTTGGCAATGTATTTTTAACACCTTTTTGAAGATTTCAGGAGGGCAAGTCTTTCCACTGTGTTGGAATGCCATTATGTCACTTCCTAAAACATTATAATTAAACTTAACAGCCCCTTGAGAACAAAAAGAATGTCACTGTATGTTTGTGCATTAACGGAGGAATTTCAGTGGTTAATGTGAACACAGTCCTAACGTGGATGTAATATGTTATTGGGATGGGACATAAAGGCCACTGATAATGATTTAAAAGAACGTTACACCTTAAGTTTAAGTTAAACATGTGGCATCTACTGAAAAGACATTCCAATACTGTACATACAAAATACTTAAAACTCAAAGTCATTTTACACTCGGGCCATAGACAGTAACAAAAAACAACAACTTCAAACTAACTATACAGTACAGTACTTCCAATTGGAATGAGCATCTGTACCAACACACTGCCGGGAACAAATTCAAATTAAAAAAGTTCCAAGGCACTAATGTCAGTGTATTTAAGAAAGATTTTATTTTGAAGATGGCCTCGCCACATTGACTGCGTGTTTGGGTGTAATCTAAATTTTTGAGCAGCACTGTGTGTGCATATATATATATATATATATATATATATATATATATGCACACAATCATGCCAATAATATTTTTTTTCTAAGTGTTCATACCAAAAATACCTCTCTAAACAAAACCTTTCGATAAAAATGTCAGACATCTACAAAGGGAATTTCCGTGTGTACCCAGTTCCTCTTTCACAATCAATTATCAATATGGCTCGGCTTCAAAGTGAGAATGAGTATCCCAAAAAGATTTGACTTGGGAAATACCACACATAGCCACACACAAGCCTCTCCAAAACAAGGGAAACTGACAGAGATAGATACTTTCTATATTCCAGAAAATGTCCTTCTGGTGATAAAAATGTATAGGAAATGCTTTAATTGTGAAATGAAATACACAACAATAAAGGCGTGCCAAGCTATAATTGCCTTTTGTGCTGTCGGCTTTATCAAAAGAATATGTGATGAAAGGTCAATGTGATTTGTTGTACAGTTGATTACAGTTTTTACACATTTACTGCGAGTCAATCAACTAATAAGTTAAATTCACACCACAATGCACCAAAAGCACCACGGTGGAATAGCATTATATTTTACAAATGTTCATTCAGGCTGAAATTATTTGAAAAAGCTTTTTTTTTAATGCTGCAAATATACAATTGTGCCTTTAAGTTTGCCTTGACTTGAAAAAATTTCAAGATGTGAGCTTTTTTTTCTTCCTTTTTGTAGCTACAAGCTAAAAGTTGATAAAGATCAGACTCCCAACGCTACATGGCTGCAGCAAACTTAAAAAAATCCGGCCACCCTCAATTCACATTTATTTCCTTGCAGTAAGAGGACAATATCAGTTGCCAGCAGTAATGCAACACTAAGCTGATTTGCTAACTGACACCACAGAAGAAGAAAAAGGAAGGGACAACACATTAGGTTCAGATGTTTTGTGCTTGCATTTTCTGTGTTTGCACTTTGCAGGTTATAATATTGTGTTTTTATTAGGAATGAACTATTTAAAAAAAATCAAATTTTAATTCCCCCCACCAATAATTTAATGTCCAATTATTTTTTTCAAGATCCTCTTCCAATGTATTTTTTTTTTTAAACAAACAAGCAATAAACAATATCTGACTAACTATACTAATACATAAATGTTTTGGTCTTACAGGTTACGCTTAAATAATGGCAAGAGCCAGGAATTAATATGAAAGACAGTTTATCTACACTACTTCAATTAGCGTTTTTAAAATCGGTAAAATTACCGAATGAACAATACTGAGCTCTCCAGGGAAAAAAAAGAAGAAAAAATAAGCGTTTTTAAACTTCTTAAAAACTTTCACTTGCATTCTTTTAGGCACTCACTACAACAACTTCATAATATTCTAACCAACAAATGGGCCATAAACATAAATCAGTAAGTCATCAATCAAGATTACAGCAATAATGGATGGGTGGATGCAAACAATCTTGTGGCTTTAAACACGTCAACACTTCTTGGAAATGAAACAATGATTTGTAAATATGTAGACTGCACTTCTTAAGCACCTGACCAAATTTCTCTAGACCCTAAATAAATAAATATATTCAGCCTATCCATTTAAATGAAGCAGCCTATCGTTTTTATACAGCTCAGTACTGTCCAAAAATTGTTAAATAACACATTACAAACAAAATTTGGTGTTTTGTGGGAGGGGCTTCCAACAGATTAATTGCATTTGCTGTATTTCTGTAGTGCTGTATGAATGTAGCCGCAAGGGGGCACAAGCCAGTGTCTTCTTGTGTAGGTCCCAAGCCCGGATAAATACAGAGGGTTGTGTCAGTGAAAATGAGAGAGAACGAAGAATAGAAAAAGTGACTGTTGCGGACAAAGAAATAGATTAGTAAGGATAAAGCGAGAAGGGCATTGAAGTGAATGAAGAGTGGAAAGGCACTCGGTCCTGATGATATACCTGTGGAGGTATGGAAGTGTCTAGGAGAGGTAGCAGTAAAATTTCTGACTGGGTTCTTCAACAGGATCTTAGATAGTGAGAAGATGCCTGAGGAATGGAGGAGAAGTGTGCTGGTGCCCATTTTTAAGAACAAGGGAGACGTGCAGAGTTGTGGCAACTACAGAGGAATAAAGCTAATGAGCCACACAATGAATCTATGGGAAAGAGTAGATGAAGCTAGACTGAGGGCAGAGGTGAACAATTAGGAGCAGCAGTATGGTTTCATGCCAAAAAAAAAAAAAAAAGAGTACCACAGATGGAATATTTGTACAGAGAAGGTCAAAAGGAGCTGGATTGTGTCTTTGTAGATCTGGTGAAAGCTTATGACAGGGTGCCCAGAGAGGAACTGTGGTTTTGTATGAGGAAGTCTGGAGTGGCAGAGAAGTACGTTCAAATGGTGCAGGATATGTATGAGGACTGAGAGACAGTGGTGAGGTGTGCTGTAGGTGTGACAGAGGAGTTCAAAGTGGAGCGCAGCTCTGAGCCCCTTCTTGTTCGCTATGTTAATGAACAGGATGGCAGACGTAGGTTAGACAGGAATGTCCATGGACTATGATGTTTGCAGATGACATTGTGATCTGTAGTGAGAGCAGAGAACAAGTGGAGGAGAAGCTAGAGGCGTGGAGGTGTGCCCTGTAAAGGAGGGGAATGAAGGTTAGCCGTAGCAAGACTCTCTGGGTGAATGGGAGGGACCCAAGTGGAAAAGTGAGGTTACAGGGAGAAGAGACCAAGAAGTTGGAGGAGTTTAAGTATTTAGGGTCAACAGTACAGAGCAATGGAGAGGGTGGAAAAGAAATAAAGAAGCATGTGCAGGCAGGCTGGAACGGGTGGAGAAAAGTGTCAGGTGTGATGTGTGATAGAAGAGTTTCAGCTCAAATGAAAGAAAAGGTTTATAAAACTGTGGTGAGACCAGCAATGTTGTTTGGTATGGAGACAGTGCCAGGAAAAGACAGGAGGCAGAGCTGGAGGTGGCAGAGATGAAGATGCTGAGGTTCTCTTAGAATCAGGAATGAGTACATCAGAGGGACAGCACATGTTAAAGGCTTTGGAGATAAAGTCAGAGAGGCCAGACTGAGATGGTTCGGACATGTCCAGAGGAGACATAGTGAGTATATTGGATGCTGAGTTTCCAAACACCAGGCAGAAAGTCTAGAAGAAGACCAAAGAGGAGGTTTATGGATGTAGTTAAAGAGGACATGAAGGTAGTTGGTGTGAAGGCAGAGGACAGGGTTAGATGGAGGCAACTGATTCGCTGTGGCGACCCCTGAAGGGAAAAGCCAAAGGAAAAGAAGACTGTATTTCTGTAGGTACCACAACCATATTAGCTGTTCATTCTTTGTTTTTGTTTTTTAATGAGACTGTTCCCATGTTTATTTATACCCTTAATCAATTAAGACATATCCAATGTTCAAAATGTGTTGTAGAATCCTATAAAAGTGTTTTCTCAAAATAAAATGTGATGAAATTCATTAGTATCTCTATCACAACTCAAAACATGTCCGGACATCAACAGAATCAAATTAAATTAAACAAAAATTTGGGTATATAATTATGGCCTTAACTGTAAAGTGTATAAAATCATATTATTCATTTCTGATCATGTTTCTCATCACATAATCAACAAGCCTATTCAGAGAAATGCTCTGCATTGAGAACAAGCGCTGCGACCACAACTGAACTTCATCATGCAGCTAGAGATGGAACCAGACAGGTCAGTCACAGGTTTGAGTGGGGGGTTGAGGATGTTTTCATACGGGCATCCACAGTTGAGGCATGAAAAGCTTTTTGCACTTAAAAGCATGTATTGTGGACATTTAAACAGTCATTAAAAAGTGAGCCGGAAAGTGTACATTAATTACATGAATCTGTAAGTGTACTGCAATTGAGCTGTATTGCACGTGTGTGTTTTACCTTCTCTGGTGCAGGACCTCAGGTTGCTATCAGTGTCATTCGCGTTGTCCTCTGAAACGAGAGAGAAAAACAATTGGGTTGAAATCAATGTTGTCTGAGGGCAAATGATACTGGAAAGAAAAACAAAACACACCGGGCGTTTAACAAGCATGTGTATCTGCCGCCCACAGACAACTGTGAGTGTGGCTACGCTATCAACTTTCCACATTAACACACTTCCTCCTTTTTTCTCCTGACTCATACAAGCATTCAGACAAAGCACAACACACCACTGAATTATTCAAAAGTGAAATGGAGTCGGTTGCAGCCAAAATAGAGCTGATTAAGCCTCTGTCTGCTTCATGTCCATTGGAGTATCAAATATAATTGGCCGGGCTTCTGATGGTCACTGCTGGGATGAAATGCAACACCACAGGGGTGACAATAGAAACAAGATGAATTGTGGCCTAGTCAGCAAAATTATTTGGTGGTGCTGACCCTTAAATTAATCTTTTGCTTCAAATTCAAATGCAGAGGGAAACTAGTAAAACCACATGTCAGGGGAAATAGTTCTCAATTGGCTGTTGTGACCCTCTGGCCCTTTGCTAAAGAAGAAATGGGAAAGAGGTGGGATGCTGCAGTCAGATGGAAGAATGGATGGTCCACAAGGACAGTTGATGCTCTCCTTACAAGGGCATGATGGTGCGTGGCTGCTCCATGTCGTCTCACACATGAGTGGATGTCACCTGCTCGTCACGCTAGGCACACACGCATTCACACATCATTTCTTAGAATTGCAGACGCTGTATCAACACACATCGGACCCCTTAAACCATGTCCCATTTTCCACTTTCACTGCAGCTCGTCCCGTCTGCGGACAGACTCTTCTCCTTCCTATTTCTACCCTGCTGACTTTCCTTTCCTCTTTCACGTTCGCTCTTCTGCTACTTCATTCACGCAAAAATGGACTGCCAGCAAACAGACAGATGAATATTCAAACTCACCATCTACAATATAACTCATTGGAGCAGAAAGTAAGAACAGCCGCTAGCAGATCTGCCAGTCTTCACAGCAGGTGCTGGAGTTCGACATAGAGGGAAATGCAAAGGCACATTCCCTTCCTTTAAACATGGAGAGTGAATTACAAAGAAGCTTTGGTCCAGAATATTGAAAAATAATTCAAGTAAGCCAGTTACTAGCTGTCAAACTCATTTACAACTACCAGCCAGGCACCCGTAGGTAATGCTAACAGATAGCTGCATGCTAGCCAGTAGCCACTTACGTCGGAGACTTCTGCTATATCATGCAATGACGGTGTAATTAATTAGCGGTTTCTTAGCGTCCTAAATTAGCAATTGAATATGAGTTTGGGATAGCGTTGTGTTGATGTTGGTCGCAACTTTAATGCCAATCAAAACTACGAACGTCTAAAAGGGAAGTCAAGCTAGCCATCATGCCACGACGTGGGCCACTTTCAAAGTAAATGTCTACTAAGGCTATTTACGATACGATACGATACGATACGATACGATATACTTTTATTGCCATCAATGTAAACAAACTTTATTTTAAAGTTAGCCTGAGCGTAAGCGGTGTGTTACGCTGAGTATGTTTCAGCTTCCTTGATTGTCTGAATGGTGTCCACCGTGAATGGGGAGAGTCACCCTCCCCTACGCTGTGCTCTCGTCATTCACCAGACGCATTCAAGAGTTTTGTTTGATCACTTTCTTGATGCCCATTGCTCGGCATAGAGCCAGCCGCCATTCTACGTCACTACACAATGAATGCGTTGCGACGAAAATAACAATGGCGGCAAATAAAGTTTCTACAAAATGTATTCAACTGGAAAAGATTTTTGAAAAACAAATTTCATAGATATGTTATAACCAAATAAATCATATGGAGCAAACGTGTCATTACAGTCAGGGTTCCTTTTAAGGCAGGGCCTGTGTATGCGTACTATAAATGTTGTCTATGATAATACTTGCCAACAGGTGTCGCACAAAGCGGAATTCAACACTATTAGCCGTGCACATCAGTGATGCATCAATAGAGTACAGTAGCTACAGGATCATCAAAAATATAGCGCTAAAGTCAGTACTGTCTGGCTTATGCATTTCATCCGTCCTTAACACTGAGGTCTCGTGACGGGCTACTGCCTTCTAAAATCAGTGATTCTGCTTCCTTGGACACGGGAAAAAAATCCTCAAGCGCCATCTGTTCACCAAACCATACATTCAGCAGCATGAATACAAACGCACACAGCTAATACATGTAGATATTTTACACATTCTTGGGTCCCTTGAAAGCTGCTATATAAATCTAAGCTATCATCATCATCATCATCCTTATTCGGGGTGTTAGAAAAAATTTATTCGGCAATATATCGCAATATTACAGCGCGCAATTCTCAAATCGATTCAATATGCGGCCGAATCGATTTTTGTATGGGAATATTCAACAAAACGTCTTACTTAGGGTTAGTATTTACACATTAAGCATGGAAGACTGTTATATTAACAGAACATTAAGCTTTCATATTTTATTTCCGTGCTGTTCAAACATGAAACAGACTGCAAACCATGTTTGTTAAATGCAGTGGCTCAGTTATAGGCCTGAATTTTCAGATGAATAAATACATTTTCATACAAATCTTACAGTGTACATGTACAAGTTTACTGATTAGTATTTTCTAAATTTGAGTAAAAAAAAAAATATATATTCGCAATAATCAATTTATAGATTCGCATTGGGATTAATTGGTATCGAATCGAATCATGACCTATGAATCATGATACAAATCGAATCGCCAGGTACTAGGCGATTCACACCCCTAATCCTTATTATTATCATTATTAGCAGCACAGCAAGCTTGTGATGTTATTTGATGCTGCCCTCACTTAGCGTGCAGTTTAATGTAAAACCGTTTCAAAAACATTGCCAGTGCTGATGCTAAAGTCTATGTAAAATCCCATTGACATGCCAACAGGAAATTAGCTTTGACTTTCGGGAGTGACATTGCTTCACATAACAAATATTCTCACACAAACACTGTAGAAACACTTTGTATTGTTGTACCAACACACATTTCCACATAATATGGCACGAAATACGATATCCAAGATCCCAGGTTAGCTCAAGGGGTCCCAAGACTTGTGAGAATAAAAATAGAACAACAAAATACGCTAAAATAAAGATGATAAAGAGGTAAAGGAGATGAGGAGATGTTTGAATGTGTGCAAAGGATGCAATGCCGCAAAAGTGCAAATGTAGTAAAGGTGTGGTTGGCTGCAGCGGAATGAAAATGCAAGAGGCTTCAATTTCACAATATTTATAAAGTTTTGAAATACTGTAATTATTTTTATTAAGCGTGACATCAATATCAATAAAAATGTGATGATTATTGTTTCCATAATTGCCCATTGTTCCTAACCAGTGTTGATATTTTCAAAAAAGCAAGGCTTACAAGTATACCTAAAGCAACGGTTTTAGACGAGATTATGCGATCCTCCACAGAAGCAGTTTTATCAGAACCAGACAACTTTTCATTCAAACGAGCAAATAACTGCACAGAAGTCTTTTCTTGATGGAAAGGATGTATCTGCTCATCTCCCCCTTGGGGTTGGCAAACATTTTTTCCCCGTCCTGCAACACTGGTGAGAGAGTTCAAGAGTTGTGGTGAGCCAAACTGACAGATGGGATGATCCTTAAGGATAAATGTGTTTTCATTTGAAACCTTGGTAGGGACGATTGTTGGCAGAACACCGAAAGCCCAATCATTCCTTCAGTTGGCTGATAAAAATATGAGGGATGAGAGTGACTACTACCTCCGCCAAGTGTAAAAGGAGGTGGTTATATCTTTTTAGCTGAATTTGTTTAAATGCCTTATCGATACCTATGATACTTCAATCATTTGAAGCATTGCATTGGCAGTATTGCACCACAAAGGAAAGCGGTACAGGTATTGATTAGCAGACACGATTGCACAGAAGGAAGCAGCAAAAGAACGTTAGTACAATCGTTACATACTAACAGGTAGCGCCAAAAATCTATCAGTGGCGGTCAAACTTAATTTGACATTACAGATGATGACAAAATGACCAAAATGTGTAAAATTGATATAGCCCATCAGCTCGGTGGAAAGTCTACTTACTGATTACCACACAAGTAAGCTAGCTGTGTAACAGTGAAGCTAAGCTAGCTACTGTGCGCTAGTTTGACAGTTTGGCTATCAATAGCTGATTAAATATGAACTAAACTAAACTTCATGTTATTGCACATTTAAGTAAGAATACAATAAAGTGATAAATTAGATATTATGGAGATGGTTATTATAAAACACTACAATGAAAAACAATTGTTGTTTAAGCATAGAAATGTATACATAGACTCCATTTTGAGTTGCATTTTGGATGTCAGTGTATCCACCATATTTGATGTGGCAGGGCTTCTTTTAAATAATACTTCTAAATAATATTATTATGCATGAATTAATTGCATACTCTTAATTAATTTTAAAAGATGAAAATGTACTTATTGTGTGTTCATTTAATTTTTAGAGCTATAAATCTACTTTTTTGTTTTATTATTATGCATGAATTAGTTGCATACTCTTAATTAATTTTATGAGATGTAAATGTACTTATTGTGTGTTCATTTAATTTTTAGAGCTATAAATCTACTTTTTTGTTTTATAATGATCAGTGAAAAAATATTTATCACTCCAATATAAATTAGGACTACACAAGATTGTATGAGTTGACTTACTTAACCTACATAACCATTTGACTCAACTTGCTTCATTTTATTTTTTTCTACAGTAACTTGAGACCTGCACATACTGTATATGACTTACTGCCACCCTTTGCCTCTTTCCTGTGCTCTGTGATGGAGCCACTAAGTCATTATCATATCTTTGCATTCTGGCAGACAACAGCAGACCGCAGTGTATTGATTTGTTCTTCTTTGGTATAACTTGCAGACTTTCATGACTGTAGGAGAATAGACATAACAAAGTCTCCAATTTTTGCTGAATTCCATCTGCTTTCTTAAATATGTACCAGTAGCAACGTGACAAGGGGCAGCCATCTTGGTGTTCAAGACAAAAGAAAAACAAACAAAAACCCAGAAAATACAAATCTGAAGAAAAATATACATATACTGTATGAAATCATCCTTTATTAAAGTCAAAATAGCTCATTGACTCAATTGTTTTGCTCAGCATTTGGGAACATGGCGTGACAGCTGTTCTGTTTACAGGCTTGAACATGGAAATCAATTATTTACATGATCGAGCATCAAATCCACCATAGGAACCCTAGCTCTGGGTCACGCAAGGGGATCTTTTGTGCACAAATAACGTAGTCAATGTCCCCCCACACACTCCTACTGTAGTGTGAGCAATGCGTAGGCTGATGTTTGGGTAGAAGGGGACCCATGTGGCTCATTATGAGTTGTAGTCTTCAATCGCAAGGGGTCACAAAAGGGTCAGATGAGTGAAGGTTCAATTGGCTGGAAGGCTGTTGCGCTCCCATGAGTAAATGAGGATGCATGAGCATGTGCCTCTATGTGACAACTGTAACGAGTCATGTCTGCATTCTGCATGCCAACAGTTTATGATTGGCTGATAGATTGGTTACAGCTCAGGGGCTTTTAAATGGGTTAGAGAAAACAAGCAAAAAACGTCATAAACCATTAATGCTCAAATGTGTCATTATTGTTGCATGACAAGGTGTTGACTCGCCAAAATTACCACTGCCCCAAAAGTGAGGCATGAAATGAACAGAGATACTCCACAATACAGTTGTGTGTGTGTTTTCTGGCAAGGGAAATTGGCCTTCAAATTGGGTTAGAGGAGCAGAACCTCTCTTGGGTTCCCTTCACTGGAGCAAATGTGACAACGTGGTGTGTTGGGGGTTGAGCATAGCTTGCCAGGAGGTTGCCTGCATTTTGCCCTAATATGGGCATGGGTCGGGTGTGTTGTAGTGAGAGAGCGCAAAGTGGAAACCTGCCTTGCGACATCACAAGAATGGCAGCTTTACTTCTCTCTGCTTTATCACTGACACGTTATCGTTTCCTCTTCTGATCCGTTTCACACGCCAAAACAGGATTGAACTGTTTTGCTCTAATAGGCTAGCCACACTTAAAGAAGTTCCTGCTTCAACCACACTAGGGGTCTATTAAATACAGCCAGCACAGCTATTTACTGAATACAAAGTTCTGACTGTATAAATCGTACACCCGCCACTGTATAACCACACACTTGCTTGAGTCAGTGACAACAGAATCAGGCCTGATGGCTAAATCTTCAACTGATTCATTACAAAGTCACTACTTTCCCTCTCTCACATCTGGCCACTGATGGGGAGATGAAGAGGTGCAGCTGAAGAGGAAACAGACTCATAGCATTCATTAGGAATGGGTATTTGTTAATTATGGTAATTCTATACACTATTATATGTAAATGGCAGAAAATACAGGTGTTTTCATGGATATCTTTGAGGTCGATGTGGATTCCAATATTTGGTAGGATGTAACTATGGCTTTTGAAGACTGTACTGTGACACGAGGAGAAAGTGTGTGTGGAGACCCTGGCGACACGTGTTTCAAGGAACAATAGAGAGAGGAAAACAAGCCAGGGCAAGAGGCAAGAGGGAAAGTAAAGGAGGGAGTCTGGTATTTGAAGAGGAGGAGGCAGAGTCAGTGGTAGTCTGACCACTAGCAACCATTGCAGCATAAAAATTCCTCCAACTCCTCTCTGCTCAATGCCACTTCTGTTCGACCAAGCCATGCATGTCAACAAGACTGCAGATACAAAGGGAACCATGTCTATGTATGACTGGGGCGTGTGTGAAGCCGATGTATGCTAGCTGGTGTGTATATGAGAACATGAAGAAAACTGTTAAAAGGATCCTCTGACGGGTGAAAGTCAGTGAAGTTATCAAGCTCAATGAAGTTACCAAGTCTTGGTGATGGGCAATAAGAAATAAATGCTGACTTCACACTTGTTGGAGCGGACTAAAAAGTGCACACATTTGGTTTGTTTCACTTCATATCACAGACTAAATATAATTTGCACATAAAAATGCATTTACAAACTCCCAACCTGATTGGACAGTGTTGGGGACATACTGAGTTTGCGAACAACAAAAAGTTATGTCTGCTGAATACATTTGTCATTTCAGATCCTACCATTTGTTTCACCTGCTGAAATGTCAGTGCCGTGTTTACACTTCAATTTAAGTGATTTCGGTCCCCTTGTTTAGTTCACACGAGGGTTAAGTAATCACAGAAACGCTTGTTTTAACGGAATCAAACCACTGAATGCAGTGAATTTCTTTGGTTCAGATATGTTTTCATTATGAGAGCAAGCAGTCAACCATTGTTTACACACAGCTACCATTATTATTGTTCTCACACACACACACACACAGGTTTGTTTTACTATATTTGCGCGGCCATATCATTGACATAATGCATTTCCTAGCCCCTTCCCCTAACCCCAACCATCAAAAATCATTGCCTACCCCTATTCCTTACCCTAACCTCAACCATAACCCAATTCAAACCTAAACTCTAAAACCAAGTCTTGACCCTCAAAAAGAGGTCTAAACTTGTGGGGCCCAGCAAAATGGCCCCACATGGACAACCGGGTGGGCCCAACAGCTCTGTGAAATCCCAGAATGTTGGCCCCACTATGTTACAAAAACAAGACCACACACACACACACACACACACACACACACACACACACACACACACACACACACACACACAGAAAGCAACTTTGAAGACTTTTCTATAAAAAAACGGCAATGCCAGCACAGACTCAAGGGTGGCGCCTATCAAAACAAACTTGTTTGTAGCTTCCGGTAAATGGTGGTTATATTGTGGGAGATCAGTGCTAATCACTTAAAAATGAGCTGAGATGAACATTTTCCCTCATACAAACCAACAAACCTTTAAGTGAATAACCATGTTTCCAAGATTAAAACCTACAATAGTTGCTCCAATCCTTATACGCTGATCTCCGAGTTCCATCTCTCATCAATAAAACATTAGTAATAGATGCGCCTGCTGTGGTCAGTGGGAATGTGGATGAGTAGTAAAATGCTAGTCAGGCAAAGTCTGAAATGCTTTGCCAACTGCGTAAATGTTGCATAGACAGCTATACCTTAACTTAAATGAATGAAATAAATTAAATATATTTTGTGATTAGGGGCTATATAAATAAACTTGACTAAAGATAGATAAAATATATAAAATACAGTAAAATGGGGCGGGAGGGGGACATATTGTCCTTATTTTGTTCTAGTGGAACAATGAAAAATTTATGAAATAAAATGAATAAAATTAAAAGTAAAATAAAATAATAAAATAAATAACAATTAAATAATTATATCAATAAAAAACAAACCTACTTCTTCCCCCTTTCAAGACTAGGTGTTTGGATGCTACCCAAAGAAGGGAAAGATTACAGAGTAGACACGTCTGGTCAAAACTGCATTTTCATGAACCATGACTACACCGTGGGTCCTGATCCAGTTGCTGTCAATCCAGCGCAAGGCGAAAATGCAACACTTTTGGAGAGAAATTCCTTAGCTAAGGTCGACAACCTGATATTGAAGCACATACAGTTCTTCACCAGGTAAGGTAAGTTTAATTAACACATGCTTTATGAATGAATGTGCACTCGATTCTGACGCCTCCGTATTGATATATTTACATATCAATTATGTGATGACACCCGTAGCATCTAGATAGGAATATAATTCGACTTGTACATCTTGAAGATTTGTCCTTCGTGGCAGCTGGTGTGAATGAATTTGCTTTCATTATAAAACTCTTGATATTTTGCTAAATTTTCAGTATTTTCTACAATATTCTTAGGAAGAAGTGAAGCGAAAATATATAAGTTGGCTGAGTGTACAACGGAAGTGCAGGCTTGTAGTTCATTGGGGCATTTGCTAAGTTTAGCTGAAAAGCTACAATCAGCTACTAAATAAGTTTACAATCTGGCTATTAGTATAATTATTTAACTAACAGTCAGATGTACAAAAGTGAAGAAAAAATAAGTATCAAACCCTTCTGTTCCCTTGTTTGTTTGTTTTTTAGCTGCAGTACTTTAACAAGATGACTACTTACAGTCTATGCCTTATCACCACTAGGCCACAAAACTAAGAACTTGATTAACCAACATATTTAAGTATTATATTATATTTCTATTCATGCTTCCAATTCTTTAATTATTAATTTGGTGATTTCAGATTGCAAACAATTACTACTAAATACAAAACATCTTTGTAAAAGAGGAATTAACATTCATAATCAAAATTAACACAAGAGATGGAAACCTCTTGAAAGCTATAACAACATTAACTATGTCAAAATTCCTGCACCTGACAACACTTGTTTCAAACGTATTAAAAGGTGTAAAATGTGCTAACAAACTATAGCTTGCAAAACAGCTCTACACCAAATATGACTATTTTGTATTGCAACATTATGCCACAGTCATGGGAGCTATTAAAAAACGTACTTCCCTTTTTGATTTCTTCTGCAACCCATTTATACAGCCAACTAGGGTTTTTATCCAGTCATGGAACTTTACCAAGTACACTGACAGTAAACATAAATCCAGCGCATTGCCTGCACTTCACCTGGTACATGAGTGGGCAACAAGAGCATAAAGGAGGCTGAAAACACTCACACACAGAGAGAGCTGTTGTCTTGCTTGACAAGAAGATGCGTAAAAGTGAAACATGAGCAGGAAGCGTGCAGGGTCATGAGGCAGCACAGCAGTTGCACACGGCGGTAAAGTCAAGCAGGCAGCCAGGTTGGGGTAAAAGAGGAACTCGCTGCAGTCAGTTTGATTGTCACGGTCACATTATGACATGTACTGTAGTTTACTATGAACAAGTCATTTCCTCAGAGGGGAATGGAAACAGGAGGTGACAGACGACTGCCAACAATGAATAATAATAAACATGGGAGAATAGCAGCACTACAACAACAATAACATGATCCCGATGAACAGTCAAGGATTGTGTTTTTAAGAGTTCAAATGCTAAGCTCTTAAAGAGATAAGCTTCACCCACGGCTCAGATTCATTAATCCTGTTTGCCAAATTGTGAGACTGAATAGCGTTCCTGTTGGCGGTTACTGACACTTAGTTTTAAATTTACAATTTACAATTTCATACCTGCTTTCAAATGGTGACAGATCAAAATATCTGTTCTGAGCTAGCTAGCTAGCTAGCTAGATAGATAGATAAAGACTAATGTCACTTTAACACTAGATTTCAGACTTGGAGGTAGAAAATTGACCCAGCTTTGCCTTTTGAAATCTGAGGTGAAACCGAACAAAATTCAACATAAAACCCAGAAAATTAATACATTGTTTTTGTCCAGGTCCAAGACAAACCTAAATTTAGTTTTAAGGAAACATTTTTCGCCACAATTTAACACAGTTACCAGGTGTCTTAGTAAAAGGTCACTGATAAACGATATATTTTGACCATGATGGCAAAGGGCTGAGCTAGCGCGGTGGCTATTTGTTCTCAAAACAAAAAGACCGATTTGAACAGAAAAGTGAGCCCTTAAAAGTATCGTTTGTATTTGTTTTCCTTTTTTTCACAAAGCCACCAAAACACTTGTCAATTGTGTGCGTTAAAGTTAAAAAAATAAAATAAGGGAGAAGAAAAAGCAGATCTTCTTCCAGCTTAGCTGCAAAGTCATTGACAGAGGAACTGAAAGAAGAATAAACTAAGATATGGAGTGGTCTTACATAAATTAGTCAGACTACAATCAAAAGTATCCCACTGAAGAGTGAATATTTCCGAGTGTTGGCAAAGGTAGTAAATGTGCACTCATGTCAGGAAGTTCAAGGTTCGCAAAGGTTCGCCGGACATTTGCCTAGAGTTTTAAAGGGTTTTTCTTGTTCAAAATGTCCTTGGGACAAGAAAACCCATTAAAACTGTTTAGAGAATGTTTAGAGAGCATTTAGGAAACGCTGCAACTTTGAGCGAACCCTTACATGAAATCAACATTCGCTAGCGGATATGGTCGCCCCTCAGTGGGATAGGGGCTTTATTTGTGTGTGAAGTCTCACACTTGATGGGAAGGAAAGCACAGTAGAGACCCAACAATAAGTTTTTCTTAACACGTCCCCTGTAGTAATTTACATTTGGGGATTTAATCATTAGTAACATAACTACTACTAAGTGTTTAGCAACCTAGTAGTTAGCATGAGCAGTCAGATGGTAATATAAAGCAACTGTCAGCTAGGCATTGGTAAAACTCTTTTAAGTATTATCAAAAGGCTCTTGAATAAAGATTTACAAGCAGTCTAGCTTCATACTGTTGATGAATGAAATGTCTCGGCATAAAGTTGATGGAACAGTTTCTAAAACAACAAAAACAGCAAGTTAAAAAGCTCACGATAATGTACCTAGTCAACAAAAAGTAAACCACCCCTTTAAATGCAGCAACATAAGCACCATGCGATAAAATGATAATTTCTTTGAGAATGTGTGAAGATGCTATATCCTGTTTTTTGTTTCGGTTACAGTCACTCTGAACTGTGAGAAAACTGAAATAGGACTCACGATGAACTGCAAAAAAATTCAATATGAGTCATCATGATGCAGAACACGCATGCTCACACAATTGCCCAAACACAAACTGAAACTTTGAGTTACTGGTTTGTTATTATAAAAGGCAACAACACCTGAGGTTAATTGTTAACTTTACATCAACCTCAACAGCTGCAATAAGATTATCTTACCCTGTACCCCAAAATGTTTTTTTGCTTGTGAAACAAGTTTATAATTTATCCATCCTAGAGAGAAAATTAAATACTAGTGATGCAACGAATATTCGGCCACCGAAATTTATTAAAATTATTAAATTTATAAAATTAAAGCTGAAATAGGATGTTGTGGTGACGCAAGCAAAAAAAAAAAAACACACTGCAAGCAAGTGTCTGTTTGAATTAAACAGCGAACGCGGGGGTGAGTGTCCCCCTTTTCTTCTCGCTGGCTTTTCACCGTGTGAGTTTGCACCGGTCGGTCGCAGCAGCTCCCAGGGTCATTGCGCACACCGGAGGAGAGGGGCGTCACTTGATGTACAACAGTTAAGCGGATCGAAAAAAGACAGAACTGCCGTGTACTGCAGTACAGGTGAGCCACTCTTTCTCCTGCAACGCCCCCTCCCCCCTTTTTTTTTTATAAAAGCCCCTCGAACGCTTCCACTTTTTCACCGGCATCCTGGTGGCCGTGCTAAATACTTTATCTTTTTTTTTTTTCCAGGAAAGCTCAGTATTGTTCATTCGATTTGACATCATCATTGCTCTCCTTTTTTTTTTTTTTATAAAAATAAATAAATAATAATTTAAAAAAATATATATATATTTTTTTTTTTTGGATGTGGGTGAGTATGTGTATGTGGGTGTGTGTGTGCGTGCGAGCGTGTGTGTATTCATCAGTTCACCTAAAGCCTATTAAAAAAAAAATCCCATACTAATAATATAATATAATAATAAATTGCCAAATGCAGAAACATCAATGTAAGTTATCACGATGTGGTGGCTCTCGCTAACAGACAGAATTAAGTAACCAGAATTAGGTTAAAAAATTCTATATACGTAGACCATGTTTCTATAAATTTTGATATTTGTTTTTTATTTGAGGCAGATATTTTTTCCATTAAAATGTGATTTATGAGGAGGTTAGACCATTGGTCGATCTTCAGAGTTTGTTTATTTTTCCAGTTAACAAGAATTGTTTTTGTTTTTTTATCAAACTCTGCGTCGTTTAGCAGTGAGATGTTAAAACGCCATGTCGGTGGTGGTTTAAAGGTATAATCAACTTGTAGGGAAAGGGAGACTGGTGCATGGTCGCTAATAATAATAGGATGTATTTTTGTAACAGTTTTATCAGCAATAGAGTTATTTGTAAGAAAATAATCGATTCTTGAAAAAGACCTGTCTGTGCACAGCGGAAAAGAAGGTAAATTCCTTCTTATTTGGATTTTTAAGTCTCCAGCTGTCGACGAGGCCAAAATCATCCATATATTTCCCTATTACTTTAGTAGATTGTAATCGCTTTATACATGTTGTATTATTAGAACGGTCAATTAATGGATTTAAGACTGTGTTAAAGTCTCCTCCAATAATAATAGTAGAGTTCGCTGCTAAATCAAACAGCTGAGAGAAAAATTCATGGAAAAAGGCCGGATCATCATTATTAGGGGCATATAAATTACCAAGTGTATATATTTTATTAAATATAGTCACCTGAATAATAATGTATCGGCCCTCTGGGTCTGTTATTGTATTATTTAGAGTAAAGAGTAAATTCTTATGTATGAGTATACAGACTCCTCTTTGTCTACTGTTATAAGGGGCAGAGTACGCTTGGCTAAAATTCTTATCAATAAGTAATTTTTCTTCAGATTTTTGTAGGTGGGTTTCTTGTAGGAGGCAAATATCTGCTTTTAATTTTAAGAGATGGTCTAAAGTTTTTATTCTTTTTGCTTGTGAGCGAGCGCCACAAACATTCCAGGAAACCAGAGCTAATTTATGCATACAAACAATATGGACTCAGTCCTGTGTATATATCTGCATAGGCCATTTGTCAATATTGGCATGTTATAGGATAGAATCAAAGTGGTTAGGTGGTTTATGTAATTTGTGTAAAATATGAGGTGACGTGTAAGTAAATATAACAGTGAAAAAACGGGTAGGGAGGTGAAAGTGAAGGAAGTTAGCGGGGATTAAACATAAAAATACACCAGTAACTGGTAACTTGATTTTTTGTTTAAATATACTTTAGATATAGTTATGTATTTAATAATATATTTATAATATAGCCTAAACATAATGAGTATTCATATTTTAGGTTTTATAACCACATATACAGTATATGTATACATCTAATAATCAAACAAAGTTTAGTTCCACCAATGCCGTTTAGAACAGCCAGGGAGTGGAGTTGGGGTTCCGGAATAGTTGGCCATCGATGTATAGCTTTTTTTTTTTTTATAAAAGCCCCTCGAACGCTTCCACTTTTTCACCGGCATCCTGGTGGCCGTGCTAAATACTTTATCTAATGCTAGCACTATTGCTAGCAACAGTTTTAAACATGGAAACACTTACTAATATCTCTGGGTGGCGAAAGACTTGTACAGGACGCTGTGTGTCACTTTGCAAATGTATTTATTTATTTTGAAACGTTAGTGAATATGTGAATGTGCCGATTTTAAGTGCGCCACACCTTGTCCCGCCGCACGCATTCGTCCCCACCTGTGCGAACTACATTGACTATATGGCAATCACACCGCCAGAAAATGCTCAAACCTCGTTTGGTGTTTAATGTAGTGCGGTGTGGTGTTTAATTAGCCAACATGTCTGCGGTGTGGGCACATTTCAATTTATATTGTGCTTGGTTAATATGCCAGTGCTAAATACATACTTTATAATATTATTATTATTGTAATTAATTATAATAAATGCAATGATAGTAAAAATTGGCATACTTTTTTTTCGGCGTTTCGGTTTTCGGTCAAGCATTTTTCATTTTCGGTCGACCGTTTTCATTTCGGTACATCCCTATTAAATACAACTGCTCTCGTTTTTAGTGTCAAAATGTACATATGGGTCAGAATGTTTGTGCCCGTTATTATACTGTATATTAAATTTCACAACAGAATAAACCTACCTAGCAATAGCATAAGCCCTACACCTCTGGGTTTTTCCTGCATATAGAATTTGGAGGTGGCCTCCAGCTCTAAAAACCTCTAACATTATGAAAACAGTTATTCGACCAATGTTTCTCTAAGTTGGGTGTCATTTCTAACAGCAATTGCAGTACTGTACTACGAAAATGGGAAGTTAGTAAAGTTACTACTAAAACAAAGAAGAAGGAAAAAAAATCCCCTATTCTGATGATTTTTTTTGTACCGCAAATGTGTCAAATTATATAGTAGATTTAACATGTCAATATTGTTGTTGTTTGTTTTTTTTTAACCCAACATTATGTCTGATTTTGATTTGCGGAAAGTATTTCTGCCTTTACAGAGAACATAAACTGAGAGTTACTGAAGCATTCAATCATATCCTATGGGCCATACCATGCCATACATAGACAAGGCTAAGATAACTGTTAGCTTATTGAGTAACTACATTGTCGTTTTTATTGTAATGATTGTCTTGCCAACAAGCATTCAACACGGATTCAGGCCAACTGTAAATACGTGTACCAGTCTCAAGGTGATTTCTTTCAAAAATGGTGGACAGGCATTTGTGTTGTGTTTAGTCTGGGAAGGCACAAGTACAGTAAATCACAAACGAAGCACTAACGGTGGTATACACAGCTAAGTAGTAGCATATGTGCTAACATTTCACACGCAAAGTGTACATTTACTGCATAGCCATGTCCAGTTCAGCCTTATACAGTAACTTACCAAAGCATTTATGGACAGAACCGATGCTAAAAATTGGTCTTTTAATATTTATACACAAACATACAAAAAGGCTTGATATATGCGACACAAGGTTTATCCACAGTACCTATCGCCCAGCCATATTTGAGCAGCATTCCGTAAATGCTGCAATTAGAGACAAATTGAGATTGGTAAAATAATACAAACTTGCGCGCGCACACACACACACACACACACACACACACACACACACACACACACACGTTAGCTGTGATTCGCAGCTGTTGCTGTATGCTCTCTCACCAACAAAAGGGTGCCATTCTAGTAAAAGGAGAACCATGAAAAGCATGATTTATAGAGCAGAGCATTTCAGTCTAAAATGTACACAAAGAGCCCACATTTGTTGGTGCATTTCAGCACTTTGCAAAGGTCAAATCATGACATAAAATACTAGACTGGCAAGGCTCAGAATTAACTGTTTTTTGTTTGTTTGACGAGCAGTTGTGCAAATCAATCAGTTCATTTGAGGAGTAACTTTTTAATTTTGAGGAGCAATTTTTTGCAGGTTAATCCCTTCCCAATGACCTGAAGCAAGGGTTTTATTAAACAATATAAATAAGACAACACTAAAAGATAACATGTCAATCTTTGACTAGCAATTAGCATGGTTTCACTTTCTTCTGTTTAATTACTTTTTGTTATCCATTTCTGAGAATTTGTCAGAAGCATTATAGAGGCGGTTATTACTAACTCAACAGCGACTGTGCAACGTGTTTAGCCGCACTAGCTAGCCGGCTAGTTAGCTAGCTAGCAAAGCTCGCACTAACTAGATGGTGTGTCGTAATCTACCCACGCCTAATAATGCTTTTGAGAGCATGTCCGTGGTTCAATTATAGGTAAAACTTAAAAGAAAAACTCTGTCATTTTCAGTTTTGTTTTTCAATGTATTTAGAGTGTATTGGGTTTGAAAAGGTGGAACCTGGCCTTGTGAGTGACGTGGGTGTCAGTGAATAAAAGTGTTAAGATGGTTAAGAGCTGGCTATTAACTAGCTAACTGTTAGCCAGTCTGTGTGTTAAAAAAAACTGCTGATTGTATGAATATGAAATTGAAGTTTCACATGTGAAGATGTGAAATAAAAATTTCACATTCATATGATTTTACTTTGACTTTTTTGTAACCAAATTATTTGAGTTATCTGTTATGCCATCAATTGTTTCAGCCCTATTTGTAAGTAACTGGCGCCTATCCCAGCTGACTTTGGGCGAAAGGCAGGGTACACCCTGGATTTGTTTTTGCCATTCGCTGGGCAAAAAAAGACAAATTCTTCAAACTCACTTCACTTCTACATACAATTTTGTCTTCAATGAACCAAACATGCACGTTTTTGGAATGTGGGAGGAAGCCAGAGTAACAAGAGAACACGGGGAGAACATTCAAATTGGCAAGTGTAATTCAGCGGCTTGTGTTGCTTCCATGGAGGAAAATAGAATTAATGCCGTCTTGTAGATTTATCACTTCCGCTTAGTCATCATGGTAAAGAAACCTGTACTCACCACTAGCCCTGCGGTATGTGAGGCGAGATGATAACTGTTTCACTTGCACGTGGCAAACAGGCTGATTTCAGCAATACAACAAATAAAGGTGTGTCAAGTTTACTAGCATTCATTTTATTCTTGATGTATTTCGATGCTATAGACATGTTATTAATACAGTACATGGGGCAAATGCACAATGTCTCCTTTAATAAGAGCTGAGACATAATGAAAATAATGAAGCATGAATGTAGCAAAACATGTGCTTCTTTCACCAACATCCCAAGGGGCAGATTTGAGAGCACCACGTCAAGAGAGACAGCTGCTGCAGTCATACATCTCCACCAACAAGCACACTGGAGGCTTCCCACTGGCTTTTTGACTACTTTCCACTGCAGAGCAACAAGTCATCTATTCTGCACGTTCATGCCAATGCTGGTATCCTCTTGGGACGTCCTCAACATGAGGTTATTTGGCAGGAGCAGTGGCATTTCAAATGTCGATAAATTGCTAGTCTAACGGGGCATGAAGGATTTAACGCATTAAGACATCATTTGTGAGAGTAATAGCTTCAAAATAAATCTAATGTGTCTTTACTTTCTAAAGTTCCCAGGCAATCCAGGTAACCAAAAGTGCCGTAAAGAAGGAGTGCTAATGCACAGAATAATAAAACGCAGGTGGTTAAAGTGCACAGGAAGCATGAAGCTTTTATGATCCGCGCAGGGATACCACAGAACGTTAGAATCATTGCAGAGCTTAGGGAGGCTAATGGAAGCTAGCGGGTTAGCCTCCCCGGCATCTCTTCCCATGTGAGCTCATTTGACAGTGAGGGGCTTGACGGGGATACATACACACCGTTTGGCAACTAATCAGCGGGTTCAAGCAAGCACAGATATCATAACGGGCAGACAAGTTGGTTAAAAATGGTGGGAAAACTCACCTCTTTGTGTCTTTGGGGAGTAGTTCTAGCAGGTAATAAATGAAAAAGTGCGTGAGTGGCCCTTTTCGGCGACCTTGGTAACTCGGTCTGTCCAGCATTGAGTCAGAGCAAGACCCCGCCTTCTGCCTACAGAAAAACACAGGGGGGAAAACGGTCCGACATCTAAATCCCGCCCATTCGAGTTTTGATTGGTCCATATTAGGGACAGTGCAAAATTAGCCAATTAAATTTCACTCACTTGTCTCAATGCAAGTGGAGCATTCATCACATTCACACATACATTTAGTTATACTTCGACATTGAAAAAAATCCCCAAACTTTACGAGCTTTACTTTTCATTATACAATTTCAAAATTTAAGAGATATTTTACTCATTTACCTATATTTAATATGAAATATTTTAGCCCATATTGGGCCATATTTGGTGTTTCAACAGTGCTCAGGAAATATTGAATGCACCCCCCCCCCCCACACACACACACACACGAATTACAGAAGTGAACATGTTTGAACATCGTGTGTGCATACTTTGCCCTCAGGGATACAATACAAAAAGATGGGGACATTCATCCATTTTCTAAACCACTTATCCTAACATGACAGGGAAAAAAAGATTTTAATAGCTTGTTTACAAGTGGTCTGTGGCATGCCTGCCCACTCATCTAGTGTGAAAGCAAACAGCAACATAAATCTTTTGCGACCTGCCCAGTTTTGAAAATGTGTGAAAGCAAGGCGTTCTTCTTCTCTTACAAAACAAAGGGGCTGCAAAATACCAAGAGGCCCCCTAAACTGCAGATTTCGGTATTTGTGTGCCTCCATGAGTTTAAGTGCTGTGTACTTTTTACACTCTATTCTTGCTTATTTTCAGTGTTGTAAACTATGAAAAATCCAGTGTACTGTCTGTATGACTACTTCAAAAACTCACATGTCAAAAGTGAAGAGTAAGATGACACGTGCTAAAAGTTTTGGGAGTGCATTGTTGTCAACAGTTTTGTGAAAAATTGATGATGGTATGCGCACACTTTTTGGGGAATACCAAGCATGTTGGGGGCCCCTGTGAACCTTGGTGAGTGAGGGTGGGTTATAATAATTTAGGTCAATAAAATACCAGTCTGCAACACCCCAATTAAGATCAAGAATTAGGCCTTATGATGGGGTCACAGTATCTACTGTATCTATTGTGTAGTGTCATGTAAGTGTTGATGGCATGCATCCACTAGTGATCATTTTTAATAATTAATGGTTATATGTATGTATGTCATTTTAAAATACACGATGTTTTGTAATGAATGTAAGACTATTCCAATGACATAATAGTGGGCAAAAAAGTATCATTTTTATGCAATGCTGACATCTAGTGGTGTGTTTTTCTATTGTTGCCAAAAGTGCTACAAATGTTTTTGTTGTTATTATTGTTGTAAAAACATTTTTAACACTTGATTGAGATAAAGATAAAACCATTATCACCATCAATTTATTTTGTTTTGCGCCATGGGTCAACTCTTTGGTGAATTAAACATACTAAGACAAAATGTATTTATTTATTTATTGCAAATTTACACTGGATAGATCATTTGAAAGCTAATTAAATAATTATAATGAAATAAATGTGATTGAACTATTTCAGGCACAGATAAGTGGTCTTGCAACATGTTTTTTTTTTCATTTTCTATCGCGAATTGTTTTCTTTTGTTTTTAAAATAATTTTAATGATGCTCAGTAGCAACTGTACTTAGTGTTTTTCCATTGATTGTTTTATATTTACGGCATTAGTAGTGTTGTTGTTGTTGTTTGAATATTACTAACGTTCAAATTCGGGTTATACCATCGAATAGAATCAACTGTTACAACTAATAATCCCGAACATCTTAATGATGATGATGATAATAATAATATAGTTATTTTTAAATATATATATTTAAAATTATTATATTACATTTAAAAAGCCCAATGGACATTGAACATCCCAAAATACAATATGAAAAATACTAATATTGTAAAATAAAATACAAATAAAAAAGTCAATACAGAGGGCATGTACTGCGTTATCTTTAATTGTATTAATTCAACATTATTCTTACTATAGAAGTAATTGCACCATACTTATTAAGGTCGATTCAATGTTCGAGGACTAAGAGGTTCTGGGTTCAAAACTCTGTTCTGTCCATCAACCTTGTGTATATAATTCAAGCGTTCTCTCTGCGTGTATGGGTTCATTCCCCTCAGTGTTGGATAAATACATTTGAGCCTGTAGATGGCAGTAGCGCACCTCAGTGTTTACTCACTGCTTGCTTCCCTGGGTTGGACTGAATATAACGAGTCGTCCACTGACATGTAGAACATAACTTTTAATATATTTCGATGATTTGTCTGCAAGTGTGAGTCACAACGTAAAATGATTGACACAATCCTGTGCTTTTTGTCTAAACATTTCACGCTATTATTCAAATTGCATCAAGCATCTTCTCATCTGCGACGTGTGGCTCCAGAATCAAGATCCAACAGTCTGGAGCTTTTCTCAGGTGACTTTTGGTGAGAACTGGTGTAGAGCGTAGACTGGTTTCCATCCAAATGCAGGGCAAAGAAACACATATCAAATCACCGAAAGGTGCAAAAATGATTTATTTACTGTATTCAACATACACGTTTGACTACCTTTGTTAGTGACATACCGTGACAGGCAGACCAATTAAATATTCTTCCACCAGATTGTAGAGCAGAGGTGGGCATCGAGGGCCGGAGTCCTGCAGGTTTTGCATGTTGCCCTTCTTCAACACAGCTGATATATGATCAGCTCATCAGCAAGCACTGCATAAGCCTGATAACGATCCTGCTGATTGGAATCAGCCTGTGTTGGAAGTGAGAAACCTCTAAAACCTGCAGGACTCCGGCCCTCGAGGACCGAGATTGCCCACCTCTGTTGTAGAGGGTACATAAATCCATTTTGCTTGTTGTTATGAGTTTTTTTTCTAACTAAAATGTGTGCCTTTGCTCAATAAATGTTTTTTAAACATTAGACTGGTAGTAAACATGTCTGCTTCACAATTCAAAAGTTTTCTTTTCCGAATCATGGTTCTATGTCATTCAAATGTGGCATTTGCATGTTTTCCCTGTGCTTGTTTTCCTTCCATAAATATATAAATATATTTATAATATTATATAAATAAAATTGGGAAGAGTGAACAGAGGTTTACAGGCGTACACTTCCGTCTTCTCGAGCTTTGCAATGGTGTTTTTTTTTTGTCGATAAGCTCCATTAGGACAGTTTAAAATGGCACCAAGTGCACCTGTTGTTTTGTCACCTAAGGCTGGAAGTCGTTTAAACAATGCTTGCAAGCTTTAAGGTGTGCAGTTACGCAAACACTTTCAGATTCCATTCCATTCAAATGACGGCTTTGTTTGGTTACTTTTTTTTTTTAACTTAATTTTCACGCATGCGCAAACGTAATGCGCACTTCGCTTATTGTTAACAGCTTAGGTTGTAGCTGAAAAATTTAGCTGACTAACTGATCTAACTGTTATGTCGCACTCACACACACACACGCACGCACACACGCACACACACACACACACACACACACACACACACACACACACACACACACACACACACACACACACACACACACACACGCACACACTCACGCACACGCACACACATACTACGCGCCTTGACAGTTAACAGCCTTTCTCAGATCTAACAGGCTCAGCAGACTTTGGAGCAGTTGTTGGATCTTGGTGGACAGTTTCATCTAATTATCTTGGTCATAACCCCTGCTCCATCCTTCCTCTCCAGCCCTTTTGTCTGTCTCCTTTTTGTCGCGTTTGTCTTTGCAGTCCACTCAACCTTTTCACTGAGCTTCTGCTTCCTGACATGAGTTTCCCGAAACATGTTTGCATGCTTTTAAAATAGCTTTTAACACCGGATTGTCCAAGTGTACTGTAGTGTACATGCTTGTAAAAATTAACATGACAGGAAAATCCATGAATACAATTATTGTATTTTGTGCAGAATTTGAAAGAATATCATCTGTCATATGGGTTTCAAATGATAAAACAACACAACCAGGCTATGGTAATTAGATGATACAAAGCTTATGCCACAACTGCCTTGCAAGAATTAGATTTTCTTGAGCTAATGTCATGCATCCCCTTTAGAGAATCGTTTAGCATTTTAGAACTGCACAGCATTACACTGTTAGATAAAAAGAACAGACATCCATCCATCCGGAAATACGATGACACTCGGAAGATTTAAAGAGTCGATAAAGTTATGGCAAATCATTATTCAGGTCACACAAACTCTTATTAAATATGCATGTTTATTCATGGAGTTATTACCATAGTTGGAAGTGTTGCAATTCCGAGAAACTGATAAGAATGAAACTAGAAAAAAGATTCCTGACAGCGATTCACAAAATTCCACAGCATCATCTTAATGTAACAGATGTATAATCAGTTTAATAGTACAGTGGCTTGTAATAAAGAGAAAGTATTGCCATCATTGTTATGAGAACCAATCACCACGTATTTTAGTAATCTGTAATATTGGTGGACCGGCCAGGACAACTCTCATGTTGGGTGAGTGGATTTTGTATAAACTTTGTAAAATGTCCACATGGTTATTTGCATATACAATAATAACTAGAGCTGCAAGAAGTTATAAAGGGCCCTTGCAACCTTGGCCATGTCACATTGGACAAGAACCCTGTAAAATATTAATGTTTTTTTGCCAGGCCTTATGTGTGTGCAGAGTTTCACGATATTCGTTTAGGTTTAGACCCTCAAAAACAGCGCCATTTTTCTTTGCAGACAGCACATCGCCATGGCAACAGCGTGCGACAAAATAAAAAGCTTTCAATAACTTTTCATCTTAAACGTTTAGATGAAACACACAAGTTTGAAAACGATTGGATTAATCTGTAGAAGGAGTTGGTCAAAATATGACCTCTATATTAAAAAAAATCGATAAAAAATAAATAAATACAAAATGGCTTCCTCACATCTTACTTTCACATTCCAAAACCATGTTTCTTAGTTAGGTTGAAGTCTCTAAATTGTCCTCGGGTCTGAATGTCAGGGTCAGCTGGAATAAGTTTAAGTTCACCTGTGATTATTGTGAGCACAAACATTTCAGAAAAAAATGGATGGATAGTGTTGGAATGGAGGATTCTTACCATTTGCGTGTTCATGCCGTTGATTAATAATACATACAATGAGATCAGTGAATTCAGGCATTTTCTCTACATTTATTCCCGACATCGCGGACAGGAGATGATGCGCCTCCTCGCGCCATCTTGTTTCTCTCACTGTAAAGTTCCCATGCCCCGCCTGTGGCTAATATCCTTTGTCCTCCAAAACGTTACCTCGCAGAGTCACATGACTACGCCCCCATTGGTCAATATGATGTCTCAATCAACCATGCTAGTAGGAATTTAAAGTGAAAGAGAATTGTCATACAAAACTATACTGAGTAAATCCAAGTCCAATTCTAAATAGTCATAACTAAATCAAAACAGTTATAATTAACTTGAAACAGAATATTTCTTACAATGGCATTAACTGTTTTGTTTTCTTTAGCTTCTCATTATTTAACCAATTATTGAGATTTAAAAGTGAGGTAACAACAAATGGAAATCAACTGTCATGTCAAGAACATGTCAGTAAGGTGGGGGCTTTAGGACCCAGATGCGGGAAGGCAGGGCAAGGAGGCAGAGGTGCAGTCCAAAAAGACGTTTTAATATCTAATCAAAAAAAAAACCTAACTTCAAAATACAAAATAACCTGAACTAACAAAACATGACAAAACAACTAAGGCGAGGTTAACAACATGACATGGGTCCTGATCAGGAGAAGAGGTCAGCGTGACGTGGCGAAAGACTTACGACAGTTGCAACAGCAAAAATGAACCGACACAGACAGGGGGGAGACAACCGACTAAATACACCAACACTAATGACATGACAAGACACACCTGGCTGAGGGCACTGATTGGATGACACATGAGGGTAATGGGGAAAGGTGGACACAATCAGGGTTGACACAGACACCACATGAGGAAGGGCAAGTGACCAGAAACGAGAGGAGTCAGACTTTTCACAATAAAACGAAATGACAATGACAAGGGGAAGACATGACAGGGAGTAAACAAGACTGAAAATCAACATGACAGAACATGTCCAAATATTAGAGGTATAGATTTCCAAACGACAAAGTCTACCAAAGTGCGATCTGACCATTTAAAAAAATACTTTTATCATAATGCGATCGTGATATATGTGAGCCGCTAGCCGTGGCTAGCTCTGGCTAAAAATAGATCTAGTGGTCAAGATGTTTGATTTTGAGATTGAAAGAGGATCTTAATTATTTGTCCTCTTTGCGTGTTCCAAAATTTGAAGACAGATTTAATGTAAGAAAAAACACCTTTGCAAAAATGATTTTTTAATCCAACAGAGATCTCTGGACATTTAACAGCCTCTAATTCATCACTTAAACAGGTGGGATTCAGAGCGTCGAAATGTGTCTCTTCCGCGTGTAAAATGGCTTCTTATAGTTAAAACCGACCGCCTCTCTTTCATTTGTAGACAAAACATACTCTCTGGGTACTTTTCCATGAGCGATGGCGAAAACAGAGTCAGGAGTGCGTGTTCGAAACAGATTCTGTTCTCAAGGACCAAATGTGTTTTCGCACAAAGCGCTGAGAAGGAACTTTTTAGACTAAATAGTATGTCCCAGTTTAAGGTCAGATTATACCGAAATCAACACCATCTGCTCTGCACAGGACACAAAACATTTCGACAAGGTTAATATAAAGAATTAAAATGTTAATAATGTGTAACAATGGTTAATATATGAAATGAAGAATTAAAAATGTTATAATATCTATCAAGATCTCCAAATACCCTCCTTATGATCTCTTATTTTCCTTTAAAAGCAGCCCAAAACTTGAAATTGTTGTTAAAATGTAGGAAAATAAGTGATGAATCAACAATGTTGTTGTTGTTTTTGTTGTAACATGCTAGCGCTAGTAGCTAGAGCGGTCGGGAAACTAGCTAACTTGGTTTAAAAATAACCCGTCATTCTTCACTAATAAAACATTTCAACGTATGGCACTGCAAGGAGTGTTGAGCTAAATCTTCCGCATACGTCTTGCTTACACAAATAACGTTAGAGGAATCTCGGGGTGACATTCATCAATAACAAAAGAACATTCGGTGCAAACATAATAGAAACACAGTTGAGACCAGTGGAAAGTTGAGGGGCCAACTCAGTGAATATTATCTATAGGGATGTTTGATACCACTTTTTTCAGATAACTTTTACCATTACCACTAATAATTTTAAAATTGAATGACAGCTAATTTTAAAGAAAGACCTATATATCTCAATATAGCATTTACTCTTAAAATTATGAGTTTAATAGCAATTTTTTTATTCTTCTAATTTCTAATTTTTGTTCCTAAAATGTCCAAAAGAGGCAAGAGGCAGTTGCGAGTACTAATACCTCTTAAAATTACATTACTTTTTGTTCACAACAAATAAGACTATGAAATCAAGTGATGTTGTTATATTTAATTCATAGAGCGCTTCCAAATCGAAAAGTGTTGTGTTGAGCAACTTCACAGCTCCTGTTTTTCTTGCCTTCGAATCTGACTTGTCTTGCTGCCTCCTTCAGTCGCTCGTGGCTTTTAATTTAATTTGGTGGTTCTGGCGGCCCCCCGGGAGACAATCGCTCCCTCGGCATGTTTGAGCAGAAGCTACATAAAAAGGAAAAGAGGCTGTAAAAAAGAATGCAATGTACATTGTCTAAGAAATGTATTAGGCCGCCCAAAAAAAAAACGGAATAATGAATTTTAAACTGAACTTGCAGTGCAACAATGCTGTTGTTTCGGAAATGAATGGGTAACAGTTATGAACATATTTAGCATTACAAATGACGAACCATTGTAGCAAGATGAAAAAGGATTTTGGTAATTACCAATGCTGTTAAGCATTGAGGTGGTCTAATCCATTTCCTAAGCACCATATAGCTGTCAAATGCCAACGCTGCTGCTTTGTAGTGGTGACCGCCCCCATTTGCCTTTTCATCCGAGAATGCTCGCATGCTGATTAGCCATTTGTGGGAGGAAAATGTCAAACTTGTGACAGGAGCCCTGAAAACAGCTCGCTCTTGCATAACAATCTTTTGAGACCAATAATGTTTGTTCTAAGAGTATCGTTCTTGTGCTGCCCACTTTTGCAGATGTGCTCGTCATTAACTCTAAAAAGACAAAGAAGAAAGGGAGACAGTAACAGCCAACTGCATCTAGTGAATAATGTAGCAGCCCTGAAATATACATGAAGTATTTCATTTTGCACTTGAATTATGTACTGCAGGGCCTGCTGGATCAAACGTCTCCAATCACAGCGGGGGATGAAGTCACACACTCAAAAACAGAAGAAAAACATACTAGCTGTCAATTCATTTCTAATTCTTTAAACAAACAGCAGTTGCCATATGCAAACAAATATATACCTCTTTTTGAGTGTTTTGTTTATACACAACCCCGCAAACCACTCATCAAAATAACAGTGATCAGCAGGTTGTCAAGTGTCGCTTGACAAGGACTGACACGCAACCAGACGCTGTTTGGTTTTCGTTGCTCTCTACAGCAGATTGCAACCCACGTTTGGTGTTTGCCATCATTTTGTTTGAATACTATAACAAATACATTATATTCAACAGATGAAATAATGGAATTTTCATTTCACAATAGCCTCAAGCAAACCACCCCCGCCCGTTCCATCAAATGAAAATCTACAAATCGAAGGGCAGCTTCAGTGGTTGATCTTCTGTATATTTTCCACAGGAAAAATGTCTCCGCATGGAAATGTCTCCGCTTGCTCTCAAGGTTAAAAGCAGAAAAATGGCCATGCTGAGGTGCTACGAGACATGAATAAAAATGAGGCAGAATATGAGTGTAAATCAAGGTCCTGAGAGAAGAGGCAGCTGTGAATTGCTTGTGATTAAAAGAAAATAAAAATATTTTCAATAATTTTGACCTACGATGCTGCCTTGAAGGGCTCTAATGAGGACGTTGAAGATGGATGTATTTACTGAAAGCTTTTTGTGGTTATATAGTACATACTGTATATATGCTTAGGCAAAAAATATTTGTTACAAACAAAAATACTAGGGGTGTTGAAATTTTTTTTGGGGCAATATATTGTGATATTACCGTGCACAATTCTCGTATCGATTCAATATACGGCAAATCGATTTTTAAACATCAATTTTTGATGGAAATATTCAACAAAACATCTTACTTGAGGTTAGCTTTTAAACCAAGAGTGCCATCTAGAGGAGTTAAAAAATATCACAGGTGCTTCATGAAGCTTCATTTGTCCGTTTTTCTGTTTGTCTGTCTGTCTGTCTATTTAGCTGTTTAGCTAGATAGCACCTTTAAACAAGAGTGCCATCTAGAGGAGTAAACAAATATCACAGGTGATTCATAAAGCTTCATCTGTCTGTCTGTCTGGTTAGCTGTTTAGCTAGCTAGCTAGCTGGCCCATTACAACCAAGAGTGCCATCTAGAGGAGTCAAACAATATCACAAGTGTTTCATGAAGCTTCATTTGTCTATCACTACTGATTAGTATTTTCAAAATTTTGAATGAAAAAAATGGCAATAATCGACTTATAGATTCGTATCATGATTAATTGGTATCTAATCTAATCGTGACCTATGAATTGTGATACGGATCGAATCACCAGGTACGAGGCAATTCACACTCCTAAAAAATACTATGTAAGTTTCTGTAACCAAAAATAGTAAGAAAGAATGGCATGGTTATAACATATTTTAGGTGTTCTTTATTCTAAGAGTTTCCCAAACCTAATCTCGTCATTTATAAAACATTGCATATCTTCCTTAGCTGTGATTCGTATGCACGAGGTTGATGGCCAAGTGCCAAAGTTTATATTTCTTTAACACAACATTTCTACAAGTACTGTTTATTAGTTAACAGTAATAGGCAACAACAATTTATGATTTGTTTATTTACGTAATCAGTTATTTGGGCTCCGCCAAGGCAAATAATTCTGGAAACAATGGTGTTAGCCGCGCAATTAGCCGTTAGCGCAACAAACTAACTAGCAAGTGTCAGTGTGAACATTGACAAAATTAAACAATTGAAAATTGTTTTAGTGTTTCACTTTGACAGAGAGACTTGGATGATTGTTTCACTTCACGGCAAGTTGCGTCACGTTATTATACATCATTTAGTAACGTGCACACTAGCTGGCGAGAACCAGCCCTATGTTATGAATACACATGCTGGCGAGATGACGTCTGACAATCCACCAAGCCTCTCTCGTCACCTCAGTCTTGGTGGTCACGAAAGGCGGCACGCCTTTGGCTCAGCAGCATATAGAGCAGGATGAGGTCTTGCTCACTTATTAAAAACGGATGGATTTCAGTTAGGAACAGACTGTAAAGTGTAATTGGGTAAGTATTTCTGATGGAAGCGTGTCACAAACATGTTATTCAAACAACAACAAACTGCTTTTAATTATAGGAAATCTCAAACAATTATGCAAGCAAATGGGCTGTATTGGCTCTTATATTTGTAACGATTATCGGCTGGTTGTAACTTTTTCAACTTTATCACAGCCTGGACATGCCACAGTGGGTGTTGGGGGGGACCAAGAGCATCCCACACAGACCTCCAGCCCCACCCAGGCTGGAATGAGAAGACCGACTGACACACACACACACAAAACCTTCTCAGAAACCTGACTGAGTGTCTTATTTTGCAACAGAACAATAAATGATGTTTGCCATTTTTGAAATGTTGACTCCATGAAGATGTTTCATTTGAGTGGCATATTCTCCACTTAACTTTCATTTGTGAGCATGTTTTAAGAGTTGTAAGCTAGGTAACATGTCTTTTGATGTGTTCAACTGTACGCGTTTGCATTGATTGAATTTTGACCTTAGTATCTCGTTTAACATGGGATCCAAATTCAATTTGATGAAACTCAACCTGGCAAATTTCCAACTTCTCTGAGACCTGAGGTGCAGACACCGCACCCCTGGAGCGTGGGTGGGGCCACCGGTATAAAACCCGTGATCCACACATCGCTAATTCGTTTTTTTTTTTTTTTTGCTCTTCTCTTTCTCTTGGCTCCCTCTAATCAAAAATAGAGGTGGTGCTCCGCAGGCTTGCTCAAAATTGATTTAAATATTGAGTTTGCGTCTCCTTCAATTAATGAGTCAATTGATTATTAATTTAGCATTTAACAATTATTGATTTAATAATAGATTGAACCGATTTCCCTTACATATTAACTCATTCACTGCCATTGACGGCTATAGATGTCAAAAATTCATTTGAACCATTTCTATTAGTTTAACATTTTTTCCACTTTTGTTAACAAGAGTATAAAAACCTAGAAAAAAATGTTTGTTGTATATATAGAACAAATTTAAAATGTGTGATTAATTGTGAGTTAAGTATTGAAGTCATGCAATTAATTAATAAAAAAATAATCGCCTGATGCGATTAGAAAAAAATAAAAGATTATAAAAAATTAGGGTCGTCAGGCGATTACATTTTTTAATTGTAATTAATCGCATGACTTCACTAGTTAACTCATGATTAATCACAAACTTTATATCCGTTCTAAATTATTTAATTAATATATATATATTTTTTATATATATTTTATTAATTTATAATATATATTTTATTAATTAATAATTTGATTTAAAAAATTCTAGGTTTTCATACTCTTGTTAACATAAGTGGGGAAAAATGTTTAACTAATAGAAATAGTTCAAATGAATTTTTGACGTCTATAGCCGTCAATGGCAGTGAATGATTTAATGGAGATCTCATGACTCTTTTCTGCCACACTATTGCCTGAAATACGGTACCAGCAATCGAAATATGCATTCATTTTGTCTGTCAAAAATATGGGCAGAAAAGGTGGAAACGGGCTTACAGGAATGACAGAGGTGTTTCCACATTTTTTTTTTTTTAGTCTTTACAGCTGATGGAGATGAATATCCGCTGCCGTCCAGACAGTTTACCCATGACTGATTTCTCCGCTTGGCTTTCCAAGCATGAAAAAACTGCTGGCTATCAAATGTCAGCATCCATCTAGTCTGCACATAAAACATTGTTATACTCTGCAAGTTCTACTTTCAACTTATACAGTAAGTGACTATTTTTTTCTTTCTTTTTCACCTATGAATGAAACAACAACCTTATTCACATTTGTATTTGCAGGCAGAATTGCTGTTTTTACAAAGTTTTTCCTGTAGTTGAACAAAAAAGACCCAATTTTCATAATATGTGTTTAGTAAGTTTAGTTTAGTTTTTTCTTACGGGGCCCTCCAAAAGTAGAACAACTTTTGTTTGAAGCCAGCTACTTTTCAAGTGAGCAAAAGTATTGGAACTGACATTGTTAAATTAACTTAAGTAATAATATTTGGTATGACCCTTACTTGCAATATCTGCATCAAACCTGCGACCCATTGACTTTAACAGACTGCTGTATTCTCCATTTGAAATGCTTTTCCAGGCCTTTCTTGCAGACTCTTTCAGTTTTTGTTTGTTTTTAAGGGTTTCTCCCATCAGTCTCCTCTTCAGGAGGTAAAATACATGCTCTGTTGGGTTAAGATCTGATGATTGACTTGGTCAGTCTAAGAACTTGAGCTTGTCTACGCGTTTTTGTCGCCACCTGTTTCTTGTGTCAACGAATGAGCTACCTTCAGACACTTGTTTTGTTCAGATGTGCCTCGTTGTCTCGGCAATTTGTTGGTATTAGTTCACTGGTTTCTTTCAGTCTGTGTTGGGTTATCCATTTCCATAATTCCATCACGACAAACTTCATCTGTGACAAAAATCAACATTATGCTTTGTAAATATGTGTACTATAAATATTTTTGGGAAAAATTTAATGTTATTAAATGAGTGATAAAAGTGTAAAAATTAGTGCATTTATTTTGAGTTAATTTAAAGTTCCTTTAACGCCCCTTACTTGGGATGCCTGTGCATTTTAGGGAATTTTAGTTGCAACGCAGCAGACACGCCCACGTCAAAATTTAGCAGCCATTCCCACACCATGTTAATACTTGGGCGGGGCGCCTAAGTAAACTGGCCGCTGCCCAAGAAAAGAGAGTTATCGCTGTATGTATTCAAATGTGGAGATGGAACGAGAAAGTGAATAAAAAGAGATCAAATGAAACGCGAGACTTCAGTATGACCTCCTGTCCCCTGCAGTTCATTTCGATTACCCCGTTTGGACCCCACCCATTTGGCGATGTGTAGCGACCAGGCGCCATCCGCGGAGACTACTCGTACTCCGGTGGAACTCCGTAAATGGCATCAGCTTAAAGTCGAGACACGCTTACGAGGCACAATGTGTGTGTGCGTGGTGAGGACGTGTGTGAATTACAAAAAACAAGGCAAAATGACAATATTTTACACTCCCCCCCACAAAAAAACAAACAAACAAATTTCTCATCTGTGGGAAACACAGTTTAGCAGTAATAAATTGAATAATAATGCATATATTTGTGGAGACTGGTGTCAAGTTGTATTTTACAATTTAAAAAAATGTGCAGAATATCACAAGTTACTTCATGTTAAAGATTAGATAGCTCTTAATATAAAAAGAAAATGCACTGAGCTGTCACCAACGTCTTACAAATGCAATTATGCCATCTAGTGGCAGAAAAATTATCTCAACACAAATCAATATCACACATCTTTTAAATTTTAACTCAATTTTATAAATTATCATGAAATTACTGTATCGATGACTAAAAGATGCAGTCATATTTTCATTAAACATTTTTCCCACTTTTATGTTACCAAGAGTATGAAAACATACATTTAGAACAGATATAAAATCTGCGATTAATCGTGAGTTAACTATTGAAGTAATGCGAATAATTACGATTAAAAATTTAATCGCCCAACACCCCTAGTCTTTTCAAAAGCGTACATCATTATTCAACCACAATGAACACATCAAAATTCAACATTAGCTCTTTTTTCGGGGAAAACTTTATTTATATTTTCCATTTTGATTACAAATAGCAAATTAGTATCAAAAGTATACAAGTTATGCCACATAGGATGCGTTCACATTGCAGTTCAATTCAGTTTTTTTTTCTTACAAGTATCTGATTTTTTCATGCAGTGTGAACGGTACATTTCAGATTTTTTCACACCCGACCTGGGCCTCTTCCGTATGTGGATATAAATCGGATATGTATGCGATGCGTCTACATTGTGAACGCTCATCCGCACGCATCCGATTCATACGTCATCAAAAGCCTGATATTCGCTCTGCGCGGGCGGGAGAGAGTGCCTGGAGGGGAGACTACTGACACGTCTGTGAATATATACAAAGCTGTTTTGAGCAACAGTGTCACATTTTTATTTGTCTTTAATCTAAACATGAAGTTGACATGTGTGGCCATAGTAGAAATTCAGCCATGCATGCAGACGGTTCATCACGAACGGCGATGATGCGACGTCATCTTCGGTAGACTTCTCAATGAAATGATGAGGTCTAGGAGTGTCCCCTCATTTCGCTACTCTTGCGACATGAGATGAAAAAAATAAGTCTGACTAATTTGTTTCTGTTGCTGTTTGTTAAAACTGACGCACGAGGAAGCTGAGTACAGAAGCCAACCAGAAACGAGCGTGAAAACAGTCCACCAACCAGGAGCGTGGGCGTTCGCACAGCTAAATTTGCATAATGTACACAGACAAGACATATGAATCGAACTCCTAACACGTCCGCGAAACGAGTCCACCGGTCTACCAATCTGTAGCGTGCGTTGACACAGCTTAATTTGCATATGGCACGGTGATCCCTGAGTTTCTCACATCAGACACACTCATAAGACTTTAATCAATGGCTCTTCCATTTTTAGAAGCAGCCGTTTTCGTTATCAAGACAAAGCAGCCAGCACCTGACTCCCAGGCGTGCACCTCCCTCATATTACCCTCCTCACCCCTTCGTCTTCCCCCTGCAGCCCCTAATTCAGGGAAAGCCTGCCAGGGAGAATCCCTGTTCATGAACTGCAGCGCTCTAGCCTGCCCCACAAACTGACTGTGAGGGAAGAGATGACAATTTTTTTTTTGGTCTTCTTCACCCCATCTTCCCTCCTCCTCCTCCTCCTTCTCCTCCTTGCTTCTCTGATTCTCCACTCCATGCTTAGTCATGGAGTGTCGTGCTTGCTCCCTGATTGGTATGCAGAGCCAGGCCTGCTCTGTTCTGCAGTGTGGATCTGCTGCTTGCTGCGTGTCAGGGAATCGCACTGCAGTGGCGGGTGGGGCTCGCACGCTTACATAGGAGAAACCTCTTCTCTACTGCACCAGGAAAGCCGTTTTGGAATGATCACTGTAGTGGGGATAAAGTATGGGGCACAAACTACTTGCGCAATCTAATCAGATTCTATACAAGTGCTTGCTGGACTTAGATTGGCACTATAAGAGACATTTTTATTACCTATTTTGTTTTTGTTATTATGGTTGGAGGTAGGTCTAAATCTAATATTTGGTGAACTTTATTTTCTTTATTTTTTAATTAAGATCTCAATTTCCCTAGATGGAATTTATAGACAGTTGCTGAGCAGATGTACAAAAACTATCAAGACAAGATGAAGGAAGTCTGCCATTTTAGTTGTAAGCAGCCATTTTATGGTCATTTCCAGGAGTTTTTGTCCCTTTACTGCCAAGTTTGAAGCATGTATAATAGACAGATGGACTAAACTAAATTGCACGTGGGTGGAGCATTGCAGAGAAATTTGATGACTCGCCATAAAATATGAAACTCTTAATAACTCAACTCCACAAGGTCACAGCTTGATAACTCCCATTCACTCGGATTTCCTTCAAACTGAGTACTTGTCCTAACAAGCGTGGAGGTGTGAGGGGGTTCAATGTCATTTACTATGAGAATATAAAGATTATTGTAAAAAGACTAAGTGTCTGAAATAAAGTATTACAATCTTAAAAAGTTCAATATACACTCTGGAAAGAGAATTGTTGAACTAAGTTGAATTAAGTTAATCCAAAGTGAATATATTACATTTAATGAACTCATAATTAATTAAACTTAATATATGTACTTTGGATTAATTTAATTCAATTGTGCGTTACCAATTGAAACAATTTTTTTAAAAGTTGGTCAACAATTCATTTTGTAATCTTAAATTGGTTCAACAATTCTCTTTATAGAGTGAAGCGCTTGTATTGGATTTTAACAAATAGTGCAAGTGGTCATTATATTATGATTATGTATAATAAGTAGGAATAAGCAAATACCAGAGTTCACTTGTGTTGTTGCTTTAGAGCAGGGTGTCAAATTCATTTTAATTAAGGGCCACTTTCACCCAAATTTGATCTCAATTGGGCTAAAGCAGCATGTCCATGGCCTAATAATCTATAAATAATGATAGATCTTTTTTTGTGGTGCAAGTACTTAATTACAAGTACATTCTGAAAATGTTTCTTTTTATTATCATTATTAGGGATGGGCGAGTATTGATACCAGGTATCGGTTCTCGGCTGATACTCAGCCTGATTTCAAGGTATCGGTTCTCGTGACGGCCGTTTTATGATCAGGAAGAAGAAAATTAGAAATTAGGAGAAGAGAAAATTGCAATTAATTTCATGCAATTTTAAGGACATTTTTTATATTGGGTCTTTAAAATGATATGTCATTGTTTTTTGGGGGAAATTGTATGTATCAAAAGTACTAGTCTAGTGGTATCGGTATTTGGTATCGGTATTGGTGACTACTCAAGGTCTGAAAAAAGTGTTATTGAACATCCCTATCAAGTACATTCTGAAAATATTCCTATCTATTATCTTATTTCAGAAGTCATAACAAAAATTAGCACAAAATGTTTGCATCAAATCCTCAGTAACAGAAAATTTTAGAATGTCATTCAAGTGGTCAGTGTGCCCTCCAGTGGACAAAATAAGCAACAACAGTTAATTGAGGGGAGAACTGCAGTTAGTGTTCTGTCCTCACGGGCCAGATTGGATCACCTGATGGGCCTGTTCTGGCCCACGAGCCGTATGCTGGACACCCCTGCTGTAGAGCTCCCCTGCCATGAAATCTGGCTTTTTGTAACCAGTTACTATTTACAGGAAATGCATACACCGCAGATATTTCTGCAATGTCATACATATGGAAATTTAGTGAAAACAGTTTCATATTACATTCCGTAATCCACTTTAGAGAAATCAAGAGCTGTAAGTCAACTAAAACGGGGCTGCTAAGCATCCTGAAGACACCTTGATTAGCAAGCTCACGCTTATTACGGTGGAAGATGATAGCCAGGTTTGCCTGATCCGGGCTGTAATGTTTGAGTGAGAGCTGCATGAGACGTGCTGGAGTCACCGTGCATCAGCAGCCTGCTTTCCACTGCACTGGCGGAGGAGACCTCGATGGATTTTCTCCCCTGGCGCTGCTTGAACCCAATTACACTTGAAGCAATAAATCCTTAGCAATGCAATTTCCCCTCAAGACAAGATCTGCAGGGCTATCCCCCCTTTTCCTCTCCCATGCACATACAGTCTTTCTCCTCTATGTTCGTTTCCTTTATTTATGTCTTACTCTTCAATCATCTTGTCAATTTTTTCTCTTTCAATTCTATTTTCTTTCCTATCTTTTAACGTTCATGTTTTTTTCTCTATCCTTGGTGGTGCGTTTTATACTTTTTCTTTTCATGGTCAAACATGCAGCAGGTCACATTGACCGATAACAACTTTTTTTTCAAGGAGAGTGAACAGCCTGACGTCAGCGAGTGTAAAAGCAGAACATACGCTATATTGACTTTTAAACACAACCAGTCCAGTTCAATTTTCAACAGCAGTATTTGTGATTAATTTGCATTTGCAAAAAAATAAAGTGTAAAAGATGAGCGAAGTGAGATTCCAGGGAATAAAACTTGTGCTCAGTATTTCTGGGGGTCCACTTCGGAATCAGAACACACACCTCCCTACCTGTTTTTTCACTGTTATATTTACTTACTCGTCACCTCATATGTTACACAAATTACATAAACCACCTAACCACTTTGATTCTATCCTATAACATGCTAATATTGACAAATGGCCTATGCAGATATATACACATGACTGAGTCTATATTGTTTGTATGCATAAATTAGTTCTGGTTTCCTGGAATGTTTGTGGCGCTCGCTCAGAAGCAAAAAGAATAAAAACTTTAGACCATCTCTTAAAATTAAAAGCAGATATTTGCCTCCTACAAGAAACCCACCTACAAAAATCTGAAGAAAAATTACTTATTGATAAGAATTTTAGCCAAGCGTACTCTGCCCCTTATAACAGTAGACAAAGAGGAGTCTGTATACTCATACATAAGAATTTACTCTTTACTTTAAATAATACAATAACAGACCCAGAGGGCCGATACATTATTATTCAGGTGACTATATTTAATAAAATATATACACTTGGTAATTTATATGCCCCTAATAATGATGATCCGGCCTTTTTCCATGAATTTTTCTCTCAGCTGTTTGATTTAGCAGCGAACTCTACTATTATTATTGGAGGAGACTTTAACACAGTCTTAAATCCATTAATTGACCGTTCTAATAATACAACATGTAGGCGATTACAATCTAAGTAATAGGGGAATATATGGATGACTTTGGCCTCGTCGACAGCTGGAGACTTAAAAACCCAAATAAGAAGGAATTTACCTTCTGTTCTGCTGTGCACCGGTCTTTTTCAAGAATTGATTATTTTCTTACAAATAACTCTATTGCTGATAAAACTGTTACAAAAATACATCCTATTATTATTAGCGACCATGCACCAGTCTCCCTTTCCCTACAAGTTGATTATACCTTTAAACCACCACCGACATGGCGGTTTAACATCTCACTGCTAAACGACGCAGAGTTTGACAAAATTATAAGAAAAGAGTGGGCAGACTTTTTGGAAATAAATGACTCTCCAGACCTATCGCCATCTCTTCTCTGGGAAACTGGGAAAGCAGTAATTAGAGGTAAAATGATATCATATTCATCTTATAAAAAGAAACAGGATCAAAAATCAGAAAAAGACTTGGAAGATAAAATTAAACAACTGACGGATAAGTACGCAATAAACGCAAATAACCAAATATGGACTGACTTACAAAATACAAAAATACAGTTAGACGATATGCTAACTAAAAAGACAGAATTTATAATACAACAATTGAGATATAACAACTTTGAATATAATAACAAATCAGGTAAATTTCTTGCAAACCAACTTCAACGCAATCGGGAAAAGTCTCTTATAACGACTATTAAAGGGACAACTGGTGAATGCACACAATCACCAGAAGAAATTAATCACATTTTTTACAACTATTATCGTAACCTATACTTAGAAACTAACAAGCCTAACCCTGAGCATATTGAGGCATTCCTCAGTAGCTTAACTATACCTCAGTTAACTACTGAATATAAAGACATGTTAGAGGCACCACTTACTATAAACGAGTTGTACAGTGCTCTAGATAGTATGCCTAATGGCAAAGCACCTGGCCCGGATGGTTATCCGGCTATATTTTTTAAGCACTTCTGGTTAATGCTTGCTCCACTATTCTTAAGAGTAGTAACAGAAATTAAAACTAAGGGTTACATACGCCCACACATGAATACAGCAGCAATTAAACTTTTATTAAAGCCAGAAAAAGACCCCACCCTTCCATCAAGTTACCGTCCGATTTCACTAATTAACACTGATATTAAAATTATCACTAAGGCTTTCACATCGAGACTAGAAACAGTAATCTCGACAATTATTCATAGCGACCAAACAGGCTTTATTAAAGATCGGCACTCTACTAATAATATTAGGAGACTCTTTAACCTTAAGGCATGTCACAGCGGCATGATAAAAAGGCAGTTATTATATCATTGGAAGCAGAAAAAGCTTTCGACAAAGTTAACTGGTCCTTCCTCTTTGCTGTTTTAAATAAATTTGGCTTTGGGAAATCATTTATCCACTGGGTATCAGTATTATATGATTCTCCTAAAGCTACAGTTACTACTAATGGGATTATATCTCAGAGCTTTACTTTACAGAGAGGCACAAGACAGGGATGCCCACTATCCCCTTTATTATTTGCAATATTTATTGAGCCAATTGCATTAGCCATACGCCAGGAAAGAAGGATTCAACGAATTCACTCTGGGGTAACAGATCATAAAATTAATCTATATGCCGATGACATCTTACTTTATTTAGAAAAGCCGGCTACTTCGCTAGGGGAAGTATTTAACTTAATAACTAAATTCTCACAGTTATCAGATTATTCTATTAACTGGACAAAATCAACACTTCTACCTATTACAGAAAATTCATGGAACCCTGCAAGCCAGGACCCACACTACTCATTTCCTATAGGTAATTTAAAATATTTAGGCATAAAAATCTCACCTAAATTAACTGATTTAATTCATTTAAACTTTTCTCCACTTCTGGATAACATTTATAGTGACTTGGAGCGCTGGAATAATCTTCCTATTTCTCTAATAGGACGAATAGCCACCATTAAAATGAAATTTTTACCCAAAATAAACTATTTTTTCTCAATGATTCCATTTAAACCTACAGCTAAATGGTTCCAGTTGTTGGACTCAGCCGTTACAAAATTTTACTGGAATAAAAAAAAGCAAAGATTAGTCTATCTACTCTTCAAAAAAGTAAATCCAAAGGTGGTCTAGAGGCACCAAATTTTATGTACTACTATATAGCTAACCAGCTACAATATATCGTTCTATGGGCACAACCCAACAGAGACACTAACTGTTGGCAGGAACTAGAACAGAAGGATTGTAATAACCTCAGACTTCGAGATTTACTCTTTATTACAACATCGATTAAGCGACATAATTGTTTTAAAAACCCAATGATTTCCGCCACCGTGACTGCCTGGTGGAAGGCACTAGAATTGACAAAAGCCCAAGTGGAGCCCTGTGGGCTCTCTCCCCTATGGCATAACCCCGACTTTCAACTTAACAACCAACCGTTTTATTTAGGTGTGTGGGAGCAGAAAGGAATTACACATCTCCACCATCTCTTCTCAGATAATATGTTTATATCATATACATCCTTGCTCCAAAAATACAATATAAAAAAACGGAAATTTTTTACATTATCTACAAGTTAAAAATATGATAAAGAAAAAAATTCCAACACTTCGGGGTACGCTCCAACCGCCTGTTTTAGCTAAAGATATTAACAAGCTTTCTCTGACAACAACAAAAAAACTTTCCAAAATATATAAGTTACTTTCATATACTGATAAAATGTCTTTACCCATCTCGAAATGGGAGACAGACTTGTCTATAGCACCGGAATCTGACTTTTGGATTCAAGTTTGTGAAAACGCATTTAAAATGACAAAACACACAAATTTACAACTTATCCAATATAAAATTATTCACAGAACATACATTACTCAATATATGATGAAGAAAATGGGACTCTCAGACTCCGACATTTGTCTCCAATGTTTACAAAACACTACAGACACTTATGTTCATGCTTTATGGTTATGTACTCCGGTTATGTACTGTATTTCTGGACTAAAGTCTTAGAAAAACTTTCCGCTATTTTGGACTGTAGGATACCTTTATCTCCAAACTTGTGTTTGCTAGGTGACCTAACAACAACTGACTTACCACATAAACAATTTCAATCTACACTTGTAGCCCTTACTATCGCTAAAAAAACAATTCTTGTTAACTGGAAAAATAAACAAACTCTCAATATCGACCAATGGTCTAACCTCCTTATAAATCACATTTTAATGGAAAAAATATCTGCCTCAAATAAAAACCAAATATCAAAATTTATAGAAACACGGTCTACGTATATAGAATTTTTGTGTGTATATGTATATATATGTATATATCTTAAAAAAAAAGAGAAAAAAAAACATTTCAATTTATTATTTTTTTAATTTATTTTTTTAAAAAAAAAGAAGAGCAATGATGATGTCAAATCGAATGAACAATACTGAGCTCTCCTGAAAAAAAGAAAAAAAAAAGGAACACACACTTTCAAAAGATGGACTATCCTATTTTTTTCCAGTGCAAAGGGCTCTCTTGCATAAAAATTACCATTCGAGGATGGCACATAACAGTTGAACAAAAAAACAACATTAAGTGCAAGAACTAATTTTGTGCATTTTTTTCACCAAAATCCCCTCACTTCAAATTTGAATATTATTTTGAGGTATATTTGTTATTACAAATCCACCCAAAAATATTAGGCCCACTCATGTTGAATTCAGAAAGCGCTGTGTTCATGTTTTCCCCATCTCTATGCAGCTGAAGGAAGCACTACTGAGCTCACCAAATTCCCTGCAGCACAGATAGGCCAAAGAATGTAGTATGATCGCCTGCAGCCAGTGATGGACTCTAACCTGTGGATTGAACCCAGGTCACTCATTCGCTCCCAACCATTTTCACTGAAGCAACCCCCTTCGCTCCCGGCTGTTTTATTGGATTTTGACTGATTTTGCAAGTCCACAGAATATTGTTTTCTGTTGTTATAAAAACATGGAACCTACCAAAAGAAAGCTTAGAGTCTCTTCTTTCATCAGAAAAAAAGTATATTTGTATCTGTTTCCGTTTTGCAGCAATTAGCATTAGAATATAGCTACGGTTCATCATTATTCACAAACCTGTTGAAAACACTGGCAAAAAGAGCTTGTTGCAACATGTCCATGGCTGATCTCTTATACTCTCCTGCCACCTGCCGGCCGTTTTTGTAGTAACTACAATTTCTTCAAGCATTCTCTTCAGTTCTGAGGCTGCATCAAAACCTGAATGCTTTAGCATAAAAACACATAAACATATAAATACGTTTTTGGGAGTGAAGGACAAAGTAATAACAAACATATGTATAATTTTTTTGGTTTGAATGAGTAAGGAACCACTGTTGTATGCACAACTAAGCCATGTCTGTCTTCTAGTGGTGATTGGTTATATGACAATTAAAAAACTACACTTAATCACTGCATATTCGGAGATCAGCACCTAAGGATTTGCCTTTTCAGACTTTTTCCTTTTATTTATTTATTATTTATTTTTTTATATATTTTTTGCATGTTATGGATTTACCCCAGTTTTTCAGTGATTTTTTGTCTCCGCTTACCTCTGCTGTTTGTGGAAAACATTTATTGAATATTGATCAGCGTTTTTGAAGTATTTTTTGGTTTTGTAAAAAAAAAATTTTTTTTAAACCTTTTTTTTTTTAATGAACCCCCTCACCAGTTTCCCATCCCTAGTTTGAATAAATGAAAATAGAATAATGATAATGAATGAACGAATGAACAATATTCCTCTGCTGTCCTGCGTCCAAATGGTCATCCTGTACCAGTAAAACATTTGAGGAAAACATAAGCACAATTTTACTATGAATTATATTCCTCCTACGGGTCTGAGAACTGCAAGTAGCAGCCCTCAACCTTCAGCCATGGACTCTCTTAGATATGGCTTTGAAAATGTAGTTAAGTCTCTGTTGTCTATTTTTATCAGGCTGGCTGAATTATTCAAAGCCCGGTTTGCCTTTCTCTCCTCTGCTGTGCTTTATGCGTGTGTGTCATTGTAGCGTTTGCGCAAATTTTCCTCATTGTCTGCATGTGCTGGTGTTTGTATGCATTTGTGTGTATTTGCCTAACACGCACACCAACACAATGAGCATCCATTAGAATGAGACACAAAAGAGAGCAAGTGAAAAGAATAAAAAAAAAGGTTTCCTTTTATCCCTATCTGAGTCTGGGCACATGCATAAACTGCACTCTGAGCTACCAAGTGAGGACATCAGATGAGTCATTATATGAAACTCTATAGGGACACAAACCTGCTCTTTTCTGTAGGATCTGAATAGCTCAAACTGAGATGTAAAGAAAGACTTGCCTTTAATTTGGGCGTGTTTTAGAATCAGTGCCACTGGAGCCGCCGCATGATGAGATTTGTTTATGAATAATTAAGCCTAATACGGCTCAGACACAATCAAACCGTCCCAGTTGGACCTACAATCAAACAATCCGTATGCTCAAAGTGACCTTGCTCTGTCTTTAATCTCCTCTCCACTCAAGTCAGACAGCAGGTTTGGATTGGAACGAAAGAACTTCCCAATGCCACCGTATCTAATGTGATTTAATTAGCTACATTGATGACAGTCTGGGGTCCACTGAAGAGAAACACTGTTAACAAGGCCTGTGGGCTTTGTTATTAGCCTCTGGGAAGACTGAGAAGTATAGCAGAGTTTTCTGGACATAACATTAGTTTAATTACAGCACTCGGGTCAGGTTTGCGTGGGTTAAGGATTAGATTGCAGTTTAATTAAAATTTCAAACTAAACATAAAACGAAGGACATCTTAGCTTGAAGTCAGCTATCTTAATAAATAATGCTAACTAGCGTCTATGACTATGTTTATATGCCGTTTCAAAATCCGAATATTGGCAATATTTGGGTTTGGAAAAGCCTTGTAAACACGTGCCAAAAAAAAAAAATGGTTCACACCTTTTCTAACACAAATATTTAGTTATATAAACACGTGGTTTGTGTTTTGCGCATTCACAAGCAATCTTGGTCTGAACTACTTGTATGTACGGCGGCCATCTTATGTTGCCAAACGCTGAACAAGCCTCACTTTAATACAATGATTTCTCCGCTGCGTTTTCACATTTTTTTCTGTCTTTATGGCAAAAATGCCAATACGTGTCCGATAATGCCTATTTTATGAATTATCATGTGATGCGACCAAAAAGAAAATAATAATAATAATTTTGGACTTTTATTTTGAAATAGATTTAAAGACAGGAGTTTGTATCATTCACAAGTCAGTCAATATGCTATGGGAGCAGCTATCAGGTTTGTACTGTCTCACAAAAACAGTATATAAAAATGTTACCCTTTTAACAACCTGTATGTAGCGGTCAAATCTGGACATGATGTGATGATATGACTTGAAAAAAATAAGATTTTTTTCCAACAAATATATAAGTGTTCAGCATAAATGAGTATCTGGTTTGTAAGAACCCTTTTAGTTTCCTTTCAGAATCAAGATTTTCTGTGTCATACTATACTTCAAAATACTCCCACAAATGTGGGCTATTTGATTGCAAACAACAGTTAATTAGCACACGAAAAAAAAGTAGTTTTCTTGACAAAGTTATGAAAGAACATATTTTACAAGTAGACCCCGAGAAAAAGACGGACAACTTGCTAATTACAGTCCTAGCCGAGATGTTGCTATTCATAAAAGTCGTGGAGGTAATAGAAAATACTAGATTGTAGTCATTTTTGTTGTGGGATGTATTCATTAATTTTTTGCATTAGTTAATCAAATTAAATTGATGGTTTTGTAATCCATGCAAATTTTTCTTATGCTCATTGTGATATTGAATAAAATCTTTGAGATGAGTTGAAGCATCTCAGTAAAACTAGACTAAGTAAAATTTCTGCAGAAGTTGCGTGAAAATTAATGCTAATAGCTGAATGCTAAGCTGAATTCTTATGAAGTAAATTGAAAGCTAAATTATGTGAAAATTACAAAGTATTAATTGTAGTTGAAAGATAAATGAATAAAAAGAACACTTGAATTCGGGAGGCCTAAATTTTTGAAGCAAGTTGAAATTTATATGGAAAAGTGGAACTAATGATATCCAATGAAAAAGCAGGAGGGGGGGGGGGGCTTCACTTAATAGCGCCACCTAGGCTTGCAGTGCCCTACATTCATATAGATGAAAAAGTGGAACTAATGATATCCAATGGAAAAATGGAAAAACAAACAAACTCAATAGCACCTCCTAGGCATGCAGTACCTTTCATTCATTTGGATGGAAAAGTGAAACAAATGATATCCAATGTAAAAATGTAAAAAAACAAACAAAAAATCACTCAATAGCGCCACCTATGCATGCCATTCATTTACATGGAAAAATGGAACTATAATAGTCAGTTGATATACATTTATAAACCTTAGCATAATTGCCATGGATATATTTGCAATGTACAGTCAGAGGCGGGATTCAAACCTGCCACCTCCTGGTTACTGGACAAGGCAATTTACACAATGCACCACAAGACAGCTGGTAATGATGGTGGAAAGTGGGACTTGTTCAATGTCATTCCCGTTGAAAATGAATGGGGAAGAGTTGATATTTAACATAAAATTGTGCCAATACTGTAAGTAATGTGGAGTCAGACGATAAATACCCCGTATATATAAATATAAATAAATATATGAATTTGAAATTTTGTTGTAAATCGGATGTATTATGTGGGAGTTAATGCACGGCAAAATAAGTAAGAATAAAAAAATCTCAATAAAATATAGATAATAGATGTCGTATTCTATTTAGGGCCAAATTATGTCATTTGCACCTGAATGGGACGCAGCACGATGCAAATGAACACAAAGAAGTGTAGTAAGTGTACCAAGCTAAGTCACAGTATTGTTACAATTAAATCTACAAGGCTTCATATGCTGACCTGAGAGGCTTGAGTGTAGTTGAAAGCCCGTCGGGTCCTATCGGGCTCCCCAAGAGTACTTGTGCATTCGTATCGATGCAAAAAGTGGTTGCTATTTAATGAGCAATTTGACATAGAAGATAGAGACACAAATGTGAGAGAGGGATTGTGTTATGTCAAAAACACCACTGCATAATAAGCTTTTACACATGCCTGGATTATCTCTAATTGAAAATAAACAATGATACGAAATGGGACAAACACAAACATACTGCAGGGTGTTGTAGAGCTGTCATGTTCCTGTTTCCGACTGTTGTCGGATGGCGCGGTGTCGCCTGATGGCACCAGAGTGAAGAACATTAGCAGAGCTTCAGCTCTCATGTGAGCGCCCTAGAAAACACACCAGAGGGAAGGCACATTGTGTTTTATGGCATTTAGTCATACAGTCGTTTGGACGGTTTTAAAATGAGTCACAGGCTGACTCACTGCTGCTCTTACAGCCTAATCAAAGAGAATTATGACCACCCGGAGGCACATTCTGTTATCCTCTATAGGACTCTTATGCGTTCATCGGCCACAGAATTAGATACTCGCATAATCTAATGAAATCCAATACAAGAGCTAAATTACAATTTCTGCCTTTACAAATATAGTAGTGCTCAGTTTGATCAAAACTGTCTTCGAGGTATTATTGTAATAAAGTGTTCACTTCTACTTCACCAATTGTTATTTATCTAGTTACAGTACATGAAGTGTAGGCAAATGAAACACGCAAACAAAAACTGAATATTCACATGCTGTACCTTTAAATGTTAATGTATTTAACAAAACTAAAGTCTTTAGCAATTTTTTTTTAGAACACCACCTACTCAGAGACCAGATGGCATCATGAAGTACTTAAACGCAAACTTTTTACATTTCAGTGATTGACAGACATTGTAACTATTTAATTTTATTTTTTTTAAAGAATTAGGAATTTCAAACTATGCCTCAATTTGCGACAACTTCTCAGAGAGGTCATCATTAATGATTTTTCTATTCAGGTTTACTTACACTACATTCAAAATTAAATGACATTGTACTTTCCTATTTTTTTCATATTAATTTAAAATAGTAAATTTGAAAATTTTCTTGACCAGGTACCGATACTACTACTACATTTGATAACTTTTCCCCAAAAATCAATGACAAATAATTTTAAAGAAATAATTCACAATATATAGTGTTTTTCTTTAAAATTCTTGACATTAATGGCAAATTACTATTCTTCCAATTTCTAGTTCTAGTAAAACGGCCACAAGAGGGTGATCAATACTGGTATCGATTGCTGTTGCGAGTACCAATACCTTTAAATAAGACTTGGTATCAGGCCGCTAATGATACCTTGTAGTCACCTATCCCTACTTGATAATAATTATCTATAGCATTAACAACATCACTTTAGGGCAAAAGCTTCTAATGGATATAAAACGTCATACACTCCAGTTCAAAAGCAACTTTTTTTTTGTACTTAACTTCATCTTAGACTTACTGTACATGTTTATTGCATAAAAACCTGGGATTTGAACAGGGGTGTGTAGACTTTTTATAGCTACTCTACATACAGATGTATTAACCATTACGTAATGGTTATAGTGGAATGGATGTAATAATATTGTAGAACGACAAAAGGATCTCTCCTGCATCTTCCTCTTTCTTCCATCCATCCATCCATCCATCCATTTGCAAAGCCTGCATTTATATAAGAGATGCATTTGCTGGGGCACTAAAAGCCAAATGCAGTGAAGTGGATCTACATTACAGCCTGTGTTATGAGAGAACTCCAAATGGCATCAGCGCTCACTCGGAATTAATGGAGTTAGTTACACACAAGGGGGAGGATTTTCTTCAATAGCGGCTCTGCAGTGGGCTCCAAACCTCTCGATTCCATCACCAAGCATCAAAGTTGCTCTTATGTGTAGAGTTAAGAGGATATTACTAAATTGACACCCCAGGTACTGTTTGTTTCGGGGAGGGGGGACTTTTAACTGCTGCAAATTAATTTAACGGTGAATAAAATAAACATGGTGCATCATTTACATTTGTGTGGATTGTTCGTCCACACGGCGGCGCTGTTTCGGAGCTTGAAACCGATCACTTTTGGAACCGGACTCCAGAGTGGATTTATTTTTATTTTTATTTTTTTAAACGCGCCCCGTACGTTACAATGTGGACACCATATGCGGGATACTCCTCCAGTGATGACGTAGTGGTTGTCGTAGTTTGATGTCGTAGTTTGTGGGTGCACGGCCAAGGTAGTATAAGAGTAGCGATCAAGGCTCCATGGCTATGCAGTGGATCTTTCTGGCATCCAGTAAATAGTTCAACTATTTAGATGCGGCAACTGTGTGCGTTGTGACACCATAAAGACTAGCAATGTTTTTACAAATAGAAATTTGTTTATCAACTGTAACACTACATATGTGGTCTTTAAACTGGATTTCCCTTGTGGCCGTTTCTTCATTGGTAGAACCAAGCGCAAATTGAAATCCAGACTTGCCGAGCACAAACAAGCTATAAGAATTGGCAATGCTCTATACCCTATGGCACTGCATTATAAATATTCCAATCATTGCAATCTATAAGGGGAGGAGATAGATTAAAAAGTATTTTTGGATCGACACTTCAAGAGCCACAAAATTACCTGGTCTGAATGGTGAACTGAATTTCATTCCTTTTCTTTAAGATCTCTTCTGAAAAATAATTGTATATTCCGTTCCGTTCTATTCCGTCTTCAATTCCGCTTATCCGGGGTCGGGTCGCGGAGGCAGCAGCTTTAGCAGGGAAGCCCAGACTTCCCTCTCCCCAGCCACTTCACCCAGCTCCTCCGACGGGATCCCAAGGCGTTCCCAGGCCAGCCGAGAGACGTAGTCTCTCCAACGTGTCCTGGGTCGTCCCCGGGGCCTCCCGCCGGTAGGACATGCCCGGAACACCTCCCCAGGGAGGCGTCCAGGAGGCATCCGAACCAGATGCCCGAGCCACCTCAACTGATTCCTCTCAACTTGGAGGAGTATCGGCTCGATGCTGAGTCCCTCCCGGATGACCGAGCTTCTCACCCTATCTCTAAGGGAGAGCCCGGCTACCTTGCGGAGGAAACTCAGTACTAATATATTATATATTGTAAATCATATATTGTGTTTCATTTTTTTATTATTGACTTTTCAAAAATATTGCTGATTGTTGTTTGCTGATTGGTTGATGAGTACCAGCTGACTGTGTGTCCATCCCACAGTGAACATGTGACTAACTTCTATATAAGCAGTTGTATGACGATCCTTTTCAGCTTGCCCCGACGAATGGCCAAAACACGTTGGTGATTTTTAATCAACTGGCCATGTGGCAATAAAGGCCTTTTACTTGGCTCACCTTTGAGTGCCTCAGTTTTCTCTCTTTTTTGAAAATACTTCTGCGGATCCCTCCACTGAAGAAACATTTTTGGGATAAATCCAAAAATATCCTAGCAGCGCTCCTGGATGCTCTGATTGTTGACATATTTACCTTCCTGCTTTTTGAGCTCCTCCATATTATGCTTCTAGGCGTATAAAGATAAATGCCCGCTCAAAGATATATGAATTATTCTTCTTCCCGTAGAGCCGCAGAGGACTGCAGCAATAATGTGCAATCATCTCCTTTGTTTTCCACTCCCTGGACTAATACATCAAAACTTCACAGTGCAAATCAAATGAAGTGCCGCGTGTGTTATTATCCTCATCGTTCATCACAGCGCTCGCCTTGTTTTTGAAACTTTATCCACAACGTGCACTTTAACCGCATAGCAAATGCAGGTGTTGTCAGAACATCAGCGACTGTGAATAATATATTTTGCAACGTGATTGCTTAAACCTTTTAAGGTAATTTATCGGTACAGAACACACGGGCAGCAAACATCCATTCCAATTAGCCTAATCTGCATTCAAAGCGGTAGCGCACTCCTGACATGAGAATTAAAGCTGATGCGCATACAATATATGTGTGTGTTGCCATGGTGAAAATACGCGTTTAGGGAATGCTGCTGTGCAAGACACAACACAAACACAAGCCTGGAGGAGTAAGGAGACATTCTCCATTTATACGAGCAAAAAATAAATAAAAAAGACGCACTCACAGCCATATAGGCAAAAGGCTCAATCCTCCAGGACAACATGTTCTGGTGCATTTGCAGCTCTATTTATTTCAGTGCAGCTGGCTCAAGGCCCCACTTCCAGGGCGAACAAGGCCTGCATGAGGCCACACGGTCCCCGCGGACGAGAGCTGCTCGCTGGGATACAGAAAAAGATAAGAGCAGGCTGTGCCAGCGTTATCTAACACATGCACCGAGAAAATGTCACAAATGCTTTATAAATGACACACTATCAGATAGTTCATACTGACTTTGGAGTCTAGATTATATTGATTTTTCCTTTCATCCTGCTATCCTAGTCTGCGGCATTATATGCCAGCAGGATGACAGCAGAGTTTGCTCAATACAAAAATAGAACTAGTATTGATCTCTCTGTTAGATCTTGTTACACATGTCCTGTTTATCCCTGCAAATATGTTTGTTTGTGTGGTAGTTTGTTGTGCTGCAGTAACAAATCGAATCAAGGCGGTGCACATCAACATAAAAGGAAGTTGGAATGAAAAGGAATGTTTACTGTAGGCTGATCTATACGCACAGTTGTGTTGAGTGTGTTAGTTTAATAATTATTTTTTAATAATACAGGTGTACTAATATAGTTTGTAGAATGGCATTGAACAGCACCATTTAGCAGAGAGATTGAAATAAAACATAATCTCAATATGTACATACCAACATAAAATGTGTATCTTGAAAGACATTATAGACGAGTGAAGTTTATGTTGCTTAAAATGAATGAGTTTAAAATAATTTCCAGGGTCCATCTGTGAAATATCATAACTGAACAGGTAATGTTTTAAGTAACATTTTAACTAATTTGAACCCAAAAACGTATAAAAACGTTCTATTTTAAATATTGCCATGGTCCCAAAAACATATTTATAAGTTTTTTTAATGTTTTTTTTTTTTTTTAATGCTTGATTATAAAAAGCTTTGATGCAGCCTCTGACCTGAAGAGGTCATTTAAAGCAATGGTAGTTATTACAAAAAAGAGCCAGCAAGTGGCAGCAGAGTATAAGAGATCAGCCAGGGCCATGTTGCAACAACCTCTTTTTCCCAGTGTTTTTAACAGGTTTGTAAATAATGATGAAACTTAGCTATATTCTAATGCTAATTGCTGCAAAACGGAAACAGATACAAATATACTTTTTTTTCTGAAGAAAAAAGAAACTCAAATCTTTATATATATATATATATATGTATATATATATATGTAGTATTCATAACGTTGATGATGATGGTTATTATTATATTTATTTGGTTTTATTTATTTATTTTTGTGTTTTTTTTTTACAAATCATTTATCTAATGTCTCAAATTTGCGTGTCAGGTTAATTGACTCTAAAGAATGCTCTGAAAATGAGGATGATCTCCGGGCTGATCTCATGATAGACTTCAGTTGACCAGTTCACAGGTGACCCTAATGAGGACAAGTGGCATAGAAAATAGATGGATATTAGTTTTACTACACTGCAGAGGAGCACTACATTTGCCCTAACAAAACACAAGAGGTGTCCAGGCCGGCTAATTGGGGTCGCCATGACAATAACAGCCACCCTCTTCAACTCATTACAAGCCAGTGGACCATCCAAATGACGTTGAAGCTGTTAATTCAAGGTAAAAGTGCTACCTCCTTCTGCTTTAATGCTGTTTGAATAAAGACCGCAAAGAAGCAATTATACAAATGAATGGGAAGACGCTTACGAGCTAATTAAGTGTAGCGCATGATCATGATGTTTCGGGAAAGTACAGCCGGGGAATTCATCAGGAGGCATTTAATAAAGGAGTGGTGCAGGAAGTGATTGGAAGAGTGAGGCAGCCAGTGGATGAGTAAAGTGGTGGCTGACTTATGGGCGACAAAGAGTTGAATTTTAATGCTGGCCTGCTGCAAGTCACCTCCTGCTGAGCCCACTGTGGACACATCCAGCTGTGACACCCTGCTGTTAATGTTTGAAAGAAGAAAAAAAAAAGAGTGTACTTTGCTCTAAGGAAAAAGAAATAATAATACCTTATATTGAGCCAACCTGTTGAAGTTAAATATTTATCGTCCTCTGTTTGCCCAGAAAATGCAATAAAAGTGTCCCCATTGTGACTGAGTCACATTTTATGCTTGTACACGGTTGTATAATGGTGAGCGTGTCTGCCTCACAGTCAAGTCGGCTCAGTCCTTCCTGTGTGGAGTATGCGCTGCTATGACCTGGAGAAATGTATGCTGCTCTGCAAAAAAAATATGTTTAAAGCTTTCGATGGGTTCAGATTATCTGTATTATTAACAACGAGGCACTCACACCTTTGCTCTTTCTGCCTCTCTCCATGAAGTGCGAACACTCATGGTCCACAATGAGGCGCTCTAAAGTGTCAGTCTTTTTCATTTTTTCCCACTATTTGCTGTGACATGAGTGCACACTTTTAAAGGGTGATTATGTTGTTTTTACCTCATCATATAGTAGTTAACATATTTTGATACTTTTACAGTTAAAGTTAAAATACATTAAAATGATTCTATATGTGAACAGCATCCCTAAAAAGATTGTCCATTAGGGGTTGTGTTGTACAGATAAAAGTAAAAGGATCATTTTGTTTAGTTTTCTGTAAAAAAAAAGAAAGAAAAAAGTAGACATTTTATATAGAGAGAAAATGTCAGGAAAAATAACTACAATAGAAATAGGACGGAAATAAAAAGGCTTTTTGTGTTGTTTTTCAGGCTGAGAGCAGAAGCAACTGCAGTGGCGGTGGAGAATCATAATACAATATTAGGGCATGCAGCATAGCTAAGGAGTTATATAAGACATACTGATATCTTCCTTTGTCCTGTGTTTTTTCTTTTTTAAGACAAAAAAAGGTTGTGCTTTATCTTGACTAGTTTCGGCGACGACTGCCGCCTTCCTCAGAAGCTGTCAAACTGACAGTTGTGACGTGTTACGTATCAGCTGAATGCAGGAATGTGACAAACAAACAGCAACACATTACACCAGAGCAGAAAAGGAAAGGGCCACAAGAAAACCTCAAATCCGCCATATCAGATCACTGCAAACGAGAAAACCACATCATGGATTTGGACAAAGCAAGCATCATTGGAACAGAAGAGCAAAAATACAAAAGATGGATAAAAGAAGCAATAGAGATCAGGAAACAGGGATAGGACACTAAACAGAGACGAGGGAACTTTTCAACTTTTTTTTTGTCTTAAAAAAGAGAAAACACAGGATCATATAGATTTGTTGACAAGATGAATTTTTTTTAGCCATATCTTCCTTTCCGACAAAAAACATATTTATTTGGCTTCTATTGAACAATGAGCCCCCTTGAAAGTGGTCTAATTATATATATTTTTTAATATATGATTTACAGTTTAAATTGCTGACCAGAAAATATTCAATGGTTTCCTCTCTCATGTGACCTTGCAGTACAAAAAAAATAAATATTGATGCTAATGTTTTTTTCTTATTTAAATCAATATTTTTAAACTCTGTTGCTGAAGGTCAGATCTGTTGACACAAAAGATATTTTTCATTGTGGAAATATTGCTGCTGTAGATTAGCATATGATGCGACTGGCTAATCAGTATTGACAACTGCAGTTTTTCAGACCTGTCTAGTGACTAAAAGCAATGAGCAACAAAGCGACATTTGTGGTGTTGTTTATGTCGTCTGGAAATTCTGAGACTCCCTAAGGAGGAGAGGTCTTTGTGTCTGGACTGCAAATGATCGGCGCCTACTCCCATACAGATTAGATTGCATTTTCATTTGTGCCAGGAGCATTTCATCACCAAGTCAAAGAATTACAAAGTCGATTAGTGTCGCTGTGTGGTCTATGACAAACACTAATACCCCCATGCCTCCGTTTCGACAATTGAGCTGAATATTTACTGGTTATCAGAAGCTAACGCTGGTAACTAATGCTAGCTAATGATGCTAATCTGTGATAACACTCTAGCTGTGATACCTTTTGGTTTTGACCGTCACCTGTGGTTTAACTTGCATCCAATTCTGATAAAAAATAATGCTGAGACCATCCTTGCGAATCGCTTTGACACTGTTTATCTGTTTGTGTTCCACACTCGTATTAGCTTCAACCTTCTTGGCAGGATGAATCTACGAGATTTGATATATTCAGGTAAAGTGAAAATTCCAAACTGTTCCGCTGTGATGACACTTGCAAATATTTCTAGGTGGGAAAATACCACGTGTCGCTTGCACGTGTCTGTTCATGACACTGAAGTTTTACATTGCTTTTCTTAAATAAATAAAAAAGATACTGTCTGACTAAGGATCTAACCTGCTCAAACATGCTAAGCAAGTGCCAGAGGATGTCAAATATTCGGCACACTGGGGTAACCCCAGGAGGTTGTTGTCATGCTCAATGAAGCAAGCGATTTAAGTGGTGGAAGCACTGCAGTCTTCCAGAGCTTGAGGCCAACCTACACAAGGAGCAATAAATGCTACATCATTAACATAGTGAGAAAATACTATCTGCATAGCAACTGCACAATGGATATTACATGTCTGCAGTCCAACCCGTCTTTGGTGCTATTGGTGCATTAGAAATAACATTTCCAGTGATGGCTGGTGTCGTTGGGTTGTACAAAACTGTTACATCACTTTTCCTTTAGCAGCACTCAATCATGACACTCACCTGTTTCCAATTAACCTGTTCACCTGTTGAACGTTCCAAACGGGTGGTGTTTTTTTTTTTTTTTTTAGTATTGCACCATTTTGCTGACTTAACATTCTCAACAATTAACTTATTCATCAGTTTAAACATCCAGTATCTTATCAGAATTGGGCTTTGTACAATAAAAGTAAAAGTAGTATAGTAATTATAATAATAATAATAAAAAAGAGGAAACATTAGTTGCACATGTAACTAACTAAATTACAGAATCCACAGATTAAAACGTTCAATTATGCTATAGTTAGACTATTTCTATTTTTTTTAGTACATCATTAATGGATTGCTTCCTGATTGACAGTGCTTTTGTGATTCTACAATGCAGCCAGAGAAGCGCAGATCTTCCAAAGGAAAATTTATTTTGATGTAGTTGCCACTACAGGAAACCATTGTACCACTATTCACACAATCATTGATTTGTAGAGACCATATGCTGTATATGAATGTAATGAGGAGTTGAGTCAGAGGAATTATATGTTTTACCATCCAGAATAAGACACAAAAAATGCCTGTTTTCCTGATATCCACTATGGGAGTACAGTATATTGTGTATGTAGGAAATGAAATTGAGTGCAGAAGTTACCCAAGTGTAACAGTTATTGAGCTGAGTAAGTCACATATTGTATGAATGTTAATTTTTCGGACAATATTAAAGTCAACTTGGTATAGACTGCAGCTCGCTTGTGACCCTCAACAGGATAAGCGGATCCGAAAATGTATTGCTTGCTCAGACGTTAAAACAGTTTCCCTGTCAAATCTCATTGGATCAAGTTATAATTGGTTCATGAAAACTTGTATTACAATTTGGCCCCTTGGGTGCAAAACAAATTGGGAATCTGGATATATTTATTCACTCATTGATTTTACTATTGAAAAGTAAACCTAGGTGGAGCTCTCCTGCACATTATTGCTTGTGCTTTTAATGAGATCCAATATCAGACTTTTATTTATTTAAAAAAAAAAAGGATTGACAGATAGCTATTCATTCATTCATGCTTAGAATCTTTAGCCTCACTGCAAGTGAACGCTGTAAAACATTCGCTGCACTGCACCACTAGCTGTATGATTGAGGTCTTACATTTCTCTGTGTGCGATCAACATGAGGGATCGTTGTTTATTATAACTACCATTCTGCTTGAGTGAACCCGAAGACATTTCAGAGAACTGAAAAGTATTCCTTATACAAAAGATCGACCAATGTTTGATGGCGTGTGGTGGATGAGAACACTAAGGTCAAGCAGTGGGCAAACCTCTAAACATGAAATATTTTCTACATTTACAATTTCAAAGACCAACTCACTATGTCCCAAATCCACTAAGAATGGACTGCGTCCGCTGACAGTGCCAAAAATTGCTCCACATATGCACCTGCAGTTTGTTCCCTGTTAAAGTCCTATTCTATATTGCTCTAATGATATACAGGCGCAAACGGGCCCACAAAATTTGACAGATGGGAGCAAATTTGCACCATGCATGGCAATGGAATTGCACCAAGAACACGGCAGTATAGTAACAGTTGCGAGATCAGAAAGCCGGCATAGACTGAGGAGTTGCAAAAGCTTTTTCCTCATTAAGCGCCGTTAAGATGTCGTGAGCGGGAAGAAATACGACGACATAATTCGTTCATTCATTTAATGTCCATAAAATACAAATTAATGGTGCGATCATTTTATATTTTCAGAGGGTGACGTGGGCATCATGTGCTATAAACTATGTTTTTGGTCTCTTCTTGGATAAAAGCAAACAGTATGAGGGGCACAGATATTCTATATTTACACTAAAACTATTTGGTCAAATTTACTCTAAATAAAGCCAAATTTACTCTACAGAATTTACTGTGTAGGCCTACATCGTTATTTAGTTTTAGGAGGAATTACTCTACAGTGATCACATAAATATATAAGCTCACTCTGCACCCTAATGAGAACAAGCAGTAAAAAAATAAATTTAAAAAATGGATGCATTAAATTCGGGGAGCAGAAAACAGCAAAGTACCACAGACAATGCCTGTCTTTTTTCTTTTTATTATTATTATTATTTTTTTTTAATGGTTGATTTAAATTACGTCCGTGGAAAATGCAGACTCGATGGTTGAAGTTGTTTTTAGACTCTAAGCTACTGCACCCAAAGGAGAAACACTGGAAATGGCATTTAACTGAAAAATCCATAAGGCGATGACTCAGTTCTCCTGCTGTTTAAAAAAAAGTGTTTATGTGGGAGAGGGTTTTTTTTGTGTGTGTGAGTGTGTGTGTGTGTGTGTGTGTGTGTGTGTGTGTGTGTGTGTGTGTGTAAAAAAGATCTCAAACCCTTGTATAGGATCATTTTGTACAGCACACAGATGAATGGCTATAATCATGAGTTTTCCACCTCATTTAGTGACAGTGGTAATAGTAATAATTGCATAGTAAATTGTGCAGAGTCAATTTGATAGGGACCAAGTAGACTCAATTTTAAAGTAACATTTACACTTGGAAGAGAGTAAATTGAATAATTGGAAAAAATAAAAGTGACTCAATGTAGGAACGAACTCACGACCTTAACCTTGGAAGACAGCCGACCTGCTCCCTGAGCCACGCAACTCCTGCTTTCTCATAGTATATCGCTCAAGTCAGCTGCAGCTGATTCCATGATTGCATAGAATCTTCCTAAATCCAACAGACCCAAAACTATCTTTGGTCTCTTGGTGAAAAGCAAACAATAGGAAGGGCATAGCTTAGGTGGTAGTGTGGCAGTCTCCCAAGCTGAAGGTCATAAATTTGAACCTTAACCCTTGAGTGAGTTTTTATTTTATTTTATTTTTTTACTTTCTTCCTAGTGTAAATCTTAGTTTACTCTACAACTGAGTCTATATGGTCCCTATTTAAATACAGTCGAAATTAACTCTAATAGAGTCAAATTTACACTACAGAATTTGCTGCGATGGGTATATTCATTTGAAGTTCAATGATCCGATACATTTATATTTCAAATAAAGGTAAATAATAGCCTCACAAATGCACACTGACCTCGAGACTTACAAGATAGATATGATGATCTTACATGTGTCACATTGCATGATAGCATTTCAAACTATGAAAGGCTGTGCAACAGTGACAGTTTCCATTGTGTCTTACAGTATATGTGCAGCCACTGGGAAAAACTAAAAATAACATCCATGCACTTACAATATTACACCCTGTCACTTAAACTTTACTAGTTTTGAAGGCATTATTTGATTACTTTATTAAGTGTAATCTTTTGCGTGTTCAAATAAATCAGAATTGAGATCGTATGAAAAAGTTTCCCTTGCAAGGAGTTTATTAATAGCTCTTAAGACACAGGAAAAAAGCTTACATTCGAACGGTGATGTTAAGCTTCCAGTGTGTCGAATATGGAAACACACAGTCGCTTTATAATAGTAGAAAAGGTTCTCTCTGCCTCTTACATTTAACAAAGAGATAGTGTTTAAAATAAGCAGGCACAAGATACTGACATGATCATCTCAGCTCCCCACCAGCTTCGGAGAAATGATGTAGACAGGCTTTGACCTTGGACCTTCAGTTTTTACGACCAAATGACTAATGACATGAGAACTTGACAACTTTTAAAACATACACATTCTTATCTCAAGAGCTGGCAGGGAGTGAGAGGTTCCAATATATTTCACAAAATCATTATCACAGTGTTATTCATTTAACTACACATAGTTATATGGCATCTATATACCTATAAATAAATTCCAAAACAGTAAAAATATAAATTGAAAATGTTAAATGTCAACAGTGTCAACTCACTTTAGTCTGTGTTTTGGCATCTTTAAATTGGCTCAATTCAGTCCACTCTAATAATACACAATACCAAATGAATTAATTATAGTCTCTGTAAAAGTTACTTTAAAAATAGAAATACTGGTGTTTTAAAAGTAACTTTTACCCATGAAAGCTTTCTGTATCTTTTTTTCCCCACCTTCATCACATCTCAACTGTAAAAATAATTACCATCGCCGCCTTCATCACTAAATGCGGAATCACAACAATCTGCGGGGCTTACACGTGTAAGGTCCAAAAGAATGAAAGTTTATCCGAATTGCGAATGACTTCCAGTAGTTAGGATTAGTAGTCTACCTTGAAATGTGTCATGACTTGTCCTCTGCACAGCACAAAAATGAACAATATTATACCAAATCTTTAAATGTATTGTAAGCGTCCATGTTGATAATCCATTACTGATCATTGTTATGTAATCATGATTCATCCGACTGTAACGTTAGCTCATTAAAGCCCCAACACTTACTATTCTGAGCATAAAGTTTCATAATCCTACGCAGGCTGGACTCCACTTACATCAACAGTCATTTTTAAAATTCAAAATTACTCTTAATAGCGAATGCATGACCTTGGATTGTAAATATTTGGTCAATGTTTAGCTTTGTTGTTTTAAACCTCTGACAATTTTCTGATTGCTGACGAATGACTCCTGGTTGTTGGTAAGCAACAATTAGACATCTAGCTGGTCTTTTGGTCATTTTTCTTTTGAATTAAAACAATTCACTGGCCTAAACAGACCAGGCTGAGACTACTGATAATCAACACTGACATCATAGTTAAAGAACTACGGTGTCAATGTGATGAATTTGTCGGATGACTCAGCTGCGCTGAAATATGCCTCCATTTTATTTAAACTTTGTGATACATTAAGGCTGGCCAGAGTATTGATTGTCCTTTCCTGGGCTAATAAAGACCTGAATCCGCCCCCTGAAGCATAACAAATAAACAGAGAGAGAGAAGAAAATAATCTCAGATTAAATCAGATTGTTTTATTTTTCATGTTTCTTACATGTGAACCATAACCCATTTCCTCATAAAAGATCCCGGCAGGTGATTTGGCTTTAAAAAGGTGCATCCGCTCCAAAAATCATAGTTTATACACCATCCATTGTTTTTGCCAAGATGCCCTTGTTTGTAATCGACTGAGTGCTCTGATTTTTACAGCCTTTGCATCAGTGATGGGGATTCGGTGAGCAGCGGGGAAGAGGTGGAGGTTTGCGGATGTTAGCAAAAGGGATGGAAATTACCTTTCGTAACAGCTACAATGGTACAGAGAAATGGAGGAGGTCGTTAATATTCATTGGACACATCACATACCAAAGGGGAGTCGGAGTGGAGCGAAACATAAATGTATGTGAAAATGAGCAGCAGCAGGTTCAGAAATGGGTGACAGAAGCCACAGATGATCACAATCTCAAGTGTTGGTGTGCACAACAGTCCAGTCAGTACATCTGACATAAAAAAGAAAAGAAAAAAACAAGTAGAAAAAAATTGACAGAAATTGTGTTTGAGGTTTAATAAAAAGAGTGTTGGATTTAAAAAATAAGTTTAAGAATTTGGTAAGGAAAATAGGTTATAGTGTTATTGTGAAAAACTGTTATAAAACACTTTACAACACAGTATACTGTCTTCTATCATGGAGAAAAATGTACATATTTGCCTTTCATTATGAAAATGTGCTGCAAATCTATTTTCCAATTGAATGGTTAGTAGATTGCATGAGTCCCCTGTGAGAAGAAAAGCCCCTGTCCGAGGTTTACACCCTACAATCCAGTAGAGCAGTTTAGAATACAAATGAATTCTGAATACCTGTAAGGCTATTGTGCTAATCTTAGTCAATAGGCTTTAATAAAAGGACCGGACAGGAGAGGAGATTCACTGTATTGTCCAATTCATACAAACAAAAGCAAGTTGAATGTTCCTCCCCCCATATGGCATCCTAAATAATATCTAATTTTGTGAATCCAGAGCGGAAAAAAATCTATAAGTAAATCATATCTCCCAAAAACGTATTAAAAACGTTCTATTTTATGTTTTGTGATGCTAAAGCATACAGAAGGTGTTGATGCAGCTTAAAGCAATGGTAGTTATTACAAAATATGGCCAGCAAAGATCAACCAGGGCCATGTTGCAACAAGCTCTTTTTCCCAGAATTTTCAACAGGTTTGTGAATAATGATTAAATTTAGCTAATTTCTAATACTACTTGCTGCAAAACGGAAACAGATAGAAAAATACTTTTTTCTGATGAAAGAAGAGGCTCTACTCTTTCTTTTGGTAGGTTCTTATAGTTGGTTTTTATAGCAATAGAACACAATATTCTGTGGGCCTTCCCAAAATCAGTCAAAATCCAGTAAACCATCCGGGAGCGACGGGGGTTGCTTCAGTAAAAATGGCTGAGAGTGAATGAGTTAAAAAGGCTTTTTATAAAAAAAAATGTGCCCGCCAAATATGAAGAGCATCTGTTATGTGTTAATTGTTTCTACATTTAATGTTATGAGGATGTCTTCCACAATTTTTGATCCACTGCACACCCTCATCCTCCTCTTTTTCTAATGAGTTAATTACTTGCATATTTTGAAATGGGGAAAAAATACCCCAGTATTTTGACATGAACAAATATTTTGAATGTCATACGCAAACATTTATTAAATGCTTTAATGCATGTAGTTATGTTTATTGCTCAAACACAACCCGTGCTACCTTTACTGTCAAGCTAAAGGATCATCTGTGGTCAAAATTAATAGTGTGATTAATCTGCGTTAATACATGATTAATGAGATTTTTTTGTGATTAATCAATGAATTAAAGCTTTAACAGCATTAGTTTTTATATGATTTTTTGTGTGCGAGAGGCTTTTGTGGAGTGAGATTTTTTTCATGTGTTCCTGAGAGAAAGTAATTTTGGTGTGTTCGATGTTTTTATTTTTGGTCAATGTACTGTAAATTTGAGAAATTTGAAAAAAGTTTGAGAGGTTTTCTGGTATGAGTGAAGTTTTTTGTGATGTGAGTTTTATTGTGGTGTGTTTTGGCTGGTGAGTGAAATTTTTAGGTGAGTGAGAGGTATTTTTGTTGGTGTGAGGTTCTTTTGCTGAGTATGAGAAGTTTAGGTGAGTTTAAGAGTTTTTTGTAATGAGGTAAATGTTATTTTACTCATTCTTACACATACAGCTCCAATCGATCTTATTAATTTAACATATGTTTGATTGAGCCTTAGGTATATTAGGTACAGCATCCATGTACATTTTTAACAATCATCATTCTGCATGGTGTTCTGCATGTCTAATATGCTGCGGCATAGCCAATTTCCAGTGCAATTACTGATGATTAAAAGCTCATCATGGATGAATGTGCCATGTGTACATGGAACTAATAGAAAAGGCATGTGTGGTCAATGAGTTGGTCCTTAATGAAGTTTACCGTCTATAATGCATGTGTTAGCCATTGATGGAAATGGCACTGAGTGCATGCTTAGATGATTAATTGATTTTTCCACAAATCCCGATTGATTACCATTAGTGCTTTTTTTTTTAAGTGCTCCTAGGAGATTGTACTGCCGTAATTTGCATATGAGATAAATAATCAGGGCTTGTTTTGCAAGTCGGGCTTACATTTATTTCTAGCATTCCAAGAAACATCCATCAGGTCAACTTTGCTCACTGTGCTTGTGTCAGGAGAAATTATTCTGAGTTGTTTTAATGTGAGAATGCCTATTTGTCTTTACAGCTGCCACATTCTAATGGCAGAGAGGAATGGAAGGGAGAAATGTAAGTCTTTCTTGATAGATGTTGAGGCTTCCGGGACGAAGATAAAAAGAGTCATGTTGCCTGTACTGTAAATGAGGGGCCTTGTTAAGCCTGCAGTCTCCCACCCACAGCGTACCCACATTGATTTATTGTGATAAAATGCTGCTCAGTCAGAGCTGCTTCCATAGATTAAAAAAATGTACCAGAGGGACTTTTAACAGCACACATGGGGCCTGGTTTACTAAAATCACAAATACTGGGCGCTAAATTGTAGTTAGGCTTTGAGAGAATGTGCATGCTGCTCGTGATCGTTAGCTATTAAGATTGGATTTAAGAAATGATATGGCACAAAATATGACAGTGTTTCCCACACCATATTAATACTTGGGTGGCCCACCCAAGTAAACTGGCTACCACCTAAGAAGTTTTCAAGAAAATCTATTAAAAATGTATTAAAAACAAAACAAAACAAAAAACATGTTGCGACCGGATATACCGCATGTAACGTTAGTTCTCCGTTACTCACTTGTGGATCATGAGGCTAGAGGAGACATAGTAACACACTGACATCCCCTCCCCCGCCGTAGTCCACCCACCCAAGTAGATTTCAAATCTGTGGGAAACACTGTATGATACCCGAGGTTACGGGTTATACCACCCAATAATTGAGAAAATAAAAATGGAACAACAACAAAAGATCAAATAAATATGATAGAGATAAGGCAGATGCAGGAGGGCGCTGAAAAAGACCAACAAGATTAATTAATCTTTTTAAAATCTGCAGATCTGGGGTCATTTTTCTGTGAATAATTAAAACAGATTTATCGCATTGATGATTTGTTTGTCTGGACACAGTAATTCCGGTGGTATCGTTTTCGCCTATACATCTTGTTTAGTTTTTACATGGCTTTATTACTGCTTCGGACATAAATCAAGCTACCAGGCAAGCCACTGGCAACAGTTTGAAAATTGCTACTATTCAAATCTGAAAGACATTTGCATAAATTGTCTGAAGATTACTTGTGGATGTATTCATTGTGAACCCAAGGATACTGTATCTACATAACAATGAATCTTCTTTTGTTTCCTTTCGGCTTTTCCCTCCAGGGATTGCCACAGCAAATCAGTTGCCTCCATCTAAGCCTGTCCTCTGCATCCTCTGCCCTAACCCCTAACCCTACTCTCCCACCAACTACCTTCATGTCCTCTTTAAATACATTCATAAACCTTCTCTTTGGTCTTGCTCTAGACCTCCTGCCTGGCATTTGGAAACTCAGCATCCTTCTGCCAATATACTCACTATGTCTCCTCTAGACATATCCAAACCATCTCAGTCTGGCCTGTCTGTTTTTATCTCCAAAGCCTCTAACATGTGCTGTACCTCTGATGTACTCATTCCTGATTCTATCCATCCTGGTCACTTCCAAAGAGAACCTCAGCATCTTCATCTCTGCCGCCTCCAGCTCTGCCTCCTGTCTTTTCCTCAGTGGCACTGTCTCCAGACCAAACAACATCGCTGGCCTCACCACAGTTTTATAAACCTTTCCTTTCATTTGAGCTGAAACTCTTCTATCACACATCACACCTGACACTTTTCTCCACCCGTTCCAGCCTGTCTGCACACGCTTCTTTATTTCTTTTCCACCCTCTCCATTGCTCTGGACTGTTGACCCTAAATACTTAAACTCCTCCACATTCTTGGTCTCTTCTCCCTGTAACCTCACTTTTCCACTTGGGTCCCTCCCATTCACACACAGATACTTAGTCGTCTTGCTACGGCTAACCTTCATTCCCCTCCTTTCCAGGACAAACCTCCACGCCTCTAGCTTCTCCTCCACCTGTTCCCTGCTCTCACTACAGATCACAATGTCCTCTGCAAACATCATAGCCCATGGAGATTCCTGTCTAACCTACGTCCGTCATCCTGTCCATTACCAGCACACTTCACCACTGTCTCACAGTCCTTATACATGTCCTGCACCACTTGAACATACTTCTCTGCTACTCCAGACTTTCTCATACAAAACCACAGTTCCTCTCTGGGCACCCTGTCTTTCTCCAGATCTACAAAGACACAATGCAGCTCCTTCTGACCTTCTCTGTACTTCAACATTCTCAAAGCAAATACTGCATCTGTGGTACTCTTTTTTTTTTTTGGGGGGGGGGGGGGGTGTGAAACTATACTACCGCTCACAATTGTTCACCTCTGCCCTCAGTCTAGCTTCAACTACGCTTTCCCATAGATTCATTGTGTGGCTCATTAGCTTTATTCCTCTATAGTTGCCACAACTCTGCACGTCTCCCTTGTTCTTAAAAATGGGCACCAGCACACTTCTCCTCCATTCCTCAAGCATCTTCTCACTATCTAAGATCCTGTTGAAGAACCCAGTCAGAAATTCTACTGCTACCTCTCCTAGACACTTCCATACCTCCACAGGTATATCATCAGGACCGAGTGCCTTTCCACTCTTCATTCACTTCAATGCCCTTCTATCTTCATCCTTACTAATCTTTGCTACTTCCTGGTCCACAACAGTCACTTCTTCTACTCTTCGTTCTCTCTCATTTCCCTCATTCATCAACTCTTCAAAGTACTATTTCCATCTTCCCATCACACTACTGGCATCTGTCAGTACACTTCCATCCCTATCCTTTATGACCCTAACCTGCTGCACGTCCTTCCCATCTCTGTCTCTTTGCCAACCTGTATAGATCATTCTCTCCCTCCTTACTATCCAACCTAGCATACAAATCATCGTAAGCCCCTTGTTTGGCCTTTGCTACTTCTGCTTTCACCTTACGCTGCATTTTCCTGTACTTCTTTTTACTTTCTTCAGTCCCCTTAGTGTCCCACTTCTTCTTAGCTAACCTCTTTCTCTGGATCCACTTCTGCACCTCCTCATTGCACCACCAAGTCTCCTTATCTCCTTTCCTTCTAGATGACACACCAAGGACTGTCCTACCAATCTCCCTGATCACATTTGCTGTAGTTGTCCAGTCATCTGGAAGCACCTCCTGACCATCCAGAGCCTCAACTCCTTCCTGAAAGTCATACAACACTCTTCCTTTTTCAGCTTCCACCATTTCGCCCTCTGCTCTGCCTTTGCCGTCTTTGTCTTCCTCACCACCAGAGTCATCCTACACACTACCAACCTATGCTCTCTGGCTACACTTTCACCTACCACTACTCGCTGATCTCCTTCAGATTACACCGTCTAAACAAGATGTAGTCTACCTGTGTACTCCTACCTCCACTCTTGTAGGTCACCCTATGTTCCTGCTTCTTCTGGAAGAAAGTATTCACGACAGCCATTTATTTCTATTCTTTTTGCAAAGTCAACCACCATCTGTCCTTCTACGTTCTTTACCTGGATACCAAACTTGCCCATCATCTCCTCATCACCTCTGTTTCCCGCACCGACATGTCCATTGAAGTCTGCACCAATGACAACTCTCTCACTTCTAGGGATGCTCTGCATCATTTCATCAAGGTCCAATCAAAAGTTTTCCTTTTCCTCCAGCTCACATCGTACCTGTCGCGCATACCCACTAACAACCTTGATCATCACACCTTCGATTCCGAGCTTCAGGCTCATCACTCTATCTGACACTCTTTTTACCTCCAGGACGTTCCTAACAAACTCCTCCTTCACGATAACTCCTACTCAATTTCTCTTCCTATCTACACCATGATAGAGCAACTTGAACCCTGCTCCTAAACTTCTAGCTTTACTCCCTTTCTACCTGGTCTCTTGAGCACACAGTATGTTTACCTTCCTCCTCTGCATCATGTCAACCAGCTCTCTACCTTTTCCTGTCATAGTTCCAACATTCCAATTCCCTACTCTCAGTCCTAGACTCTTGGTGCTCCTCTTCTCTTTCTTCCTACGAACACACCTTCCTCCTCTCCTTCTTCGACCAACAATAGTCCAGTTTCCACCGGCGGTCGTTGTTAACCCTGGGCCTCGACCGATCTGGTATGGAAGTCATATATTTGATTTGCATGTTTGATTTGGCTAAAGTTTTACATCTTCCTGACACAACCTTCTCTATTTATCCGGGCTTGGGACTGGCACAAGAAGACACTGGCTTGTGCCCCCTCGCGTCTTAATTTCTACATAAGAATAAATGCAATATAAAAAAAAAACATTTAAAAAAGAATGAATCAGTTGGGAAAAAAGGTAGTGTAATTGTCAATTCCAATGGCAATAGCACAGATATTCCTGTATATGATTTATTTTAAGACTTAAGACTTTAAGACAAGAGCTCAGATAACGTTCCCTGGGATTTTTACCAACTTGTTGACACATTTTTGTACTTGGTATTTGACAGAATTCATTGAGCCCAAAATTTAGTGCTTCATCTGAATTCATTTATTAACTCAACTGCATAGAAGACCACGTACAGTATATACGTAGGTAGGACGTTTAATTGGGTAGAGGCCTTTATTCTTTTACCAAAGAACATTATTTACATCCATTTATTTGACAAATAAATCTAAAATATTAGCAGAAAAATACTCCACTTGCTTTTTCTCAGCCTTCCCCCGAGCAAGTTCTCCTCAGAGTATTTCTGTTAAATGAAAACATTTATTGACTCTGACTGCTTTCGCACTGAGAAAGAAAGGAAAGAACAACACAAGATTCAAGGAGACTATTTCCCCTCACATTGAACTGTAGACTCACAGTTTATTCAGGTCCACAGGATTTGTTGGAAGAAAGCGAGCAAGGTAGAAGGAGCAGAAGAAAGGGGGGAGATCAATGGTTTGCTGACCCTGACAACCGATCAAGAGTTTTTTTTAACACGCCAGGAATGCAGGAATTACACAAAACGAAGAGACAAAGGGAGCTAAATGACAGAAAAACAGACAAAGAGCATAGGGCCAAAAAATATCTCTCTTTACAGCGTTCTAAAGATAACTACTGGTATATAAGATACCAAGGCTCAAAATAACTTGTTTCTTTCAGCAGAAATTTTGCTAACCAATTACTTCATTGGAGGAGTAATTTAGTCATTTCAACAGCATTTTTTCAGGTTAATCCCAGGGACAAGAGTTCTATTGAACAATAAAAATATAACAGTACAATAGGAAGGGTGAATGTAGGACTGTAGTAAAATACCACAGTACAACTGTGTTCCTGCACTGACAAGAGATCGAAATTTGAATACTGAAGTAATACAAATTCAACGGGCAAAGGTCTCGCCAATCACAGGACAATGAGTCTACATAGCTTGTAGATGCGACCAGCACCATGACAGGTATCACAGAGACATGACATCTAACGGCAAGGAATTGGTGATGACAGAGCAAAGGCAGAAAGGAGGAAGTCAGGTGCGGTTCATGTTGAATATTACAAAACAAGAAACAACGTAAGGAATATGCCCAAAAAACTAGAAGCTGATTGGGTAATACAGGAACCTGTGAATACATGAGTGAAACTAATTATAATGGATGTCATCTGCAGATTCACCTTTTCTCTCGGGGGTGTTCAATATTATTAATATTATTATTATTATTATTATTCATTTTTCATTATTATTATTTTGCCCCCATTTTACACATATCGGAGGTTTGTCAGCATGGTTTAAATTAATTAATTACTTGGGTTTAATTTCCCAATTTTGATCCGTTCATTCGCGGTTTGTCATCAGCAGATTCACCTTTGCTCTGTGAGGTGTTCAATATTTTTATTATATTATTATTATTATTTAATTTTTGCCCTCATTTTACACATATCGGAGGTTTGTCAGCATTTTTTAAAATTAATTAATTACTTGGGTTTAATTTCCCAATTTTGATCCGTTTACGGTATATTGTATCTACAGACGGATTGAAAATCGTTTCCAGTCCAAACCATAGATTCCTATTGGAGTTTTATCAGACAATCAGAGAATTTATTCCTCCGATCAAATTTTTGTCAGAATATTGCTGAATCTCTCAAGCAAGGATGTTTCACTTTCTGCTCCTTTTACTATAATGTACCCATCACTTATCGGTTGGTCCTGATTCCTTTGCTCCAACACTATTTCTGACAATTTTGGAGACAAACTGTGCGAAAGTCAATGCCAGACAGTAAAACAACCAGATTAAGTAAAGAAAAAATGGCAAGACATACAAAGAAGAACAAATGAAAAAAAAAAGCATCTGCAAATAAAACAGGTGGAGGATAGGAGAAAAACATGCATCTGCCTAAGGAGCATATGCAGTTAACCTTCTGCAATGAGTAGATAATAGGAATCGAGAGATATATGACACCCTTGAACCAGAAAATGAAAACCTATAGGTAGGCCTAATTATAATAGAGACATTTCTATTTTTGGTCACGTTTAATTTATTCAGATATTTATCAAAAAGCAATTTGCTTCAGGCTTTATTGTTTAGTTGAATATTCACTGAAGACGCTAATCTCATTTACAAAAGTGTGTGATACTCATTTAATAGCTCCAGAAGAAATTAAAAAAAGTGTATTTAATTATTTTTTAACCGATATACAAAATTAATCAACTCAAAAATTTGCACACAAACATTTTTTTTTTGCAATCAACAATGCTTTTAGTGCAGTTATTCTTATCATTTCTAAACAACAGAACAATTCTGTTCTGTGTGTGCATCAGAAGTTCTAGAATCCCACACTCACGTCAGTCACAATAAAGGGCGCGTCTGCAGCATTTGAAATGGCTTAAAGTCCATTTGACAGGCCATGCATGACAGCTGTGCCCTTTGTGGTATGTGCATTCAGAAGAGACACTTGGACCCATTTGTGCAAAACAGGCAGCTGGTCAGCACCATACCTGGCTGGACAATGGTCATCATCACCATCATGTTTTAAAATCCAGGCTGGTTTTCTGTTCTTTAGTGACTATAAAGGTTCAGTTTATCGGAAGTTTGAAATACCAGCCACAACGTCTCTAGTAACACAGAACATTTAAATGTTAGCCTATGGTTGTCTAAAAGTTTGTTAGTACCAAACCAAGAGCTAACTTTTAAAGAATGTTTCTCTTATGTGGAAACCTAACAAAGCTTAACATTGCCTAAACACTGAAAGACCCAATGAACCAAAGCATAATCCTTTGGTTTGCACTATTACCTCCACATGACATTATGTTTGGTTGATGATGCCATATCTGCCTCTCTATTTGAACACAGTGTATGTGGTAGCCTACGTTTAATAACCCCTTAACATTCCGAGGGCCTTTTTGAATGGGATGACATTATAATGTGCAGTGTAGCCAGAGAAAACCCGTGCAGGCACGGAGGAGAACATGCAAACTCTACAAGTACACTTGTGTCCGTATTTGAACCCTCAACCTTTGAAGTACAAGGCTGAGCTTTAGCGTTTGCTCAAACACCATGATTTTGCGACGAGTATATCGCGAGACCTCTTCCATACTTTAGCTTTTCCCATTCGAGTGTGCTATTAGCCTGAACTCACTGTGGTCGTGGCCCGTGAGCATAGCATGTAATTTTGTTGCGATCCAATCACGGCGGATAAAAGCCTTCAATCGCCAAAAATAGTCTAAAAGGTCGGGAGGAGGTCGCTGTCTGCTTGTAGCAGACGTCGGGTTTGATTATCTGTGCAGTATTCTCAGCAATCATTCTTCTATTTATATTTAATCAGTCGGTACACAATGCTAATATCCATACATCATCAGTGACTTTCTTCTTCGACTGTCTCAGTGAAATTTTTTATGGGCATTAGATATTTTTCTTTCATGTTATTAATGTATTTAGGTTTTTTAAATTTATTTTATTGTGTATTCTATAGCATGTGCATATAGTCTGGACACAGAGTTGAAGATACAGATGGCCTTACACATTTCATAAATAAATGTGATGAAATCAACACTTTTAATATATAATATACAATATTTTTTACTTATCTTTTATTGTTACTATAGCAATCATTATTTGCTTTTATTACTTGTTATAGTTCTTATTGGTAAATATTTTTTAAAAAATAACACACACGTGTGACCGACTAATGATATAATTTTTTTTCAAAATATTGAATTGACCAAATTATGATATGTGAGGTATCGGACCAAGCCAGTGATATATACAGGGACAGTGCTGGTTCTGGCAGGGCCACCACACTTTAGTTTCTCGGGCCACCACCCAAAAAGGCTTAAGGTAGAACCCTGCATTATATTTAGTTTTATGACGATACGACTTGAAAAAAAAAAGACCATACTTCTTATCAAATGGTCAGGCTACCTGCAAAATTGTCAGGCTACCTCAATTTCCCATGTTAGGAGCCCAGCTGGCTCCTTAGCCTGACTGGCTAAATCTCAGGCCTGGAAGTATGACGTAGATGTGCTAACTAGTCGGTCGCCATGCTGCCAGATTTGCATTACAAAGTATAAATTATATAATGAACTCGCCCAACACCCAGCTATCCCAAAATGCAACTTTAAAAAGAGAACACTATTCCTCAAGACGAATGAGTCGTGCACCAAGCCTGGATATTTAGACATGTTTATAACCCTTTTTGATTAACACGCAGCTTGCTCACTTAAAGAATGTGTGTGCTTACGGTTGTGATGTATATAGACTCCCTGTCTAAGGGGGAAATAAATTGCACAGAAAGTGCAGTCTACCACTCTAATAAGGTTGGGGAAGCCAGGAAGTGCATAGAAGCCATGTTCTGTTAGATTGAACTCATTCACTGCCACTATTGGTTATAGATGTCAAAACTTCATTGTAACTGGGATGGCAGTGAATGTGTTAACACATCTATAGTGAATGGGAATTTGTGCATGTCGCCATCCAGCATAACATTGCACACCCGAAAAACTCTACCAGCACCAATGGCCACAGCGCGCTGCAATGGGCTGGATGCAAAAAAAAAAAAAAAGCATAGTTTTGCCATAGGTCAATGGGTTTACTCCTTCTTGTGAGTGGCTCCAAGTCAGCTCTTAGATCATTCACAAGATCTCCCCCAAAAATAAAATAAAAATCTCTCCGTCACCAGGACCAACAACATCCAAGAAAAACCCAGAAACTGTTACAAACGGCTTGAAGCCACCTGACGCCATCATCAGCAACACCTGGGGCAGTCAGTGCGCATCTAGGCCAAGTGTCTCATGAACCATCTAATCGGAGTAATTGGAGTTAACTGGTCATCATCATCTTTGGCTCGAGGGGTAGCCAAACAAAGTCTGTCACCAACCTATGCTAACACTGTAGTAAAATCAGAATTTCTGTTACACTTCTAGGTCAAGACTATAAAACAATCAAATGAAAAACACTAAGTACTTGTGCTTATGTCTTCTTGTGCACCATGACAACATATTCTCACATTGCACGCCACTTGAAACATTGACATGTCCTGTCGTGGCCTTTGTAAAGAACCACCTTCCCTTTTCTTCCTTCTCCTGTACAATCTCCTTGTTCTTTCAACTTATTTATTGTGAAATGTCCAGCTCATAGCTGCAGGTGCTCTGCAAGAATCAGAGGTCAACAACTGCCCTTCTCCTTCTTCCCTAACTAAATTATTCATCCGGGCAAGAACTGACAAGCCCATCATTTGAACCGGGATGGGCACAAATCTGACACGACATCCCTCCTCAGGTTGTGGCGCACCCAGAAACAAAACCTTGGCTTGAGCGTGGTCGACAATGGGCTATTTAGGCGACACATTGAACATTGTGAGCAAGTAGATGATGATTATAATATATATCTGCAATTCTGCACAGCTCTTGAGAGCATTATCAGCTTCATTATCTAGCAGCAGCATAACTTCATTAAAGTTTCATTGTGGCTTTGAGCAAGCTTGATGGGAAAATTATCCACCCACATATGACAGAAAATCCTAATGTTCACTAGATATCTACCTTTACTGAAACTGACTACAGGTGAAACAATTTGTTCATTCACTGTAAACCCAACACACAATGCAACCAATTCATACAAACTTGAATACGTAGTCCTTTCAGAGTTACGTTTAAAACTATGAACTACTGTGTAATAAATAATGCTAATGAATGGATAGATGGCTACTTCCATTATGCAAAACGCTATTTTCAAGTACCGGTACCGTACAGTAAGGTGTTAAGCAGAAGAAATGCTGTCAGCAGCATCCATCTAGTCAGAGCTAAAAGGGATCTTTTTTTTTCTTTTTTTTTTAAACTAGGTCTAAATGATTTTAGGGAAAACAATGTAACCTGGGGGGGGGGGGGGGGGGTTCCCCAGATATTGTGATTTTGATTCAATTCACCATTTTCTTCAAATGAAGCTTCACTAAAATATTCACTACGTACATTAACGTTTAGAAACATGACAGAAAATGAAGCCGCATACTGTTAAAACTTTAAAACATTTTACTGCACGGACTTCACATTGGCAAGGAATGCAAGAAATTCGAATTCTGACATACTGTACTTAATAATTTAATGCTTACATTTATGTAATAATCTGATAAAAGATACCACAGCTGTTTGTATTCAGATTATCCCCTTCTTCCATTTAAATTTAAAAAAACAACTACAGTAAAATGTGTTTTTGGTGCAACAGTAAGCAATAAAAAAAAAAAGTTCAGCAATTTGAAATAGCTACTACGACATGTTCTTAGGATGCTGTGGTGGTTCAGTAAGTAGTGGGGAATCTGTCACCTAGTGAATATACAACAAGTTGGGTGTCCTTTGAATGAAAGCTTTTTCTATTATTATCTCAGTTGGCTAACTTTCAGTTCAGACCTTCAATAGTGAGAACAATTCCACGGTTGTCTGTTTATAAGGGATAGTTGTAAAAAGAAAGGAGCAGGAATACTAGGGAAAGGAGGACAGGCTGTTTCCATGGCAATCGACCTGCAGAAGATACAGTAAATACATTCTTTTTTTTTTCATGGTTGCACATACACATTTCCCTCCATTGGTTCTTCAATTCCTCAACTTTGTCGTCCCTGAACTTTGACTCGCTTTGGTATCCTACTGTGGCATAATATGTTGAAAAGCTGCGGTTTACTGCAGTTCAATACTGAGATAATACATCTGCAAACGCAGCCTGTCTTCTCTCTTGCAAATAAGCCACTGCTCACCGTGTCCTGATCGACAGCGGGTGTGCCAATGCAAGAACAGCCACAAATCTGAATTTTATGCTGATTATGTGTTGCTGTTGGCTTCATCAAGCCACAAACTTCAGCTCTCGCTGGAGCGGTTTGCAGCCGAGTGTGTTTAGGATGAGAATCCGCACCTCTAAATGTAAGGTCATGGACCTCGGTCAGAAAAGGGTGGAGTCCCCTCTCCAGATCAGGTATGAGATCCTGCCCCAAGTGGAGAAGTTAAAATAATCTTCTTAGTGAGGGAAGAATGGAGCTGTAGGTCGACAGGTGGATTGGAGTAGCTGATACTGATTCTGTATCAGTGTTTGGTGGTGAAGAAGGATCTGAGCCAAAAGGCTAAACTCTCAAATTAACGATCGAGCTACATTCCCACCCTCACCTATGGTTGTGAGCTGTGGGTTGTGACCGAAAGAGTGACGTAAATCAGCTGCCTATGCGGGGTTTTTGGGCTCTCCCTTAGAGATAGGGGGGAAGTTCTGTCCTCTGGGATTGATTTAGATTAGAGCTGCTCCTCTTCCGCATTGAGAGGAGCCGGATGAGGTGGCAAGGTTAGGATGCCTCTTGGGCATCTTCTTGGTGAGCTTTCCAGCAGGTCCTTAACTGCTGGAGAGCAGAGAGAAACTACTGTATGTTTCCCAGCTGGCTTGGGGGAAGTGGCTGGGGAGAGGAATCAATTTAAATGATTGAAAATGGTTGGATCACCGGATGGATGGATAGATGGATGGATCAATAATCTGGAAAGAGGTACAGTACCTTAAACCTTGGCAATACTGCACTTAAATCTACAAGTGCTGTGACTTGAAATAACAGCTTGACTCAATTAAGTTGTAGGTCATCTGATAATCGTATGAACATCTGACCATTAAAAAAAAACAAAACAGGGACAATCTCCTCTTATCAGAAATGTAGTGAAGATTCTCGTGATTTGTTATGCTGCATTGCAGCAAGGGTTCCTGTGCTTGGACTTTCTCTCTCAGGAAAGAGGAGAGATGAAAACAAAATACGCAGTTCTTAGCTCAACTTTCCATTCATCAGCACATCAATCCAGCAGACTAAAATGGATTGATCAGCACTCACAGTGTGATATACACAAGTATTAAAGATGATCACAGAGTTGTTTTTTCAGCAGTCTAATCTAGGACTTGGAGAGTTCTTGGTCACAGAACTCACTTTATCATTTCTGATCTTCCCTCTAGAATGTTCTTTTTATATTTGGCTCTCTATATTATTTAATCAGTAGCACTAATGCTCCTTTCATTCCAGGCATTCACTTTCTGGACCAAATCAATGCAATTTATTAGCCTCTGCGCCAACACAGACATCAATTTCAAAAACATCAATAGCATTCTGTGTACGCTGTTGCCTGGTTCATAATGATAGGGACAGAATCGCCAAGCATCTTTCTTTTTCTGTAATAAATCAGCAAATCCCTGCAAGGAGCTGTGAGACAGCTGAGTGAGGAAGTGTGGTCCAGGGTATTGACAATCCCTCCTGTATGCTAGTAACTGAGATGGGCAATAAGCAACAAGTAAAAATACTTTTTTGTTTGCCAATTCATCTTTTTGACACATAATTATTTATTTTTTTAATCGTGATTTAACACTTTAAGTGTGCGGTTTGACCAAACAACATCCTGACACACATAATGATTTGTTTCACAAGAGTTTTAGAACTCTATTTGGCTGAGTCAATATAAACTGTTTGCATCCACACTCGGATCAAAAACTAAGAGTAAAAACATTTGCTTGAGAAATGCTCAATATCACTGGTTTGAATATCTGGAGAAAGATGACAAAGAATAATCCATCACTTGTACTGTTCTTAGCTCTTTTTAACTAGCGACTACTCACATAGTCAGATTGATTGTTTCTAAGCAAGCAAAACAAAAGTTCACAGCTTGCTTTCAGAAAAAAATGTCAGCTTGGGGACAGAGCAGCATATTATTTACCATCATGGCTCATGACTAATCCATAGGTACCAAGTACTTCTTCAATAACTCACGCCAAATCAAAGCACATCCACACATGCAGTTTTGAAGAAGTTGAGCCGAGACCCCATTTTGGCCAAAATCAATCCCCAAATTCCAAAATAACTCTACCACAGTCAGGCCGAGAAGCGGAGCAGATCGTTTCCGCAACATTTTGACAAAGCAAGGTGCAAAAGTGACAATATATGGAGCATAATAGGATTTAGGTTTAAGGTTGCCCAGTTCTGCTAAAACTGCTGATGACATGCTAATTCAACCAGGCCTGTCATTTACTGGCATGCAGTCTCACTTTTGTGAGATCTTAGCCACACATTTTGCGCTAAAATTCAAAATAAATAAATAAATACAGAATTGTATATTAAGTGGTACCATAGCTCGCTACTCGGGTATTCTCCATAGCTTGACAGATTGCTGTTCCTTTTTAAAAATTGAATCAGTTATATAAATAGATAAATATTTATATAAATTGTTACATAAATAGATAGCCCTACGAGGTTTAGTAGAATAAATGATTACTTGAGGGATATAAATAGACACGTCAGACACCGTAGCTGTCACCTGTAAAATATGTTGATTAGTCAACAAATGTCCCTCTAATAATGTTACTCAGAAGTGAAAAAGGTGGCCAAGATCCGTATATGTAACAACCTGACCAGAACAATAGTCGTGTGCCAGCATGATTCTGCTCATTTACGAGAGATGAGAAAAAATATTTTAAAAATAGCACAAAGCCTCCAAGGTGTTAATGAGGCAACTACAAAACACAGGCAAAGCTCAACTACGCCATCTATTATTTTGTTGTCCATGCTGTATCGAGTTGTTCCTGCTTACTATCACCTGATGATTTATTGCAAACTACATGAGAATGAATATTGTGGCTGAATGTGTGTGTCCAGAGGACCAGCACCAAGGAGATCAATAAGAGAATCGGTGTTCATGTGGAATGAAAATTAGTTGCAGCGAATCGATTCTCCTCCCTCCTCTTTTCTCCCAGTTGAAATAAATACACCTAATTAAGTGCCAGAGGCGAGAGCGCATAAAAAACTATGCCGAATCCCAACTGATCAATAGGGCTTCTTAAATGGATCACCTCACAATCTAAAGATCAACAGTGATGATGCTAAAAACGAGAGGTTAACCTGTACTGGGTAGTGAATGGCTAGGTTTACATTGAAATGAGATCAAGTACTTGATTTTTTAAAACAATAGTTACAATAATGTCAAATGGAATAAGTTCATCATTACAGTAAGCACTATCCATACATTATTACTACACATACCCGTTTTTTTCAATCAAGTGAGGCAAAGCTGGCTGCTGCCAAGTCACAAAAATACAGTATATATATATGCAGTACATAAATTGTGTTTTACAACAATCCCAGCGACATGCCCACGGCTCGCGAAAATAATAGATATTAAATTAAAAATATGTGTTGTAAAACACAATATACATGTATTGTATGTGCTGTATTTTTATGTCTTGACGGTGGACAGCTGTGCCTATGTGAAAGCGTCTGTGCATTTGCAGATAGGCTATCATTTCTGATATCACCACATCGGCGCAACTGATATTAATATCTTGAATTACCACAGAACCAGTTGCCACGATTCGGCCACTCGTGAAATCTTGTGGAACGTCACGACGCACTGCAAGTACATGTACAGTGGAGACTCACACAGTTCAATTAATTCCGCCCCAATCGATTGATGCCGGTTGTAATAAGGAAGCAATGGAGGCCAGGCCAAGCGAGGCCGGGGTCAGGCCATTATGGAACCTGCCATAGAAAAGCACCTTTAGAGGAAAAGGTGTGGTTCTGCCCACTCAGATCCACACAATTAAAACATGTCTGCCAATCAAATACAAATATAATTTAATGAAAATAGATTCAAGTGACAGTAATTAAATTGTATTTAATCCTTGACAGCAATGCATAATTTGTATGGAGCATTTAGTCTCAGTTAAAGCTCAACTACAGTATAAGAAATGAATCAGCCCTTCTTAGCTGACTTTCCTTAATGTGACATAACGCTTGTACCTGACAACTCTTTTGATATAAAGTACCACTTCTGTTTTTAGAGCGAGTGACTACATACTGTGGCTGCAGTCAGAAGGCGAGGGAACATATTAGCCGCCGCTTGTCCAATGCAGATTAACGCCCTCTATCATGCCTGTGGGGTTGGCTGAGAGGCAGATGCTGATTAGTCATTGGTTGCAGTGAATTTACGACAGCGCCTCATTTTCACATCAGCTCATTGGCAAACACTTTGAATATCATTTAGTTTAATCAACCATGTGAAAAAAATTGCAATGAGTTTTAACGACATGACATCTTTTTTAGAGCTTCATAAATTTATCAACAGGATTATATTTTTACAATTTTAAATATCTGAATATAATTTGCTGCTGCTTCATATGATTCTGTAGTACAACTGGGATGCGTGGGTGGAATTAAACAGTGGTGTAGCAGCCACAGTATGTAATGAAGTACCATACGGTAATGGGATCATGAGAGATTTTTGCACTTGTTATTTCAAGCCATTACTAAATAGCGCCCACCTACATTGTTTTAACTGACAGACTTTGGTCCAGATTCCGGCCCCACGCACTCACTCATCTGAAACTCATCCTCATCCACCTCATCGCTCATCTTGCAGCACCTCCTGATATTATGGCCTTTAATAATGATTTACTGTGTGGCCTGTTCAGCCCCTACAGGCTAAAATTAGTAAGTGTTGGAATCGGTCGAAAACCCAGTTTTACTTTAAAAAAAAAGTGTGTTCTCGTTTTGCTTTTTAAGTTTGATGTCAAATACAAAGTAGGGAGCCTGTTATAATTAGAAATGTCTAATGAAAAGTAATGACCTATACTTAGTAGACAACCAATTTGTTTCTGGGTGTTACTTAAAAGTGTGTTATTTTTTCCCTGTTTTTCCTGTTTACTTTTTGCTATTTATGTTTTCCTTTGACCTGGATGAATCTGTATTTAGGTTGGCAGTTGGCAACAATAAGAGTAGGAGGAGCAATCATTGAAAATAAAACAAACTCTGTTTCCCGCAAGGGGTAAGAAATCAACATGAACTAGTTAATGTTGTTTCTCAAGTATAAGATAACCTATTTAATTGCACAGAACTCTTGATGTAATAAATAGGGAACAAATTCAAACAGTGTGTTTTTAATAAAAAAAAAAAAACTAACTCGGTATAAACAATCATGTTATCATGCTGGCGTTGCTGACCATTTGGTCAACATTCCTTGGACCATGTGTATTCAACCGGTTTTATTTGTTACCGATATTTTCCAGCTGGAGTTATATGAGTCAATTTGAGCTTTTCATGAAGCAGGCATAACAATAGTACAAAATTTATCATATTTTATGGCCTTGCCTCTCAGACAAACTCAAACTCAAGAAAACAATTAAACTAAGGATATAAATGTCCCCTTTGTTTCATACATGGCATAAAGGGAAGCATTGAAACACATATTAATCAATAAAGTAATCAATCAGGGGTTGGTCCATGTAACGTGGTTAACCCTGAATCTTTTGACCATGCAATCATTTAGCCCATTTTTAGGCCATTAGGTTTAAAACTCACATAAATAAATAATATAATATAAATAACACGTTTTTCCTCTGCCGTGAGCTACTCTAAAAATAAAGTGCTCTTTTATGTCATTGGCTTCCAATCAATGTACTGTGTATAAAAGTGCTTACATATGGTCGTTTTTGTATGTTAATTTAATGCTTAATGTACAACAGCAATGGATATTCTGGGTTGTATTTTTAGTCTCCAAGTGGGTCATATAGTGCGTCTGTGGTCCTGTGATTGCTATTGATCTGCACAGGGCAACACATACACGACTGGCAGGGTGCACATACAGTACAGTGCTGCAATGCGTGCTTAAGCCCTACTTTGTTTGGTTAGCAAATATCTGCAATATGACAGCTGCTTGATACTGCAACTTTGATACTATGTACACACTGGTTGTGCACAGAACTGCCGGCAATCTAAATGTACTATAATAGCAAAAGAAGCACTGAGCAGAAACATACATAGCTGTCATCTAAACTGATTCCACAATTTTTTATTGTTCATTTTCACCTGAAATACCAGAAGCCTGAATAGGCTGCAAATGAAACAGTAAAATCAAAGTGACATTAGTTGCTTTCTGAGGCCTGTGAAGCATTTGAGACATATATCATGCCCATTAGCTATCCTCAGCTTTAATAACAGATTTTCTAAATATGCAGAAGTTTTCTTTCTATAAAGTAAGCTTGTATTTTGCATGTTCACAGTCTTCATGTTTGTTTCTTCGACTCCGCAGATGGAATTTTGGACGCATGACACATGACGTACGAAGCTCAATGCCCAGAGTGAATGCCCCTATAATTGATATCGACCGGGGGCAGACAAAGTTTTTGGACGACATGCCGGATCATTAACTCACATTAATTGGATGCATGCCCTCGCAAGTATGGAGCTCTTCGTATAAGCTTGGCAAGCCACACCCACTTTCGGGAACAAAAGAAAGTTTGTCTGGAAAGAACGAACTGTGCAATCAATCTGGGGCTCCAAGTGGCGGAGTGGGACCGTCACTTACGTACAATGCAGGTTGGCGTGGGTTCGCTTCCCCGCCTGTGAGACCATGTTTGTATGTGTGCAAAAATACAAAACTGTGCAATCAAACTAGTTTATTTGCTGTCGGAAGACTATCATAACTTGAATCATCAAGTTTTTACTGCAACAACGACATAAGTCATTCAATACTGTCGCTCTCCGAGTAGAATAGATTACAGTAATAACTAGTGATGCACCGAATATTAGGCCACCGAAATTTTGGGCCGAAAATTGCTATTTTTGCCAAAATCCATCCATCTGTTATCTGAACCGCTTATCCTCACGAGGGTCATGGGCCTGCTGGAGCCTATCTCAGCTGTCTTCGGGCAGTAGGCGGGGTACAGCCTGAACTGGTTGCCAGCCAATCGCAGGGCACACACAGACGGACAATCATTTACACTCACAATCACACCTTGGGACAATTCAGAGTGTTCAATTAACCTAGCATGCATATTTTTCGTTAAGTGAGAAGAAACCAGAGTACCCAGAGAACATGGAGGAAAACATGCAAACTCCAACTAGGAAGGCCAGAAGACAAAATCGATCTCACAACCTCTGCACTGGGAGGCGGACGTGCGAACCGTGCTGCTAGAATATAATAAAATAGCAACTAATACTGGATGTTCCTGCGTGTTTTGGCCTCTTACGGCTTGCTACAAATTATATTGTGCATTCAGGGTACTTTCACAACGTAGAGAACTTGTAACTACACCGAGCCCTTCTGCACATCATTTTTTTCGTTTATTACGTTTTAAAAATCGAGAGAAGCCCAAATCAAAATCAGGATAAAATTTTGATTAATTATCCAGCCCTAGCATACACTGGATTCCTTGAACAGGAACACAAAAAAAAAACATTATCATCTAGCTGTTTAAACTTGGAAGAACAATTTTCCTTTAAAAAAATAAATCAGCCAGAAAGTTATTGGTCTTTTCTCTATACTGTACTTACTTTCCTGTTGTGATGATACAGTATGTACAGATGATGCTCCTTTTAGATGCCATTTATGCTAATATCTAATTCCCTTAGAACAAAACTCAACTCCAGCTAACCTCCAATAGAATTCCTCAAGGCTATATTGTGGAAGTCTCTTTCTAATGAAAAACAAAACAAAACAAAAACACATAAGGACAGAGAATATCGCACTTAGCTTGACTAAGTACGCCCACTCACAACTGGAACAAGTTGCATATTGTATAAAAACACCTACGGGTAAATACATAATAGCCAAGTAGAAGCATGTTTTGGATTTCATGAACCACAAATTAACTGTTTTATTTGAATATTAACTTATTTAATGAATAATATGAATATTTCATGAGACCAACAAGAGAGACATTTTTAAGCCACAATAACGGTTCAAAAGAATTATTAACAAGAATAAATATCTGGAACAATATTAAAAACAGGCAGTAATAGTTGGAATTATTAACAAGAATAAATATCTGGAACAATATTAAAAACATGCAGTAATAGTTGGTGTTGTGTATCAGAATCATCGAAGAGTATTCATGCAAATGTGTGAAAAACAAACTTACTGTAACACTCACACAACTACAAAATGAGCAATGGACTACAACTCGGAAATAGTCCCTGTGAACATATGAGAACTCTTCTCTCACCCTTCTCATTTGTGATTCATATGTATGGGTGGAAACGGTGCAGGGGTTTGGGTTTGGCTCTTTTGGACAGTCCAAGTCGGATTGGCCGTGTGCACGTCGTCAAGGGCTGCAGTCTCTTGGCCTCCAACAATGGTGCTGTCCACAAAAGCACAACGTTAACAGGATGAATCGGCCATTCAAGGTTTGCAATTGTTTTATTGCATGTACTGTAAATGTGCTTGAGGACGTCTATACTTTTACTGTCATTAAGAGTTTCCTGCTGCTCTCAGCATACTATTCTTAATAGTTACTTTGAACCTTAATTGTGGATCTGTATTTGGAGTTTTCTACACCTTTTTTGGGACCATTCCAATAGAATCAGGGGTGGCCAAGTTCGGTCCTCGAGAGCCACTATCCAGCCTGTTTTCCATGTTTCTCTCCACTAACACACCTGATTCATGATCAGGGTCGTTGTCAGGCTTCTGCAAAGCCTGCTGATGAGCAGATCATTAGAATCAGCTGCGCTGAAGGAGGAAGACATGGAAAACAGGCTGGATAGTGGCTCTCGAGGACCGAACTTGGCCACCCCTGCAGAAGGACCAGCCTTGTCAGCGAGTGTTAAGAGAGAAGAAAATTAGAAGCAAGGCAGCAGTTATTTTATATATTCTAGCTTCCCTGTTACCCTAACATATGGTGACCAGGGTCCTCATGTACTAAGAATTGCGTGGCTTTCATACTGAAACACGCCGTACATCCATATCCAGAAAGCGTCGCACGCATAAAAAAATCCAGATGTACGAATCTGTGCGTACGTACGACTCCAAGCACATTCCTTTCATACATCTCAATCAATGCGGAAATGTTACAGTACCAGACTCCTTCCTCTCCACGCCCGTACATAAATATGCAAATTAGTATAAACAGGGCTTGCGGGTGGGAATGATTACGATGCATGATAAGATAATCAATAATTTTGTGTGTACGCACCCTTCATACATGAGGCCCCTGGTGTCCCAGGTTAACGGTTTGGAGCTTTGTGTTTGAAGTCCTGGTTATTTTAAAATGCTGTATAAATAAAATTGAGTGGAGTTGAGTTGAGAATCTCTTGAAACCCTAACCTATTCCTGTCTAAAATGTGTTGCCATGTCTCAGCCACCTTAAAATCTTCCATTCTTTTTTTCTTTTCTTTTTTGTCTTTCTTCACTATTGTATACTGCATTTGATTTTCAGCAAAATCATAGTGTTCTCGTCTTTTATTTAAAAAACCTGGTAAGTGGTTACCTTACCCTAGCAGGATATGCAGTATAGGAAATTAACACATGTATAGTAATTCCATTATCTCAAGATTAAAAAACTTCGAATGGTTTTGGAAAACACATACTGAATTGAACTTTTCAAAGAGGAAATCCATCATTCTGATAGTAACAATTATGACCACCTTTGAATTAAGATTGTGATCACGGACTCACTGTGGCTTTGTGACTGCATGAGAGGTAGACGCATGAAGGATGGTGACCACGTTGTCCTTTTTAGCTCTGTCTGATGGGTTTCTGGCAGCGACATATTGAAAGTGAGACACAGCCAGGGATGAGTGGCTAATCCTATTTTATTTGTTATCTGTTCCTGCTCATACAATGTGCCTCTATTCATACCAGTGTTATCGTTTTTCTGCAGGTAACCAAGGATGGGAAATAAACCTCTGAATGCTGACAAGAGGTTACAAAATTATCATTATAATTTTTTTGTCCAAACAGACCTTTTAAAATAGATCACCTTTGAAACAAGTGAGACTTTTAGATTTTGTGAAGCAGGAGTTAAAAAAAAAAATGAAAATCAACCTTTGTGTTTCTCCACAAGATAAAAAAAAATGAAAATTAACCTCTGTGTTTCGCTGCAGCAAGACTTGCTCCTTCTGGGGACACATGGCAGCCAATGGGCACTTCCTGTTCACCTCCATGGCTGGTTATACAACAAGCGTCTGGATCTGTTACACATATTTCCACACTGTGGTTTTCATCGGGACCTAAATGAAAATAAGACACAAAAACGCAATTTTATAAAACTGTCTCAAAGTATCTTTTGTAATGGGTGGCAATTTAAGATAATAAATTTAATTAAAATAGCTGTTACAGCTGTAGCAAGTTAAAAGTTGCTGTGTGTGTGTAGGGTCTAAAGTCAGCCTTAAATATATAACGTAGTACAGAATAAGGTTAAAATTTTAACTTCAGGTTTCATCCAAAGACCTAGTAGTAGCTCCTTCCAACTTCCATCCATCCATTTTCTTAACCGCTTATTCCTAACAACTTGAATTTTTTATTTTATTTTTATGAAGTGAGGTTGACAACTTGTGTGACTTGTGAAAGAACAGGATGTTCTCTGCAACTGTGGCGTTTGGCCAGTACACAAAACAAATTTAAATGAAAAATGTGTGGCCAGTTAATTGGAATACTAAAATGAGTTATTATATCAACAGTGCTCTTTGAATAACTGCCCCAAAGGTAATGTTCCAAATAGTCTTGGGCCACTGAGAATAAAAGCTCAATTGAAAAGAAATGTACTTACCTAAAGCTGAATCTCTGTGGAGAGCCAGTTCTGGGCTGCTGCTGTGACATTTGCTCTTAGAGACTTCATTGCACAGCACATCATTGCCCAGCTCAGGCGGCTTCCCATTGTCACATGCAATTTCACTTTTACAGATATTGAAATACACATTTAGTTCCTTTAAGACCAAGTCAAATTCTTTTTTCATCTTAAACTCTGGCCACTGGATCGGGAAGGGGGGTGGACTGTTGTGTACAGCAGCATCATTGGAAAACTCTGAAACAATAACGTCCTCCTCTGATAAACCTTTTGTACAGTTGGCTTCAGTGTCAAAACCTCCACTGGCTAAGTCCTGAATGTGACACTCAACTTTACCACCTCCCTCATGGACTTGGTCCTGCTCCATCTCCTTTGGCATCTCCACATGCTGACCCTCTCTTTTGGGCATAGAGTGGTCCTTTTGTGGGGATTTCATCAGCAGCATGGCTAAGCTGGTGTGAGGACAGTCGTTCCCTTGGACAGCTTCATCATCATCTGGTGACAGTTGAATCTTGTGGAAGTTGTCAAAGCCCCCTGACACATGGGTGTAGATAGCGAAAGCAGATGGCAATGAGGCGAATTTGTCCTTGCAGTTTTGAGCCAGGACGCGATCTGGGTTTGGTGAGTGGTGTCTGGGGCTTAACTCATGAGGGCCTGGTACAACAGCATCACTTAATGAAGGCAAAAGCTCATCTTTACACTCCAACATTTCCGCTGTTTGTTGGTATTCAGGGAAACTTTGGTGTGTGATGACATGTACAGTTTCCTCTCCTGGTGTCAGTTTGGTGTCCTCTGTTAAGCCCTCCACGAGTGATTGTTCACTCATATCCTCATTGCTCGGACTATTTTGTTGCATAACCAGCTCATGTGGTTTTATTTCACCTGTCATTTCTTTGATTTCCTTTGGCTCATCCCTTGTGCCGATTCCAGGCAGTGAATGTTCAACATGCTGGGCCTTCAGGTAGTTGCAGCTGACAGGCAAACAGCTGGACTGATCTTCCAAATGATGTCCCGCAATAACACAGCTATGTATTCCATCCCCAGCTGGAAGAGGTTTTGTCGTCCTTTGTGGACTAATGCAAGGACTTGATGTCAGATGACAGCTGTCTTCATAGCCAGATGTGTTGTGTGTTCCAGAGGAGGGAACAGAAAATGACTCACTCAAGTTCTCTTTTTTGTCTTCATGCTGCTGAGGTCTGTACTGGTTAATAGACTGAACTGTCTGATCTGAAGCCGGCTGCAATGGTCCGGCATCAGATGTGGGAGGATGAGGTATTTCCAGCTCACAGTCCATTACTGATGGAGGTAATTGTTCACCTGCAATGCTCTTAGAGTTATAGCAGTTCTCTTCAGCTTCTCTGACAGTTTTGCTCCAGACTGTAAACTCACTTACTCTGTGAAGATCTGCATCATTATCTTTTTCAGCAGACTCTATGCTGATACTCGCAGGCATGTGATTCTCTGGCATGTGATGAACTCTTTCCTTCTCTGTTTCGGCCGCCGTCTCACTATGCTCTCCTCCTGCCTGTCCAAAGTCATCAGGGTTTTCTGTCTCAGTTGAAATGTACTTGGCCGGTGTAGCGTGATAAGAGATAAGTGACACCTCAGCACATTCAACGGGAGAGGCGATGTCGCTTTTTTCTGTATCGTTAGCTTGGTCATTTGTTTCCCTGTCACACGCAGCAGCACTATCACACATGTCCACTTTTCTTTTATCCCCTGCTAAGATTACGGGAACATCCTTATCAGGTGGAGAGACAAATAATTGAAACTCCTTCATATGACTGAGAGATTTCTCCCCTTCATCCTGTTTCACTCCCTGTTGGAAGATAGTATCAGCGAAATCCTCCTCTTTTTGATTCCTGTCATCAAATGCGACAGATTGGCTACATGTACCCGGAGCAGTTTCATGTTGGTTGGAGTCGCAAGGAGAACCTGACTGATATCTGACTTCCGCATCATTTGACAATCCATTTTTAGAAGGTAAGCTGCAATCAGCAAGAGATTTGTCTTCAAGTGAGTTCTTCATGTGTTGACACTCAGGATAACTTGACATTTCAGAAGTAGAGACTTCCAAAGTGTAAGACCCTGATAATGGGCTTGGGCTGATCTTGTCTTGTTGATCATATTGTTTCAGATGAAGGAGTTGACTCACTTCAGTACTAACACAGACTTCAAGTGTGTTTGAGGTTGTGTCTTCAGCCTGGGGCCCAGCAGTTAATATAGTGTCGTGAATTTGTTCACAAGGTTTTTTGTCCTGAATGTGTCTGTTTTGTTCGGTGCATATTACGTCGGCATCTCTGGGTAAGGCCACAGATGGGGAGCCAACAGTTTGGGATGTCAAAATATTTGGGAGGTCATCTGTGCTTGTATTGTCGAAGGTCACTATATAGTCTATCCTTGGTCTTTTGGGGGAGGGAAGAGAACTTTCTGTCTCCATTTTAAGGCTCACACTTCCGTGCACATCCATTTGTGCTTTTTAACTGAAATCTGTAACAAAAAAACTAAACAAAAAAAAGGTATATTTTGCATAGCCAAGACAAAGTAAAGAGACAATAATGCTTACCTGTCATTCACTGACGGGTGAGAAGTCAAAAAATGTAGTCAGCAGCAACAATACTGTTGAAAAGAATTAATAGTTTACATTTAACTCTTACTTTAAAATATTTATCTCCATTCCATCAACTAAAGAAAAAATATTGATATTTTGTTAGCTATTTCAACATGACCAAACTATTTTTTATTTTACATAACTGTTAACTGCCCTTAAAGCGCAAGTCATTCCAAAAGTGTTCTTTACAAAATAATATATTGCATGTGCCCCCACTAATCCCCCTACTAGTCTAAACACGCCATTCTGATTAATAATGCTTTGTGGAATATGAGTTAAGTAGCAAAATCTACCCATTTTTATCCATCTCAGGGGGCGACCATTTTGCCACTTGCTGTCTACTGAAAATGACATCACAGTTGCTCAGGGCTCAGGTATTGACCAATCACGGTTCACCTGTAGCCTTTTCGGCAAGTCAAATCTCCTAACCTTTACGCCACCTTTCCTGGACCTTTGTTGGATTATGTCATCGGGTAAAGGAGGAATGAAAAGGTGGTCCCTTTCAAACATAGGCAAGGACAACATGTTTTCGCATGAATTTGACTCCACTTTTCCTAACTGACAATACCGTGCGACAGCGTGTATTGCTGTTGTTGTCGCTCACTTGCAGAATTTACTTCTTTTTTTTTAATACACAGAGTAATTGTTTTTGTGAAGGATCTATGATGATGTTTTTGTTGATTTTAGAATTTCAAATGAATAATAGAAAGGTGTTTATAATTTTATTTGTGTTTGTGTGGAACCACACCATCTCTTTTGTTATGAATGTATATTTCTTGTTTTCATTGACTATCCACTAGTGATCCCCAAAAAATATATATATACTATTTTTTATCAAATGAGTGTTGTTGTTTTTTTGTTTTTTTTTCTATTATTTTAAAATGTTGAACATGAAAATTTTCTTAGCAGTAGTTTGTCAACTAGTCAGTCAGAGAAGTAACCCTTGCTAAAAGTGGCATACAGGAACCTTTCCTAAACATTTGTAGAATTTGAATGCTCCTATTCTCCAAGTAGCGTCATCTCACTTGGATAGGATAGGAAAGGAAATTTCCTAGGCAAAAACCAGAATCCGAAGAGGCCCCTGTTTTTTGAAGCTAAGCCATGATTGTCTTCAACTGTTGTGTTTGTTGATGCTTGTTGGTGTTGTGTCTGTAATTGTGTAAGGCACATTGGGTTGCCTTGTGTATGAAATAAGCTATAGAAATAAAACTACCTTGCCTTGCCTTATAACCACTTACATATCCTTATAAATAATTAAAATGAATTATAACATCAGGACATTTTACGTTGATTTCAAATGTATGATGCTAAAGTACCTATATTAAAGTGGGAGCATTTCTACCAATATGTCATAATGACATAATGTCCAAACTTTTTTGTTTGAGGGCCGCATACAGAGAATTTAAAAAATGCAAGGGGACAGTTTAAAAAAAGATCGACTTAAATTTATTAGGCACACTATAATTAATTGAGTAATCGACTATATATTGTATTTTCCAGTAAATTTAATAAATGCAGAACTGCTTTCTGTTAAAGGTGATAAGGCAAATAGTTCCAAAATTGTAAAGACTTTGGGGTGGCCGTCAGCCCTATATCCCACTAGACTAGATCCACCCTTACACTGAACAGCAGCCAAATACAATCTCTATAATCAGAACCAAAACAAGAGCAAACTAGTAACCTGACCATTTTAAAACAGTTACTTCAAGGTCATTAATGTGATATCTTCATAAAACGTCTCTTAAAACAGAGCAGAAAATGGAAGAAACTATCTTTCCTTAAAAAATATAATAATCTTTTTTTTCATTAGTGTTTAGAAGAGAATTTTTATTTTAGTCGTAAATAGTTTATTTGTAGGCTTTATCTAATTTTCTCTATTGGTAACGTGGAGAATGAAACTAAATAGTTTGTCAAAAATGTTGAAAAAATTAGCTAATAAGAGAAATTTTGTACATTATTTAAAAAAATAAAGACCTGTATTGCTAACTAGCCTCTTACATGCTAACGCTAACGCAAACACGTTATTCTATTCAAAGTTGTTTCTGAATACCGGACTTATTTATTGCTGTTTGTGATTATTTATTCATTTACGTAATATATAAAGAATAAGAGTAAGAATACTTACTAACTCAACCACTCCACCTACCTTTAAACCAGCCTGCTTGTTTAACCGGGAGCCGACAACAGGAAGCCACTTTGAACTAATTAGCATCTAGCTTGAAGTAGCTTCCCGGTCGAGAACCTTGCGTGGCGCCAAACTGGTGGTGACTGGTGAGGAATGATGTCACTGTATAACCTTTTTTTTTTAAAATTTAACTTAAATATTTGGGTGTCACATTCGATGTTAGTTGTACTTTGCCAATTATTTACGCGCCGCTGTCTCTCGTTCGTGCGATAAAAGGCTGTTGTCTGCCATTTCATGTCACGCGCAGCCTAGGGAAACATTAACGACACACACACAGTTACACACACGTATAGAGATAAGCGCATCTCTCCCCCTGCGTGCCTCTTGCCCAGTGCATCACGGCAGTGTGCGTTTAGCAGCAGCATCCCGTACCTGCACCGCTCACTATCAGTCTCAACTACAATTCAATACACGCAATAAAAAAACGAGAGGGGGGAAAAAAGAAAAGACAAGCTTGTGGCTCGACTAAGTACGCTTCTTTTTTTCCCCTCGCAGTTTTGGACCTCTCCAGACGTTAGATCGGACTTTCCTCCTCGACTTTCCAGGTAGGAAATGCCATACCCTTATCTTTATTTGCGCATTTACATGTTATTATTTAATGTGTACCCGCCTGATGCTATGTAGTGCGTCATTCCCTCTGCTTCCATTGGAATAATAGTGGATAGTTTAGACGACAATGGTGTAAAGATCACAGAACACACAGTATGAGTTTTTGGGCACACATTTTGCATGAGGATGATTCTCTTGTCACAAGTGCGTCTCGCACATCGCGCTGTTCTGATTCAACAACTAAAGTGAAGAGAATGCTTGACGACTGCTCAGCTGTATTATTAGAAATCGTTTACACACAGTCAAAATCAAGTGCAAGTTGCAACTCTGTGTGCGTGCGTGTGCGCGTGAGAAGAGAATGGAGACGTAGTGTTTTCCATAACCTACATCACCCCATCTGCCACTTTTTTGCCAACCAGTGCAGGTTGACCACACCTCCTCATTTTCTTTCATAATGATCGCACCCTTGCTTATCCTGCACGCAGACAACACACGCAAATGCGAACACTTTCATACAAGTGCGCATTGAACATATATGTTTCTAGTGCACCATCAACCTGTGTTGTCCAAGCTTATTTTCCTCTCCTGTCTCAAGGTCATCCCCTGTAAGCGAATGATGGTAAGGGAGACAGTGTTATGTAATAGCCATCCCAGCGACTGACTGTGGGGCCAGTCTGCTGCACGTTGTTCACAAGGGATGTTAGATCAACCTTGGGGATATGTCTTCATAACTGCATACATGCTGATGACTGTGAGTCATTGTTTTCCTGCCTAGCCTTAAGGGTTAGAAGGACAAAAATCTTATTTAGTCCGGAGTCATTGTAGTGTGCGCTTCTGTATTAAACATAGATTTGGACTCTGAAACTCATTTTGTAAACGAAAATATACATATGATTAATCATTATGCACTATAGGTTTTCCCGTGTTGCAAAATGTTGCAAAGCAAGATAAGTGGGTGGGTGTAGAGAGACAAGTGTTGGCATGATTGTCATTTGCTGCATCTTTGATGGCAAGGCGGGTTTTGTTCTTTTCTTAAGTTGTAAAACAGTCGGAAAAATCTTACTGGTATTTGGGGAATTAACTGAAATGCGGTATATAGAAAGAATAGAATAGACTGACAATTTGCCAAAATTTCACAGTGAAAAGAGATGTTTTATAGTTTGCATGTCTTCGTTGCATACATTAATGTAAATAACCCATACGACTAAAAATTACCATTTTTGTTAACTTTGACAAGTTAAAATGGACACCACATAACTCAAATGTGATTTTGCCCAGGTAGTCTTTCTTACAATAGTTTTAGATATTTAGTAACCGTAATGGCAGAAAATAATGTACAAATACAGTATTCCATAATTTCTCAGCTAAACTAATAAAGGAAAACTGGAAATTTACAAGAAAAAATTTTCAAGACAATGTTTGAAAACTTCCATATTATATATGCATTAATTATAATAGAGAGGAAAGCATCACTCATTATGAGGCGTCTTCATTGTGGGTTGCGTACGATGTGCGGGTGCAAAAACTGTGCCGAGCACTCGCTGTGACGATCCCTGACTGACAGGGACTTAGCTGAAAGTCAAAGGACAACAACAAATGTGTACAAACCAACAAGGAACTTATGTGGTTAGTGCACAGAAGCTGTGATTCAGCTCATGTCTTGTGAATGAAGTGTGCGTGCATGTATGTACATACTGAATATGTGTATTCGCTCAGGCGGAGAGTCATGTCGTGCCAAGGGTTGTTTTAATATGTTGACTGACAAGAAAAAGAATGACACATCTAAACAATGAACAGAGATGACTTAACACTCCACAGTAAAGAGTGGAACCTCTAAGGGCCTCAGAATTGTTTACAATCTGTTCCAGGGTCAAACTGTTGTATTTATATAACTTTGAGGGCTTCATTTTCAGTTTAGTGCGCCAAGGAGGGTGAGACAAAGTGTTTGTATTTTCGCACTTGAAAGTGACGCTGCACAGTTGATGAGGTGAAGCAAATTTAAGCCCCGGATGTTTTTTTCTCTCTCTTTGGTTCCATTTTAAATAGAGCTCCGTTGCTTTGTACTAGCCTCGTCCTAGCTAGCGCTAAGCTAGTTCATCCTTCAGGTCCAGTGTCCAACTTTGCAAACTTGATTTCGTTTTTTGCTAGGACGCCATTTAAGGCCAAAAGCGAGGCATTGGCGTTGGCCTTGGCACTGCCTAGCTGGGCTTTATTGACTGACTGCTTAACAGTTTGATTTAATGTTCATTAGCTGGCCAAATGTTAACACGCAAGTATTTCCAGGCGTCACACATGTGCACTCCCCACAAAGGTGCATGCTGTATTTTCTTCTCACATCTCACGTCTTTGTTGTTCTTGTTTGCTTCAAGACAGTTCAAACTCTTAAGTTTTGTGGGATTTAATTACAACAGAAACTATTGTCTATAGAGGATCTACTATATTGTACTGAAAAATCTTAACTATTTGATAGCTTATTATAATACAACGACATGCTTCATAATCAATTATTGATTTAACTCATAGTGCTCATTTATGGCTTGTCCAACATCAACTGCGTCACATAAGTGAGCAGTTGGGTCTTTGCTGCCTTGCTCAAGGGCCCCATTGCAGTACCTAAGGAACAAAGCAACTTCTCTGTAAACAGTTACAGTTTCCACTAAATTTCAGTAGTTAGCCCGAGTCCCATGTTGGTGTTAGCAGGCTATACTTAGGAGCAGAGGTGGGCAATCTCGGTCCTCGAGGGCCGGAGTCCTGCAGGTTTTGGAGGTTTCTCACTTCCAACACAAGCTGATTTTAATCAACAGGATCGTTATCAGGCTTATGCAGAGCTTGCTGATGAGCTGATCATATATCAGCTGTGTTGGAGACGGGCAACATGCAAAACCTGCAGGACTCCGGCCCTCAATGTCCACCTCTGCTTTGGAGTCTATCCAGAGCTCACATACACCACTCCTAAATCGCACATCTGTCTTCTGGAACCTGCTGCCTCAAGGCTCGGCCCATCTCGTCTGACAACATACAGTAACAGGCGAAAAGCTGTTATGATATGATCCCTTTACTCACTTTCACCATAACTCGGGATATTTTTTTAACTGTCCTTTCAAGGTTGCTACAAGATAAGCTGAGGGTTCTGTACTTCACTGCACAAGTGAATGCATGATAGTAAATCTGAGGAAGTTGACTTATTGGAGCTTGGTTCAGGTTTTACTCGGCTATTTTTTTATTGATTGATCTCTTACAAAACATCGGTATAATAGCAGCATTAGTCAAGTAAATGAGGGAGTGTGCAATTTTAAAGAATTACACACTTTTGGTCATGTTTGTTAAAACAGTCATTATGACCTATGGGGGGAAAATCTGCCGTCTTGTGCCTCTTGAGAAACCATCATGCCCGAGAAAAACAACCAATCAGAGACAGACGGCGTGGCTTACGAGGTGTCAATCATTTGTATGGAATTGATTGTTGATTGTCTTGAAACAATTGTGGCACTTTTGATCACACAACCAGCAAGAGTGCTGTTGATTCTAATTTTATGTGAAAATGTTGAACTTTGGGCATTAGAGAAAAGTGAAAATATGACATTAGTTATATTGGCTTTGTCACACCATCATAGCCCAAATTAATCCTTCTATGGTTATTTGATTGTGGGAATGCATTCCCACATACTGTATGTTATTGTGATTTTTATTCTCCACACTTTTTTGCCGTGTAACAACTCCCACATACAGTAATACTTCCGATTTACACCGTTCAAATTTCAACTTGCTATGCCTCCCGGGGTATATATTGTCTGGTTCCACATTACTTACAGTATTCGCACAATTTAATGTTAAATATCAACTTTTCCCCATTCATTTTCAATAAAACAGACATTGAAATTTCCATTCCTTGCCCACTTTCGTACACACAACTTATCATCATCATCAGCTGTCTGATACTGCTCAGCGTCGCAGTAAAGTTCATTGTCCACTAACCTGGGGGGTCGTAGGTTAAAATCCATGTCTGTTATGCTAAGTGATATACATGTATACCAACTATCATATCAGGAAATGCATTATAATTTCACTGAAATGATTAATGCAATTATTTTTTTTTATCATCCAACTATCCATCCATCCATTTTCTTAACCACTTAGTCTTCACAAAGGTCACGGGGGGCGTTGGAGCCTATCCCAGCTGGCTTCGGGCAGTAGGCGGGGTACACCCTGAACTGGTTGCCAGCCAATCGCAGGGCCAACCATCCACTTCACAATCACACCTTGAGACAATTTAGAGTGTTCAATTAACCTGCCATGCATGTCTTTGGAATGTGGGAGGAAACCGGAGCACCCGGAAAAAACCCACACGAGCACGGGGAGAACATGCTAACTCCACCCAGGAAGGCCGAAGGCCGAAGCCCGGACTTGATTTCACGTCCTCTGCACTGGGAGGCGGACGTGCTAACCAGCCATCCACCGTGCCGCCCTCATAATTAGTCAGTTTCACGTGATTTATCTTTCGATTTACTTTATAAGCATTTCAGAAAGATTCCACATGTATTCAGCTTTTATTAGCATTCAGCTTTCAGCATTCCCACGCAATTTCTGCAGAAATGGCACTTTTTCTAGTCAGTCAAGTTATTTTGTTTTTACTCAACAGCTGTTCACAATTGACTAATTCATTTTCTGTTCATATTTTCTCAAGAAAATATCATGCATCTCTGAGTTTTTTCATTGCGATCAGCTGTTCTGTGAACACAAATAAAAAAGAATAGAGCCTTGATTAGCTCCAATGTGCTCAAATAGCATCTTAGAATCTAATGTCTGGCAGTGATGATGTTCATCTTTTCATCACAAGTCTACATTTAATGACATGCCTCATCATGAGCCTCAATCTTGCTTGGGTGTTTCATTGATTCAACCTGAAGTGAGGGCATAAATATCCTGGACATTCCCCCGTCCATCAAAATGGCTTCCTTTTCTTGTGGCTTTGTTTTTGATGCCATCTAACTCACAGGGATTCCCATAATTGCTATACCGTAATTACCATAGCAAACTACACCCACATTTCACACGTCTACTAATTTGTAAATCTTAAACACACACAAAAAGCAAACAAGTCAAATTTTATACATGTGAGTTTCCAAAATTACTTAATTAATGGGGTATAGATGTGTACAGAAGTACAGAAGGAGCACAGATTGAGCCTTGTTTTTTTCCCCACCCTCCTTCCTCATGCCCCCCCCCCAAGAAACTCAGGGCACTAATTAGCGAACCGCCAGTCTTCCCGTTCTGTCCATTTTTTTGTGTTTAGCAGATATGTGGTGAATGTGAAGACATATTCCTTGTGTGTTTTTACATACTTGACCAATAATTCTGATTTGGATTCTGGAGTACACAATTATGGTGATGATTCAGATAAGAGTCTGTTGTTGAGAAATTTAAGAGTTATTAAAAACTGAAAAAAAACATAGTTCTACATTAGAGATAAACCGATATGGGTTTTTTTCAGAGTCGATACGATCATTAGTCATCAAGGACGCCGATAACCGATAATTGGAGGCAATATTTTTTTCCCACCAAAAGGAAAAATATTGGCATCAAAATATTAAAAAATACAAACTCCAGCTCTTGATTTCATTTTTTTTTTAAAAGCATATGTTTATTGAACATATTTTATGGTTAGTAAAATATTGGAGTTTAAAAAAATCTTAGTTAATAGACAGCTTTGTTTTAAAAATCTAACACAAAGTTCAGGGATCTCTCAGGGGCATTAGCATGTTTTCAAAAGTTAAATAAAAAATTAAGTAAATAGCTCCCTATTGTTTTCTACAGTAAATAAAGATTTCTCAAATTTAAAAATACAAGTATTAAAATTGTATTTGTCTTAGTTTTCATTTCAAACAAAAACAGAAGGTCCTGAGAGTTCAATCAGCATCTATAATTTTTTTTAATAATTAGTTCCCTGAATTTTTTCCTCCCCTGTACACTTTTTTAAATGGATCTATTATCGTCCATATGCCGATATTTGTCAAAATGCTGAACATCGGTGCCGGTAATCGACCCAGCCGTTAACTTGTCTATCCCTATTCTACATATTAGTTCTCTTCAGATGATGTCTTGCAATTGGTCATTGTGATTTTTTGTATAATACAATTTGGAAACCAAAATGTCAAGGATTGTAGAAAGATAAAATAATTATGGTTTGGACAGTAAATGTGAGGAAAAATAATGCTGCTGAAATGTATGACACTTTTGGCTGAATGAATGGATGTTGTTGGTTCTGACTGGATGCTTCTAAATATGAAACAAACTCATGAAAGTAGGACAAGTAGCTGATTAAAGGAAGCAAGAAAAGGTGTATGTCTCACAGCTGCCCTTATTACTAAACGCAAACACAGCCCGGGACTTTATTCAAACGCAATTCTGCCTACTCAGAGAACACACACGACGTTTTTGCTTCGGTTGCACCATCAGAGTTCTCTCGAAATCTCAGTTTTCACTACTGATGAAACACTCTTCTATTTTTGTAATAAAAGACAAACATTTTTGTGTTTTGTTTGTGTGCAGGCAAAATGGGGAAACAGAACAGCAAGCTGACCCCCGAGGTGATGGAAGATCTGGTGAAGAATACAGAATTCAATGAACATGAGCTGAAGCAGTGGTACAAGGGCTTCCTGAAGGACTGTCCCACCGGACGTCTTAACCTCGAGGAGTTCCAGCAGCTCTATGTCAAGGTGAGTCACACAATCACATGTATCACGTTCATACTTATAGATATCTATCAAGCTTTCCAGTGCATCTAAATGTCCATTCGCACATTCTAAACCTTGGTTTAAACTATTTAAAAGTCAAGCTAGACTAGTGAATACAAAGTAAAGATATATACATTACCAACCAACCATACACATAGCCACCATTTTGTCTTTCTGTTCTTTGACACATCAACATAGAATTTTCTCTCTGTTATTTTGATAAAAGATTGTTTTGAATGGTGTGCCAAAGGGAAAGCAAAAGGCTTGGATTACCATACCATAAAGTGCACCATATTATAAGTCAGTTGCGGGTGCTATTTCTATGTTTAACACACACACAAGGCGCACCGTAGTATTGGGCGCAGGCACGGTTAAACATGCGCTTGCTCAAAACATATGGCAGCATGCTATTACGCTAAAACATACACTAGCATGCATGCTAGCTCTAGCTTATGTTTTTAAAAAGGCAGCAGAGCAAAACTGAGTTCTTTATTGAAATATTTAACAATGTAAACAGTGAGTTCAGTTGTACCGTAGTTTTCAAAACAGAACCAACAGGAGATCAACTATATCTCTGTACGAGTTTGGTCATTTGCAGTTGTTTGTTCCTTTGGGGTCATTTAAATGACACTGTTAATAGCGACGGTACAATTCAGCCTATTGGCTGATATAGAAGACGCAGCTGCCGCAGGAGAGATACACATAAAGCGCCTAGCATATTAGCATACTAGCGTAATGCTAGCATATTTCATACCAAGCAAGCGTGTGTGTGTGAGAGAGAGACACACTGTGCCAAGAATGCTCAAGCACATTGCCTAAAAAGGCAAATATGACCGTTCTCTAAACAAGAACTGTTTTTGAGTTTATACTGTACCTGCTGCTAATTTGGACTGGGTTGTGATGTGAAAATACATTACATGCAATGAAAACAATTTTTGAAAATTTTTTTTTAAAAAAATTAAAAATAAAAAATAATAAAAAAGAAAACAATTTTTGAGTTAATAGTCGTCCTTTTTTAAATGGAGAAACATAATCCAAAATTCTACATTGTAAATCCATTTTGATTATCTTTGAGAGAAAATAAAATGGTTACCGATACCAGCAGATTGTAATCTGTTAAAACAATTAATTAGCTTAGTCTGAATGTGTTCAAAAAACTTTAATGAATTGCGAGGCTGGATTAATCATTTCTAAAAAATAAATAAATAACCATTTTAAAAGACAAAGCTTTCCATTTCCAGTTCTGATCAAACTGCTGCAGCAATTATTTTGATTTTAACTCATGAGGTTGATCCTATATATTAATTCTAAGAAACAAGCATTCACAGTGCTCTTGTATGTCAAAAAATTATTATATTTATTGTTCACTCATTTTGCCTTCACCCCTCTCAGCATAATGGACACATTGCATTGAAGAATTATCATTATGTTGATTATAAAATGATGATATTAGACAAGACCTATTGGCATGTTCCCATTTGCTGTTCCTGTATCTGGGCAGAAAACCAACAGAGAAGCCGATATTAGATTGGCCTCTACTCACATTAATATGTAGCCTACTGTATCTCATTAAGCAGCGGGTGTGAATTTATTCAATGAAATTAATTTCATTTAGTTCTGGTAAACAGCAGTGATTTTGGAATTAAACTGACAATGTGACAAAATAACAGCAATATTAATTTTGACCCTCACAACTGGGAGGGATTCTTTGAGAAACATTAATACTGCCTGGCATCCTGGCATTTTTAGAAGAAACTAATTTGTATGGAGTGTGAAATTGAAATCTACAATTTTAGAAATTAAAGTAAAGTAAACCGTAATATTGCTGCATGATAAAGTGACACTCGGTAAATTGGAACATAATTGCTGGGTTACTCTGAATGTATTTGTGTTTACATTAGTCTGTTTTATTTAATTTGTGTTTAATCACATTATGAGTTCAGATGCCAGCCTGCATTGTGAGTAGTGTAAGAATAACCATTAATCTTTTATAACCGGTGCCAGGAAATGCCAGAGGGTGCTGCAGTTACATAAGACCCTCCTGCACAGGCACTGAGGTCACAAGTGCACTTCCTTTAAATGCCAATGGAGCTCATGCATCAGCTCCCAACCAGAAAAGAAAAGAGACATATTTTTGCATCATGGTCTTCAAGCTTTCAGTTGAAAAACTCTCAGTTGAGGATCAGACACCATGTGAACTTTCCATATTGACTCAATGGTCCTATCAAAATTGGTCAATTGATTTCAATTTGAATAACCCAAAAATATTTTTTACAAAAAGGGAAATCTGCACACAAAAAAAACAACACGGACCTGTAGGTTGGAGGGAAAATCCCATTATTGATGCATCCTATTGTGTTTCTAGGCAACAGTGAATCCATGATAGGGCTTTATTTAAATCCAGCCAGCTGATAAGTGGAAGAACGGCCTGCTGTGACCTCACATTAACAGGACACATTGTTCCTGTGAAGAGTAACTGTGACTGTGTGTGTGTTTATGGATGATGGGTGTGTTGTTCATATTTGGTTGGAGCAGTGTTAGCAGGAAACCAAGGGGCAAAGACAGGAAAAGTATGCATGTGTGCTTGCATTATTTATTAGTCATTAAATCCTATGGAGTCATGCGACACAGCAACGAGAGATCAGTTGTGTTACAAAGTGTATGTGTGAGCCCGTCTCATTCCTGCATGTATGATTGGTATACACCCCTGTGCACTCAGATCTTTTTTTTTTTATTTACTCTACTGTGCTTAATTCTGTGCTTCCCCCCCCCCCCCCCTGCTATGCCGGATTTGCACCCCTGATGAAAATAGAGACCAATGTGTTATAGACAGAGGTGGCAAATCCAGGTCCAGAAAGTAAAAACCCCGCCACAGTTTGACTTTAGCCCCAGGTGCTAGCTAGCTAGCTTCCTAGCTAGCTTCCATGGAGCTCGTTAACCTGCTAGGGACTTAGCTAGCTAGCTAGCTAGCTAGCTCCAGAGGCTACAGCAAAACTGTGGCAGGGTTTTCACTTTCTCGACCTGGATTTGCCACCTCTGGTTATAGAATTAAAAAGCCTTTATCAATTGTTCAGACATCTATTCATTTTCTTATGCCAATTATCCTCATTAGGACAGTCGTTGGCAGCCAGGACTGGTCGCCAGCCAGTTGAAGGGCACAGGAAGGCAAAGAACCATTCACACATTCAGATTGTGAAATGAGAAGAGATGGTAGTGTGATTTTAAGTGTCTATTAGTATGTTAAATTTAAAAGGCAATGGCTTATTTAAATCTGAGATGAGGAAAGTGAAATCCCTTCTCAAGTCAGACTCCTGGATAGATGAGTGGAGTGTGGGGCATAGTCCTAATTTTATCAGGCATTTGATAATGTAGTCTCAGTTTTAGAACCCGTTTCAATCATCCTTGTTAGTTTTTAATTATAGTTAGTCAACCTCACCCCATTTTTATTTAGTCAATTTGTAGCTGATTATAAATCTAGCATTTTAATCTTTATTTTAGTCCAAGAAAACATCATTTTATTTGTCTAGTTTTAGTCAACAAAAACTGTCTAGTGTATTTTTTGTCAGCAGATAATGTTAAACATTTCGGATCTAAAACAATTTTACATAAAAAAAAAATTAGTATCTTTTTTTATGAAAAACAATTTCACACACACAATTACAGTATATCAACAAGTGGCTACTATGGCTCTATGCTACAAGCTAGTAAGTTAGCCAGCATTAGTAAGCGGTCGGGAAATTAATCAAATAAATTGTTACATACTGTTGCTTAATGTAGATTCAGTGTTCAATGTTGCGTTTGATTTCCATCTAAATTCATGTAAAATCATTTTGGTCAATTACACTGAATGAAAAACTTTGACGTAGAATTCGAAATTAGGTTAGAGTTATGCAGTGCTATTGTTGACACCAGTGCAGCCAAAATGGATGGGTGACTAGATGTGACAATTCATTCACTGAGGCACTTATACATCAGCGTGTGAAATTTCACATCCCAGAGACATCAGATCCTTTGTAAGTCATTTGGAACAAGAGTTGGTGATGATTCCTGAAACACTGGTGTGATAGTTTGTCCTAAAGTTTTTTTTTCTTTCTCTTTGATACCTAACACACGTCCAAGGAACGTCATGAAGATTTAACAATCATAACTTTCTGACAATGACTGTAGCTGAGTAAAGATTATCCTTGCAAAGTCTACATTTTTCAAATGAGCCTTGTATTGAATGTCATTACATTTTGGGAGTGGAAATTATGTTGTAGTTGTTTGGCCAGGTAGTGTTCAAATGTCAGTGTAATGCACTCTTATGTCAGTGTCTCTGACCCCTGCCTCATTACTGTAATACTGATGCAAAACCATGCATAGTAAACAAGAGGTTTTTTTTGTTATGTTTTGCTTTTTAATGAGGCTCCAAAGGTTCAAAAAATGTAGCATAACAGAGCAGAATCCATCCATGAATTGGAGCTATTCTTCTTGCACGCTTCTGTGTCTGTATGAGTGTACAGTATGTACTGTATGCTGTGCTTGTGTGTGTGTGTGCGTGTGAATAATCAACAAACACAATGGGGCAAAGGTAGAAGGCCAGATGTTGACATCATCTGGCCCACCGCTTGTGTCCGTGAGGAATATTTACCAGAGCAGAAAACCGTACAGTGACTAACTTTTTCCAGTTTACCATATTTGGAAAATTCCATGCATTCATACAAAGGGAAGCGGGAGTCTACACTAGATGACTAAGGGTGAGATGTGATTTAGTCATATTGACATATTGACACAGATCCATTTTCCATACCAATTGTCCTGGTCAGGGTCAGCTGGAGCCTGTTACAGCCTACTATCGTACACTGATGAAAGGCTACATTTTAGACTGGTTTCCAATCAATTAGAGGGCACATATAGAGACACATTTGCACCCACACGTCACCGAGTGGGAACCAAACGAACGCTGCCTGCGTTGAACTCAGATGAGTGAACCAGTACTAGTGTGACTCATTTGCACTCATGTACTTAGCATACATGATTTTGGACTTGGATCCCCCAAATCAGCACACTGTGAGATTTGAATGTGAGAAAGAAGTACTGAAGTTATAGTTTTATCGCTTTCTAAAATTTATTTTCCTCTCTTGCCCAAGTTTGTTTGCAGCTCCTTTTGGATGTTGATTATTTTTTGTGCAAAAGACTTACGTTTTCCACTTGACCTCACATACAGTAGGTAAACCTGTAATTACAATGGATGTTTGCACTTTCATTATGTAGCTCCAGCCCACTCCCCTCATGGGAACCCCATAACAAATAGTCACACTGCCACATTTGTAAGCATCCCATTATGGAGGGTCATACAACAATAATAGTTAGAAACCACAGACACTTTATCAGCGTTATGCACTGCATCCAAACACACTCGAGGGGTTATGAATATATTAAACGTACTGTAGTTGCATACTAATATATTTTTTGCTGTCATTATTTCTAATAGTGTAGTTGTTAAAGTCATACATGTAAAATGTCATGAGAAAAAAAAAATATATTTAATCAAATGTAATCTTTTTTTTTTCAGACCAAAACCAGTCCGAGTACTCAACTCTTGAGTAGGCACCAATACTGATACCAGTGCCAATGCCAATAAAGGTTAAATTCATACACAGTTAATACTGCCAACATATAAAAAATATATAATAATCAGGTGGCTAACCTAATTCTAATATATTTGTTCATATTACTTTTGAGTTAATTGGTGGAACATTGACTTATCATAATAATCAGTAAATACAGGTTTGTAAGGGAGTAAGGTATGACAATAGTTACAGTACATCAAAACAGTTATCCTATGCATACAAACAGTATATGCAAAGAGTAAGGATAGGCGAGTACCGATACAAGGAATCTGTCATTGTTTTTTGGGGGGGAAATTTATGTACCAAATGTACTTAGTAGTATCAGCACTTGGAACAGGTATCGGAGACTACTCAGGAGTTGAATACTCGTACTGGTGTTGGTCTGAAAGAAAGTGGTATCAAACATCCCTAGCAAAGACAATACATACTAAACTATACATTACATGTAGACTATTATGGACTTATGCATGTACCATCAACAATCGAGGAGGAATTTGAACAACATGGTGGCGCTGTATAAATAATGCGACCACATTATGGACATCCTGAAAATGTAGAATAAGAGCTTGCGTGTCACTGTTGCATCACATCACACACTACACACTTAATTCTCAGTCTACACTCTCTTGCTTCCGCTCCTATCTGGCTTTGTCTTTGTGCCTGAATAAGCGTGAGAAGGCTGATGATGAGCGTTTAAAAATCACCTCACTCAAGCTGCTTGCGGATGTTGCCGGGCAAAGTGCGTCACAATGAGCGGAGAGTAAACCCCAGGTTCACCTGCCAAAGCTGGCATCCAAGCAATGAGTCACTTGGACTTGTTGTCCCGCTTGGCTGCCCGTCGGTATCTGATTTTGAACACCGGCAGCACAGGAGGCAGGAAATGACAACAGTGTGAATATTGCATACTTGTCAGGTTGTGATGTTGCCAAATTCATCCCTCAAGCCAAAAAAGGGAAATCTGATAATGCAGTCAAATGTGCACACAAATTCCTTTTCCAACTATTTCATCCACTAGGTGGCAAATCCAGGTCCAGAAAGTAAAAACCCTGCCACAGTCTGGCTTTAGCCCCAGGTGCTAGCTAGCTAGCTCCCTAGCAGGTAAACAAGCACCATGGGAGCTAGCTAGGGAGCTAGCTAGCTAGCATCAGGGGCTAAAGGTAAGTTAAAGGTAAATTCCACTGATTGTCACACCCAACTAAGTGGGGGCGAAATTCGTTCTCCGCATTTGACCCATCCCCTGAGGGAGCGGTGAGCAGCAATGATTGCGCTCGGGAATCATATGGTGATCTAACCCCCCAATTCCAACCCTTTATACTGAGTGTCAAGCAGGGAGGCAATGGGTCCCATTTTTAAAGCCAAACTGTGGCAGGGTTTTTAATTCCTGGACCTAGATTTGCCACCTCTGTACTTGTTTCACAATACTTCACTGTTGGACTAGTGCCATAGTGCTCACTACAGTAGTTACAGTGAAAAGGTGCATTGCAGAGTGGGTCACCTTTTTACTCGCAACTGCCACCTCTGGCCTAAAGCGTAACTGCAGCTTCTGTGTCAAGCTCGTGCATGGTATGCGTGCAAGTACGTGTCCTTGAATAAACTCTTAATTTTTGTCTTTTTCTTGGAGTCTGAGTTGGAATTTGGGTTGCACTCGAAGCCGCCCTCTTCTTGTTTTTTGTTTTTTTCAGTTTCCATTCCAATTGTGTCATATGCTAGCTAACACAACACTGTTGGTCAATATTATTTTCATGTTTCTTGTGTAGATTGTGATTAGGGTAATTGCCTTTTTAGGATCAATAAATTAATCTGAATCTGAAATATATTAACTCTTTTACTGCCAAACGTTATAATAAATACATAAATAAATAACCCTACAGTGCCAGCCGATTTTGAGCATTTTCACTCATCTTTCAAGGCAAACAGAATATTGTGTGCTATGACTACATAAACATGGTGGATACCATATGAAAGATTGGATTCAATTCTTTCATTAGAACATTTTTTTTCTACCTTATTTGTTCTTTAGTAATCACCATTTGAAAATAGGTAATTTGAGTGACATCAAGCGAAAATTTAAAAAAAATAAGAAGAAAACAAGCTTTTTGTGAAAATATAAATTTTTTGCACAACAGCCAATTGACACTAATATATTTTGTTTAGTGGCGCTCGAATTAGATTTAATGTGACAAACGCTTTGATTATTCACGTCATCCTTCAAAACGTTCTATTTCCAAAGATCCGCCATGTTTTCATGTCATTTGATATTCTGGGAGCCCATTGAAAAGAGGTACAATGCTGCCACCTGCTGGCCATAGTTACTGGGTGTTTTGGGATTTTTCCAACCCATTCGCAAAGCAGAGCTGCTGCACAAGACGTTGCACTGCCCATTGAGAGAAAAAAATGTAGTTGTTGTCAATTGACGTTATTGGCGGTATACAGTGGCTGTGTCCTTAACATCAATTGACATTTTTGGAGGTAAAAGAGTTAATATTATTGCTGTCAAGCGATTACAAATTTTAAACTAATTAATTGCACAATTTTCCATAATTAATGGCGATTAATCACAATTAATCGCATTTTTCTACTTCTGCTTCTACTTTTTTTCTACAAAGCTTGTAGCAGATATTTCTTGAGTCAAATCTTGGAATTAATGTAAAATCATAAAACAGAATGTATATTTATAATCAAAGACTGTTCTAATAGCTTTCTTTGATTCTTGACTAGAATTCCATCCATCCATTTTTGGAACCGCTTATCCTGTCCTGTAAATGACAACTGTTGAAAAAAATATCTATCAAAATGGACGCAGTCTTTTTTCTCATATAAACAATTCCCAAAATCTTTCGCGTACAGATTTAGTTGTGCCCATGAGCAGCACACTTCAGAAGGGTTGATTTGCGAGGCCCCGTGGAGAGAACTTGAGAAGGGTATTTTGCTCTGAGATTATATAAATGTACAACTATAGCATATTAGTTTAATATGCTATTTGACTTTAGCTGTGAAAAGTGCACAAATTACTTGAAAACTACCTATAGTCCGTGTTTGTTCATCTGCTAGTTTAGTTGCAGGATATTGGCCGTAACAGGAATGAAATAAAACTGAGCTAGCTGAGTTAATTTCTCTAACGCTTTAAATAATTTAAATTAGTTAATACTTTTGACAGCCCTAAAATTTTCATATTTATGAAATAGTTACTCCAAGACTGTTTAGCATATCTGCTAATCTGAGCGTAACTAAGAACTCATCATATTGGAGTGTGTTTGCTTGCGTGTTTGTGTTTGTTTGGTGTGCCTGTCTGTGTGGAAACCCCGAAGCCTTGGAAGCAGTGGCAACAATAGCAGCGTGCTGGCTGAGTTTCAGTCTCTGCCTTGCATGTCATGGAAGGTTTATGTAAGCGGGAACGCCGGCTACTTCCCTCTCACGCAGACCCGCTCGAACACACACAATCACACGCTGTAAATACCCCCGCGATGGATTTTGCATATACTGTATTCCCGTGCTCTGTCCCTCCCTAGCCTCTGTGCAAAAAAAAAAGAAAAGAAAAAAAGAAATCTTAACAACCGTGAGCGGCGGCCAGTGCAGTCAGCCTGAAGTCTTGCTGGATACTCCAAACGGGCTTCACTGCACCTGACAGTGATCCATGAGACTAAGGCATTATTTATGCAGCCCTCTAGCTACACACAAGACTGACAGAAAGCAGAGGAAACAATTGATAGTTGGAATGTGATTCATTTTACAGAGTGGTAAAGACAAAGTACGCATTTCCAGGGCCTCAAAGGGGAAGTCAAGTAAAATACTTTCTTTACAATATGTTCTCCACTAGTCTAAACACAGCATTCTGATTAATATTGTTTTTGTGGAATATGAATTGAGCAGCAATCCACCCGTTTTTATCCATCGCAGGGGGTGGTCATTTTACAACTTGCTGTCGCCAGAAAATGACATCACAGTTCCCCAAGACTCAAGTAACGAGCAATCACGGCTCACCTGTTTTCTGAAGCTGAGCCGCCATTGGTCCTTGTCTGAGCCCTGCAGAACTGGTTCTAAACAACTTTACTGAAGTCAATTAAGGAGCTTCAAAGTAGTGCTTTTCCACCATCTTGTGGCATCTGTAGATATTTATTAGGGGTGTCAAAATTAGTGCATTTATTTTGAGTTCATTCAAAGTTTCTTGAATGCCAGTAGTTTTTTAACGCACAATTAATGACCGCCCCCTGTACTGGGGGAATTAGAGTTGCAACGCAGCAGACACGTCCACGTCAAAATTGAGCAGTAATAAATTTAATAATAATGCATGTATTTAGGGTGACTAGGATCAAGTTTTATTTTACAATTTTAAAAATGTGCAGAATTTCACAAGTTACCTCATATTAAAGATTAGATAGCTACAAAAAAATGCACTGAGCTGTCACCAACATCTTACAAATGCAATTATGCCATCTAGTGGCAGAAAAATTAGTTTTTTACAGTACAGTGCATCTTTTTAATTTAACTCAATTTTATGAATTATTATGAAACTACTGTCTCAATGATTAAATGATGCAGCCATATTTCTATTAGTTTAACATTTTTTCCCACTTTTATGTTAACAAGAGTATGAACACTTAGGAAAAAAATTACATTTATTATACATTTTATTATACATTTAGAACAGATATGCGATTTGTGATTAATCATGAGTTAACTATTGAAGTCATGCGATTAATTACGATTATCGCCGGACACCTCTAATATTTTTATTACATTATTTCTTTGGGGGAACTTCAATTACGTGCAGATTCTCACTATTCACAGCGGTGCTCTGTCATTCTTGGGCGAACACTGTATGGAACTTCAGTGTTGCTAACTCACAAAAAGGCAAGTGTCACTTTTGAAAACATAACCGTAGGGGGCGGGTAGCTCCATCCAGCATAACAGGATGCAGAATTGAAAAGGCAAGCAGAGGGGGAACTTTTATTCACTACAAATTGGAGATTTTTTTTCTTTTCTTTTTTTACAATTTGGCTCCATTCGATCCTTTTTAGTTCCCAGATAACTGCTGTGGAATATAATCCAGTTACATGCAATCTGCAACTCCCCAAACTGCAAGAGAATGCGCATAGAATAACTAAATCGCCCCATTTTAAATCCTGACCCTTGCAAGCTCATCACTGGAAGCTTTTAAGCTGCAAGATGTCTGTCCAGCTTAGCTGTTATCTGAAGAGCAGCAAGCAAACACAAATGTAGATCTGGGGGCTGCTGCTAAGGGGGTTATTTTCAACCCAAACTTGCTAAATCCTTTTCTCACTTCCTGATGAGCTTCTTTGTGCTATTTCACCAGTGTGTGTGTGTGTGTGTGTGTGTGTGTGTGTGTGTGTGTGTGTGTGTGTGTGTGCGCGCGCGCTCCATCATAGACTGAATTATGCATCTGTTCTTCGATGTTGCATCCAGTCTGTGAGAAATGGCTTTCACTGAAGTGCGACTCGTCAAGTGTCTCCTCCTTTCCCTTCTCTGCCAATCAAAGTGTTTGGATGAGCACCAGTGCCAGCTTGCTGCCTGATTAGAGAGGCTTTAATGTTCTGCTTAACAACAGTGTGTGTATGGGTTTTGCGTGTGTGTTCTCCAGATTGGCCCGTGCCAGGCTCCCACGATCCACTGATGTTAGCTCTCATCAAGCCAGCTGTGTCTGTATAAACTCTGACATTAAACTTGTAAACCCGACCTCATCTCACAACCAGGAACTACAACCACTGGGAATTAGACAGACACATAGGTGGTAACCACTTAAGCAGGAGTCCACACATAGCTATTTTTAACTTGTGAGAGACCCCCACAAATGTGTTTACTGCTTTGATTTAATGTGGTGTACTTGAGAAGACCAACACAGCACATCACGCACAGTCTCCTCCCTAAAAAATAAATCATTAGAGGCAGCAGAGAGCAAACATGGCTGGAAAATTAAAAATAATTAATAAGAATTGTAGCTGAAAAAGAAGCTAGGCTAACTGTTAGCTTCCTGTACCGAACTAAGCTTTCAATATTAACAATGCAGAGTGCAGTCCAATGTTATTATAGTTTTGGAGTTTTCATTTTAGTTAATTTTTATTTCGTTTTGCATGCCTGTTTTTGTATTTAGTTTTAGTTTAGTTTTAGTTAGTTTCAGTTTAGTTTTAGTTAGTTTCAGTATTAGTTTTCGTTTTTCAATGTGTATCAGTTATGCGCAATATTTAATTATCACCATGGTAAAATGAAAAAAGTAAGACATTTCTTACCGAGCGTTGAATTTTGGCTGAGTTAAATGCAAAAGCAGGCGAGCTGAGCCATTGGAGCCAAAAGTCAAGTAGGTAAATTTGTCGCCTAGGAGCGACGCCATCTGAATGAAGGTGCTTTTCTTTTAACTGCTGCTAAATGATGACAATTTTAGTTAGGTTTATAAACATAAAATGCAGTTTCAGTTCATTTTTATTTTTTAAAATAATTTTCTTTTTTTTTTTATGCTAACGAAATAGTTTTTTTAAATTTTTGTTTTTTTTTGGTTAGTAAAATAAAATAAAATAACCTTGGTGCAGTCTTGTGAACTCACTAAGTATGGTCTTCTAAAAAGAACGCACTTCCTAAATAAGCTAGTCTCGTTTGTGGAACGGCTCGCTGTGTACTTGTGAACTTCTCATCTGGCTTTGACGTATTTCCGTTAGATTGTAAAAGGTAAAAAAAAAAGAACTGATACAAAATGCATCTTGAGACATTCCCCTAAATCCGTCTTGCTCTGTCTTTCGCCGAGATATTCGTTCGCTCACGCAAAATAAGAATTGGTGGTAGGCTTGCAAAGCGTGGTCTCGGCCATAGTTGACATGCATGTGCTTTGGCTGCATTCTATTGTATAGCGACATCTAGTGGTCACTGTCAAGAAATGGCTTTATAGTCATGGTGAATGAATGGCTTGTAAGACTTATTGTACAATAACTCAACACAACCAGATGCTTCTTTATTTCTGTCCAACAAAAGGGTAAAGTAAGTGTAGAGTACTTGTATATGACTCCTGAGGCACGCCACTCACAATATAATCACGTCATATTGTCATCACAAAGTTAACCGTTTTGCTGAGTGCCTTGTACACTTTTCATGTGAGGCACAACAGTCTCCATGGGCAGTGCGTGACCTTTGACAGCATGTAAAGCGGGATTTCAGTGCTCATTCATCTAACAAGTTAAAATGACATTCCTGCTGCCACTTTGTGCTTCTAAAAGTCAAAGCACTCCAGTTACGGAAATCTTACAGTCTCTTGACACCCTCCACCCATTCGTCCTACTTTTTTCCCTCCCTCCTTCCCTCCCTCTCTCTCTTATGACTTTACATAAGGCACTGTTTCATAACTTTGTAGATTCATAAGGGGCTGCGGTTGCTTCTTCTCTCCGTCATTGCTTCATTTGCTTTCGTCCTCACGAAAACCCAACCCCACCTCGCCTGCTGTTCCCTCTTCCAGGGTTTGGCAGTACTTGACCACCACAAATGAAGGGGGGGGGGGGTGGTAAATGTGGATTGGGGCGACAACAGAACAAAAAAAAAGAATACATTTATTCCAAACTCTACTTTGGGGATCCGTGTTGATGCCATATTTCTCTTTTAGGAGCTTCAACTGTTCCTCTTTCTTTTTTGTGTCCATTTTCTGGAATGCCTGTTAAACAAACACACAAGACAAGAAAATTTAGCCATGCGAATTGAGATTTAACTACATGGTGCAAAGATAAGAAACAGCCTATACAAACAGTGACATCTAAGATTATACATTTAAAAAACTAAATTAAAATGGAAAAAGCAAAAAGCTTGTACATACCCTGTTTGCGTTGTAGTAGCGAACCACCAGGGAGCGGTTACACACGTTGAAAGCCTGACAGGTGATCGCAAGCATTTTTTGCATCAAAAATATTTTCATAATCCACATAGGCTGTTCCTCTTGCTTGTACCTCCTGTCAAACAAATTTCACCATCATCATTTTTTTAAATAGGTTTTTATTGAACATATGAACACAAAGAAAACACATTACAAGTCTAAAATATATATTGAAGTAGGAAGAAAGAAAAGAGGTTATATGTTCAAAAGGGGTAGAAAGAAGTTAAAAACTAGGGGTGTACCGATCACATTTTTCTGGCCGATCCCGATCTTTTAAAAAGTCTCACCTGCCGATACCGATTTTTTTCATTACAAGAGACATATACCTTCAGTGTCCCAATCTTGTTTTATTGGAAAACATTGAACAATATCGGTGAAATAATACAAATGGGTTGTTTCAACTGCACATGAAGTAGTTCTCTGAAATGGAAATGAAAATCCTATTAGTCATCTCAGCATACCAGGACAGTGGCTGACTTTGTCAGACCTCTGAGGAGGGAGATGAGATTGGTGGAGAAGATCAGTTTCTTTTTAAGGGAACGGCCGATCACCGATCTTCCAAAATTAAGGAAATCAGGGCCGATAAATCCGCAGGCCAATCAATCGGTGCACCCCTATTAAAAATGTATCTAGTCCTGCTTTTATATCCTAATATGGAAATACTGTATTGTGTGGTTTGTTAACATTTAATCTAACAACCCCCCACCCCACCCACCACCCCACCCCCACCACCTGTAGTTTTTTCCTTACGGTGACGCGTCCAAGTTCGCCCAGCACGCCTTTAGGACCTTCGACAAGAACAGCGATGGCACCATCGACTTCAGAGAGTTCATCTGTGCGTTGTCCATCACATCGCGGGGCAGCTTCGAGCAGAAGCTTAACTGGGCCTTCAACATGTATGACCTGGATGGAGATGGCAAGATAACACGAGTGGAGATGCTGGAGATCATCGAGGTAGGAAGTCAATGTCTTTAAATTGGATTAACGAACGAACTTTGCGCCTATTGTGCAACTGTTATATGAAATATACATGCTGGATTTTTGCAATTAAATGTCAATTCTAGGGGTGTGCCAGGAATCGATTGTCATAAGAATCACGATTTTAAATGTCCCAAAATCGATTTTATTTAAATTATTTTATACTGTCTTTCCCTTGTTTGTGTGTGCTTTTTTTGGGAGTGCTGTTTATGTTGTACATGATTTGGCCACTTAGGGGCAGTGTGGTTGCACGCGTTATGATACACTGTTAAGTTGTAGCCACATTAGAGAATAGAAGGAAAAAGTCACGATCAAGTTATGGCAGTAAAAGTTGTTGTTTTTTGCAGCATAGGAAGAGTTTTTGCCGGTGAGTAATCTTAAAATGCTTCGATGTATACATTCCTGAAGCGTTTTGTATGAACAGACGTTCTTTTGAGTGATAGAAGTGCTGTGAGTAGCGCGCTGGTTAGCATTAGCGAGTCAGACCGGAATAGATCATGACGATGCTTTGTACATCTATAAATTGAAGCAGAAATCATTGTCAATGAAATCATTTGGAATCAAAAATCGTTCTGAATCAAATTGCAGACCCAAAAATGGGAATCGAATCGTGAGACAGTCAAAGATCCCCACCCCTAGTAAATTACAAAAAAAAACAAAACAACGATAGCGCAAAATAAGGTGAATACAGGCTTCCTCGGTTTATGACTTTCTCAACAAACAGCATTTTGAGGTGACAAGTGGGGCACAATAAACAACAATACACAATAAAAAAACAACAATATTATGAATATTAGAATAAGACGTGCTCACTTGCCAAACGTGGTTCCCTGCACAAAGATACTGCAATGAACCTCAGTTTTATTATTTGCCATGGAGACATTGTGTGAAACTATGGAGTCCCTGACAATGAGACACCACGACCAGAGATAAACAAGGGAGCCCGTCGGTATGAGTCATCCTATTCGCCTGCTGGATATCTTGGATCTTGCTGGCCAATTCATACATTTCATTCCAAGCCTGCGGCTTTTTGTCTGTGAGCTCCAAAAACGGGCAAGTGGAAAATCAGGGAGGTGTGAACCATGCACACAAGGAGTTTTCATTGGCCTGTAACACCTCCTAGAGGGCGCGCAGAGGCATAACAGCTGTTATGATGATGACATTACGAATGAACAATACTGAGCTCTTTAAAAAAATAATAATAATAAATGATGGAAGGGGCCACAATTTGTCATCAACTCTACTAAGGGGCCACTTCCTAACAAAGATGTATTACAAATATGCCATTTTGAAGAAGCACAAAAAATATGTGCATGTTTCTAATTTTTATGTGAAGAAGATGATCTTAATATATTGGAATGTTTAAATCATATTTAATAGATCTACTCCTGCAAAGACTTTGAAGCAAACCAAAAATCAACTCTGAAAGATTTTAATGTTATTTGTGTTCCCATTTGTGAGCACTACACTACAGATATCGTTGATATCGTCATGACCTGCTGACATCTCTTGTGGCGGTTTGAAATAGTTAATGATGAGACTTAGAGGACAATTTTTCACATTTTGGTAAATTTTTATTGCCTCAAGAGGGTTCTGTTTACAATGTCCCACTCTTTTTTATTTAATTGTTTTGGTTGGGACATCTCTTCTTCAGAGACATTTTGGGGGCTGTTTTTTTGTTTTGTTTTTTTAACCAAGACTTAGCTAGCCTGTTAGCTTTGTTCACATAGCTTTGCTAATTTGTAAACTAACTCACCCCAAAAAAATGCTCAATTAGCAACTAATAACTGGAAGGAAAAAAAAAAAGTTACGTTTTGAGATAAGAACCTTTTTTTTTTGAATGCCCAAAACTGGTCTTTTTTTTAGACAACAGATTTACCACAACTCATTCTTTTAAATATTAAGAACATCAAACAACGGTCCATATATTGGATATATTTTGCTTTTCCGAGTTTGCTGACATAATGTTCCTCGCTGAAGTCCCAAGTTTTTTTTTGTGTGTTGTCGTCTTCTGCGGAAGTTGAAAAAATGACCAGACTAATTATTTGCCAATAATATGTTCTATGCAGCCCAACTAGTCTAAATATGACATTCTGATTAATATTACATTTGTGGAATAGAAGTTATGAATCAAAATCCAGCCATTTTTATCCATCTCAGGGGGCGGCCATTTTGTCGCTTGCTGTTGACCGAAGATGACATAAATGTTAATCAGGGCTCAGATAACAACCAATCACAGCTCAGCTTCAGAAAACAGGTGAGCCATGATTGGCCGTTGCCTGAGCAACATTGATGTCATCTTCAGTTGACAGCAAGTGGCTGTCACGGTTGTGTCACGGAGCGGCGTGGTGTCTGTCGAGGTGAGGCGTAGAGGACCCGAAATGCAGGGAGGCAGGAGAACCACGGCAGGAGTGCGGGTTAGACAGTTGTACTTTATTTGAACAACACAAAACCAAAAAGACAAAACAAACTCCGGGTGTGACCGTAACAAATGGCAATGATCCCACAAGGACTGATCACCACCCGGGAACTAAATACCCACACAAATTAGGTTGATTAGTCACACCTGAGGCCAGGCACAAGTGGCTGAGAGCCCGGATTGGTCAGCCTGCGGAAGGGCAGGAATCCACTCAGGACCAATCGGGACCCTCAACCAAAACCCGATCCTCCCAGACATGACAGTGGCAAAATGGCCGCCGCCTGAGATGGATAAAAATGGCTGGATTTTGATTCATAACTCATATTCCACAAATGTAATATTAATCAGAATGTCATATTTAGACTAGTGAGGTCACATATAACATATTATTGTCAAGAAATGTTTAAGGTTGACTTTCACTTTAAATGTAGGGGGTAAAATGAAGAAGAAATTTTCAATAGATACCTAAGTACGGTAACAAAGTATTTGTCATCACTTCCCACCACTGTCCAGAATATTTGTATACAAGTTAATACAAGTGTTCCCTTTCGGTGAATTACTAACTACAGATAACGATGCAGATTGAAAAACGAGCTTAAACAAAATAGAATTAATATGAAGACGCCCTCATATGTTCCATCCTTGCAGGCAATCTACAAAATGGTGGGCACGGTGATCATGATGAAAATGAACGAGGACGGGCTGACGCCCCAGCAACGGGTGGACAAGATCTTTTCCAAGATGGATAAGAACAACGACGACCAGATCTCGCTGGACGAGTTCAAAGAGGCGGCCAAGAGCGACCCCTCCATCGTATTACTCCTGCAGTGCGACCTCCAGAAATAAGGTGAAAGGCGAGCGCAGCAACCCCGATAAGACGCCGCTGCCGCCACGGACTGCACAGAAAGAATTTCACGTTCCATTCAGTTTGCAGCTATTTCCACTGAACAGAAAAAAAAATGCTTGGACTACCTTTCAATGGATCTTGCTTCTTGTGTTTGAAACACTCGTGTGCATGAGAATGTTATTTGCTTTAACAAAAGATAAACACATAATGACACACACACACACACACAATACGCCACTGTATATTAACACCACTCACAAGTAATATATGAAGATATATAAATATATATTTAAATTATTTAAAGATCAAATGCCAAAATGTGAAGTGTGCAATGCCGCCCCCCTCCCCCTCCAGTTCCATTCTATTGGAGCATCAATGATGTGCTTCAATGGATTTGCCGCTATATTCTATTTGTTGTTCCACTGATGCTAGCTGTGCGTGTTTACTAAAGTCAACCAAACCAAATTCCTTTGGTAATGCATCTGCCTCTATCCGTCAAATATTAGCTCTAGATAATAAAACAGAGAGGTGATTTGCCCGGCGTTTCCTTCTCAAACATGCTTGTACTGTCAGTTAACAGAAATATAAAACGGCAAAATAAAAAATAAAAATGTAAACGTAGTTCATTTGCATGCCTTTAGGTTCTGCCTTAAACTCTCGTCATTTTGCATCCTGCGATCGAAGACAAGAAAGCCTTATCAAATCTGATACCTGCGAGGAAAACATTTTTTTTTTTACCAAAAAGGGTGGGGAACCATATTATTGTGGAACTCCAGTTGTGTGTGACGTTTTTGTTCCTGACTGCTTTAACTGTGAGAGCATGTGTCTTTGTAGAGTAGCTGTAGTAGATGTCGCTAAGAATCCAACCCCCGGACCTCGAGCGACAAAATACATCTTCGTTACAAAATGGCATGCTATTGATTTGAGAAGATTTAAAGGGACAAATAAATAACACTTTAAGTGATAAATAAGAAAAGACGGTGTGAGTTCACCCTAAACTTCCTTGATCAAGGATCGATCAATTAACGGGGTATATGCTAAGGAGGCGGGACTTCTCTTTTTTTTGTGTGTGTGTGTGTTTTGTGTTTCAAACATACACGTTTGAATCAAAGACAAACATATACAAAAATTATGGCTTTTGTTATAGCACACTATGAAATTCTAAGAGGAACCGGTATACAATGAAAATATAATACACAATAAACTAAAATACAATGATTAAAAAAAACAGCTAGTGCTTTTAACATAACATGCATTTGTCAATTATACAAATAAGTTTAATAGCATTCCTATTTTTCATCAGTGTAAAGCTCTTCGAAAAAGAAACAAACTCGAATTGACATTTGTGTACCCCAAAAAATAAATCCTGGAATTTCCGGGTTTCACACACTTGGGCTGTTAGCGACGTGTGGGCCGCGTCCGGTTGCTTGCGCTTCTGCCCTTGTGCCATTCAGTTGCGCGTTCCCGTCGACGTGTGCGAGTGTGTCCCTCTCAATTCTCCGAAGCATTTCGGAAAGCTGCGTGTGACATACGGAAGTCCGTGACATCTACCCCATAGATTCTGTTTTAAATATTACATTTAGATGGGAAAAAATATGAAGGAAAGTGCGTTAATCCACACATTAAATTCCAGACTGATTTTTGTTCTTAACAGTCTGGGAAGATTCTGCTTTAGACTGCGACCCGGATGTGACTGAATCAAGTAGTGCACTCCGTTTTGTTTCACTTACTTCGACATTACCAACAATTCCACATCATTGACATTCTTTCCCATCTCCTCGATGAGCGCCAAGAGTTTGCAGGTTGCATATCAGGACAAAGAAAGAAGCTGAATAGAAGATAATTAGTGTGAACAAGGGAGTTTCACTGAAAGTCAGTGGAGGACATCCCTTCTAGTAGAGATACGTTCAACAATTTAACCACCTTGAAACGCAACCCTTTTGTACTTTTTTAATATGTCTCTCTCATTGTGTGGATGCAAAGTAGCCAGTGTCGCGAGAGTCAATGGAAGTGCGGTGCCTCCTGAGAGAGACCATCATTCATTACCTTTCAGTAAATAAATCCACCCTGCCCACTTGAACGCAACACAGCTGACCGAGTGTTTCATTAACGAGGGGGTTTAACCTTTACACAAACTATTTTGTCTTCTTTTTTTTTTGGGAGGACGGGCAGGGAGGTGTTTCTAACTACATGTCTGTTATTGCGATGATCAAGATGCCAAATGTAAGCAAAACGCAACTGTGTATGAGGATTCTTTTGTAGCATGTATTGTGTTCCTGACAACATGGCTGCACTAAACCCTGTGTTGTGATTTAATCTAATAAAAGGAACTCTATGGGCTTCTTCACCTTTTCTTGCTGAACAGCACAGACCACACTCACCAATAAAATAAGAATAAACTTACTGTTAGTTTGTTAATATAAACCAAACATTTTCTCATGAAATAGAAGTGCAAAGTCACCAAATTACAAATATGCTTCTTCCCAAGATCCAAACTTGAATGGCATATTATTACCATAACATGAACACATATGATAATGGGAAAATGGATGGACGTTAGGCAGACTTTAGTGTAAAATTACACTCACGATGTTGGTGGTTAATCGGTCACTATTTCCACTTCAGCAAATCTAAAATGTGTGAGCGAGGAAGGAAACAACACTTAACAAAGAATATTTATTTTAAAGACAGTGCAACATTATTTCTGTCCAGACTGATTAAAAGTCAGGTTGCTGAAGAGGAAAACTCAAGTCACGTGAAGCAAAGGGCATTCCTGCCCTTTATTTCCAAGGCAAGTCTACCCTTAACATTTGCACATGCTGAATTAATACAAAAAAAAAATCCTCATATCAACAGAATAAAAATAATTAAAAAATTTATGTTAATTTTCATAAATGTGGAAGTACTTGACCACCACAAATGAATTGGGACAACAGAAAGAAAAAAAAAGGACTAAATATTTTCCAAACTCTACTTTGGGGGATCCGTGTTGATGCCATATTTCTCTTTTAGTAGCTTCAACTGTTCCTCTTTCTTTTTTGTGTCCATTTTCTGGAATGCCTGTTAAACAAACACACAAGACAAGACAAGACAATTTAGCCATGGGAATTGAGATTTAACTACATGGTGCAAACATAAGAAACAGCCTATACAAACAGTGACATCTAAGATTATACATTTAAAAAACTAAATTATGCTGACTTACAAAACGGAAAAAGCTTGTACATACCCTGTTTGCGTTGTAGTAGAGAACCACCAGGTAGCGGTTACACACGTTGAAGCCTGACAGGTGATCACAAGCATTTTTTGCATCAAAAATATCTTCATAAACCACATAGGCTGTTCCTCTTGATTCCGGTGTGTTACCCCTAAAAAGGAAAAAAAAAAAGCACAATGAATAAAAGTTGATACCGTATGTATCCTTCTAGGGGGAATCCATGAGTAATCTTCAAGTGTTTTGATTGTATATTGTTGAACTGTAAGTACTGATATCTATTATCCAAACAACTTTTCATCCATTTATATGCCAAACCTCTTACGACATATCTCTCTAATTTATTCATTAGTATAGAACGATCTATAGTATCACATGTTTTTTTACTTATTTATAGAAATTCCAACAGTGAATTTTTTAATAGCGATGTTAGTAGATATTGCTTCTACGAGTTCCATGACTGCCATTGAGGTTGTCCGTTTTTCCTCTAAATTCATATTAATTTTCATTTAAAATCTTATGTTTTTCAATAAAATTGTCCAGTCTATATACAACTATTTTTTTCTAGAAATTTTGAGAACTGTGGCAACAGTGATATTGGTCTATAATTAGAATATATGTCTTTCTCCATTTTTATGAATAGGAATAACTTTTGCTATTTCCATTTTTGATGGAAATATACCGGCTTCTATAGTTATACATGTATATATTTAAGACACACGTTTAAATGGCACTGACTCATCAATATTTGTATTACTTACGTTCTGATTTGACGTATTGGTCCATATTTCCCAAAGATATCATACATTTCCTCCGCTGTGATCTTGTAGGGAAGGTTCCTAATGTAAAGGATTCTGTTGACCTCTGGTGGCAGTCGTATCTGCACAGATTAACAAGACATTCACAGAATAACAACATTAGAGTTTAGCTCCATCTGACTTTGGGTACAAAAAACAACGAACGTCTACGTTCCCGGAGCATGATGGCTACTAGTGACGTAATTCTACATGGGTTTAGGAATCATTCATTGAGAGGCATAATAAGCACCGATAACTCGCGTTCAGTAAAATTAGTGGCGAAAATGTATATTGTTAAGTAAAATTCCCGGTTCAATAGGCCTCACTTTGGTAATATTGCGTTGGTGGGCTATCTAGTTAACAAACAACAGCGTGCTAACATTGCGAAATGTGTATAAAAGAGTTACATTTACATCCGAATAAAATAAACAAAAACAGCTTGAAGTAATAAAAACTTACGTTAGCGCGTTTCGCTGCTTGCATAGCCATGATGAGTATTCTTGTATTTTGGGGAGAAAGTCAGACAGAAAGAGGTAAGCTAACAACACTTGTGTTTGGACGACGTCAAGGAAGATGGCGCCCTCGCCTGTTGGTGTGCCACTTCCCGTGACGGATTTGGGCTTGTCTGCCCCCTACAGGATAAAAGATACAATAACAAATGCACCGTTTTTGCCTTATGACAAGCAGAAACAACCTTAAATCAAGCCAAACAGACTTTTTCCACCAAGGTGCATACAATCAAAGAATGAAATTGAAATTATTTGACTTTAACATTAAATGCACTAAAACCAACCCATTGAGTGTAGTGTCAAGAGGCACTATAGGCCTACTTTCTTTTTTTAATTTTTTTATTTCCCCCCCTATTTTTTCATCTATCGTTTGAATACAATAAACATTTGAAAGCATAGGTTTGCAGTTTTTGTAAGTCGATTCCCTTCCTAGTGTCTTGAAGTTTATTTTGAAGCAGCGTTTCAAAATGTCCGTTTTGCAAGAAGTTTTTCTGTCTGTCCCTGACTGGAAGTCAGCAAGTTTTGAGAAGCTTTGGTTACGCTATCCATGACATGTGTTCTTGGGGAGTTTGCATGAGGACTTTACAGTATAATGTAGAAAGGAGATTAAAATACTACTACTACTACTACTACTACTACTACTACTACTACTACTACTACTACTACTACTACTACTACTACTAATAATAAATTATAATAATAAAAAGACAGCAATCGAACCAGGGAACCAAAAGGCATTGACTATTATAGCGCAGCGTTGATCGGAATAAGGATTTTTTTTTTTTTTTTTGGGTCAGCTACAGCTTGAAATGATTCATGGCGGGTGCATTGTGTCTTGTGCCAGGCTATATATATTTTCCCCCCCAGTATATTTTTTCAGTTAACATTAATAGCATTTTTCAAAAATGTTTTGTTATGCTCATGGTGTATGATCCAGTATTTTTTTATTCTTCTCAGAACGAAAACCATGCAAGCAATAAAAAAGGGAAGATATTTTGTGTGCATTTTTCATAATTTTGCCAAATGATCAAAACAAATATTGAATATTTTTTTTACTTTTGTGCTTCTACTGCTGCCTACCATCAACACACACCGCTCCCGCCACGCAGTACTTTCATCTATTCTTACACCTGTAATTTAATTTGTTATTGCTAATTTTTGACATTCCGACAAAATGACATTGAATGCACAAACAAACAAAGTTCGCCAAAGAATAATAATAATAATGATGTAACTTCCACTATGATACAGTTTTTTTGGGCTCCGAAAAATACAACTGTATAGGGAAAGTTTGTTTATCTGGTCGTACTACAAATAACAATAGGCGTAGAAGAACCGTCTTCCAGAAAGAGATTACAACATTACTGTATGTTATTCTGCATTAGAATATGTTTGTGGATTATATACCATAAAGGAAGGTTTGGCTCCTACCAAATATATTTCTGATTATGAATAAAGTAAAATAAATATATTTTAAATTGATCCATAAATTCTATCCAGCTAAAACTTATAACTTGTAAGAAATTTAAAAAAGATTTTGATGTGAACTGTAGCTTTTGTGACGAGTGCCCTGAAACTGTTGTACATTTGTTTTGGTACTGTCCATCTGTCAGTTTGTTTGGGCAGAAAGTGTGCGATTTCATTCATAATAACATTGAAAAGGATGTTATGATTGCTTGGAAAAATGTATTGCTTGCTTTTTTAAAATAGTATAGAGAAAAATAATTTTAACTATCTAATAAATGTATGACTTTTAATGTCAAAATATAATATTCATTGTTGTAAATTCTTTGGAAAGAAGCCATGCTTTACAGCCTTTTATAGCAAGTTCAGACAATACATTTTCTCAATCAAGTTTTCTGACAAATAAAATACAAGACCCTAGTATGTTGCAGCATGGCCTTTTTGTTTTTTTCCACTTTGTTTAGTATTTTACCTTTTTCTTTGTTTTGTATTTGTTCATGTTATCTTGAGTGATTGTTTCAATTCTATTGATATTGTATTGATTATCTTTCGATGTTCATATTTGAGAAAGTTGTGTCGTCTGTTTGCAATTTAAAAAAGAAAGAAAGAATGTAATTTCCGGTTTGCGAAGGGAAAGCAGTGGGCGTGTCTTTTACTAACAAGCTACAGTAGACATCGAGTTACTGTCGATGTTTGTTACTTTTAGATCACTAAAATTGGGTTTGGCTCACTTTTGCGCAACATCGCACAGCATTACAAAAACCTGGACTAAAATAACAGTACGAGTTAGATTCTGCGACGTTTGGAAGACTGCTAGTGCTAACTACCTAGTGCTTTAGCAACTGCTTGGATTTTGGCGGAAGCTCATCAGTGAAACAATCGGCGCCTTCTGCACGAAAGTACGCCGTAACACGAAGAAAACAACAAAAGGTGAGATGGTGTGTATGCAGCAACAAAACTTATGCCAAGTATTTGAAAATCTTCTTGCCCCCTCGTTTTTTTCAACACCAGAGTGCGATTGGAGGCCTTAATTGGTCACAGTTGTGTTCGATGTGCGTCAGAGGTGAAGCTTAAGTATTTATTATTTAAAAAAAATTACCAACACAAGGCCGTGACACTAAGCAGAATGATAATCACTATTATTTTGATTGAGATCGAAATCAAGGTTATTCATTGATTTTAAAAGTTAGTATTTTTTTTAAACTATTAAAACTCAACTACTCAAAAATATGATTGCCTTACGCCCATCGATTCACGTTGAACACTTTATTCTTTAACACTTCTTTTTGTCAAGTCTAGTAAATATCCTGTAAAATTTAACCCTTTTGCATTTTCATTCTTCATTTTCAAACTTTAGCATAACATTACCCTCGTTATCAGATTTATTTTATCTTGTTACAAGTCAGAATGACTGAACAGGCATTTTCTTTGTTGCCATGTTTTATTTAATATTTGTGCCTATCTGAAATGCCTTGTAGTTAAAATCCTATGCAAAATAAAATAAGTGAGTTTTTAGACAAATCTCTCCTATAGAGACTACGTGATGTTAGAATCACAGCAGGAGATTTGTTGGCTAAAACAGCTTATTTTAGTAAGCCTGGTTTGTTAATAAGTATAAATAACCGGAAACTAATGTCAGCAACAAAGTGTGCAGAGTCCATCCATCCACCATTTTCCGAACTGCTTATCCTTACAAGGGTTGCGCAGGCGCGTTGGAGCTTATCCCAGCTTTCTACGGGCTGTAGTCATGAGTAATCCGACGGCTGGGGCACTTAAGCGCTGCAAACTAGCACGGCTAGCTTTCTGCTAGGTGCTGGTGGGTTGCTGCCACCGCTAAAAGCTGACAACAGGCGCCAAACAAAAGAATGTAATATGCACGATATTGGAAAAATATGCAATGTAGTGGCTGAATATTGATATTTATATTTTTATTATTTATTGAAAGAATTAAAAATTTTCATGCGGCAAAATAAGCAAACTTGATGAATTCTTAGTTGATTAATTGTAATTACTCGGGATGCACCAAAAAAATTTTTTGGGGCCAAAACCGAAACGCTGAAAAATAAATTATGACAATTTTTTATTATCATTGCATTTATTATAATTAATTAAAATTATAATATTATTATAACATATTTAAGCCTATTTAGCAAGGGCATTTTAACAAAGCACAATATAAATGGAAATGTGTCCACACCACAGACATCAGAGACATGTTGGCAAATGGTACATTCAACACCAAACACGGGGTGAGCAACTGAGCATTTTCTGGCGGTGCAATTGCACTATATAGTCAATGTACAGTAGTTCGCACCGGCGGGCACGGATGCGTGCCGTGCGGTGCGGATGACACATTTGTAGGCTATTTGGAGCACATTCACATATTCACCAACGTTTATAAAAAAAATAATAATAATAATTTGCACTAGCCAATTGGCTTTGGAGAAGTTTTTACTTGTTTAAAACTGTTGATAGCAATAGTGCTAATGTTAGCTAAAGAATTTAGCATGGCCACCAGAATGCAAGTGAAAAAGTGGACGCGCTCGAGGGGCTCTCATCAAATAAAATAAGGAAGGCGCTGCAGGCGAAAGAGTGGCTCACTTTTAGTGCAGTACTTTGCAGCGCTCTCTTTTTTTGACATAGTTTACCAAGCGACCCTCTCTTTCTTCGGTGCGCACAATGAAGATGCCGGTACTCACAAACGCCAGCGAACAGCAAGGCGGACACTCTCTCCTGTGTTTGGTGTTTAATTCAAATAGACACTTGCTTGCAGCCGTTTTTTTTAATTACTATTATTTTTTGCTTGCGTCACCACAACGTCCTCTTTCGGCCATATTCTTTCGGCTTGAATTTTATTTCGGCCGAATGCTGAAAATGCACATTTTTGACATTTTCGGCAGAAATTTTTCGTTTGCTGAATATAAGGTGCATCACTAGTAATTACCTAAATAATGTTCAACTATTGGATGGCGGTGCAGATTTTAGTTAAGGTCTGACTGGTCAAAGTCAGATAAAAGCATAAAATTCCATTTAGTTAAGGTAAGCCATTTAAAACTACTGCAAAAAGAAAAGCTTTTACATAGTGCATCTGTCTAAACAGTGTGTGTTTGCATGCATGTATTTTTCGAGAGGGAGACCCGCGATGTGATCCGCTTGCATTAAAACGCAGCCCATTTTTAAAGTTATACAGCAATCAGCAGCTCGGAGCAGCTCATGCTTGAGCTTGTTTCCTTTCTTTGTAAGCACTGGGCTCCTTTTGGGGTACTCTGAATAACAGAAGGGCATATTTGAACAACGCTCACACGAGATTTTGAACAAGTACGTGCTCTCCTCGGGCACATTCATTTACCGGAAAAAGCCTTATTAAAAGCATCGATACATGGTTTTATGAATCAATATTGGGCTATGAAAAGCAATATCGATTAGATATGGATATATCGATTTTTTTAAATCCAGCCCTAGTAAGGTTTATTTTGAAGTTGGTTTTCTCTCCGGGTTGGCGCTGTGTACTGTCATGCATACTGCTGTTGGCTAGACAGCGACTTCCTCAGCAGGTATCCAAGACCAAAATGACGAGGACTGATTTCAACCTTAACTCTTTGACTGCCAGACATTTTCAGAAAAGGGATGCCGTGGGTGCCAGCCGATTTAAGCATTTTGACTGATCTTTCAAGGTCCACAGAAAATTTTGTGTTTGGACTATGGAAACACACATACTACCAAATGAAAGATTGGATTCTCATCTTTCATCACAAAAAAAAGTTTGTTTCTACCTTATTCCGTTTTTTAGTAATCAACAATAGAAAATGGTTAGTTTCACCCAAATGCTCTATTTTGAAACAAACGTCTTTTAACGTCTTTGGCACTCCTCCGTAGGACTTTACTAAATGTTATTTAACGTTTTTGGCAGTCAAAGAGCTAGTATTAATAATCGTTTTTACGACTATTCCAAATTTGAAATCGTGGAGCGTATTAATCGAAATCGTAATTGAATTTCGATTAATTGCACAGCGCTAGGTTTTATTTTGAAGTCATACAGTATCATGCAGCACCACTCAACAGTCCTATGTATTGTATTTACAGTATGTGCATTTATGTCTTATTGTTTTCCAGATCATCCATTGCTCAAATGTAGAGATTGTCAGTTGACGCATGTGAAACTGCTGCAATGGCACCCAGCCTTGGACATCCAGCACGAGGCTCTAATGTAACAATCCTGATAAGCAGGGTTCACTCATATCCGCATTGTGAGCTCATAGAATTCTGGGCCAACTTTGGCCAGGCCAGGGCCCAGGAGTATCAATCCCTGGCAAAAAATATTCAGTCACCTGTAAACTTATTTCATGACTTTGAAGGAAATCCTGGTGACTTGTGCTTGGCTCAGATTGAAGGTACATGGTATAGGTCTCGCATCGTCACAAAAAATGGATCTAACTACCAAGTCTTTCTTATTGACCAAGGGATGACATGTAGCACTACCACAAATGCATTGGCTTGGGGTAAGAGGGAGCACTTCCAACTATTACCTGAAGTGGAGTTTTGTGTGCTTGCCAATGTATGGCCACACTCTCCCGAAAATAGATGGTCTCCATTTGCAATTGAATTCATGCAGTCTCTTCGAGGACACACAGTAAAGGCTCATGTGCAAGATGTGCTAGTACATGAAAGAAAGCTGCTTCTAGATATACCGTGCATATCCAGTCAAATGTATGAAATGGGATTAGCAAAGAAAATGGAACCAAACATGTTCCTGGATTTTGTTCTCAAGTCACCACATCGTAAAACTGAAGCTGAAAAGTTTCATCAAACCTCCATGGGTGAAGTTGAGCAACTCCAGAAGAAGGATCTGTACATTTTTCCAGAGCTGTCAACAGGAGCTGTGGAGACTGTTGTAGTCACAGAGGTGACCAGTCCACAGCGTGTTTTCTGCCAGTTGAAAGTTTTTTCTCAAGCATTAAAGAAACTCTCAGAGCAAATCACACAGTGCTGTAGGGGCAGAATGGTCAGTTGTAGTGTAGATCCTAAAATGATAGGATTTACTTGTGCTGCAAGAGGAAATGATGGCAGTTGGTACCGCGCTGTTCTGCAACAGGTATTTCCAAAAAGTCAACAGGTGGAAGTATTGAATGTTGACTATGGTACAAAACAATTGGTTCAAATGGAAAACATAAGACCACTGGGTCCAGAGTTCTTCAAAATGCCTGTTGTGACCTATGTGTGCTCACTCCATGGAGTCTTTGACAAGGGAGTTGGATGGACAAGCAGCCAGATTACCTACCTCAAGTCCTTACTCTTGCACAAGACTGTCATTGCCAAATTCCATTACCAAAGTATCGCAGAGGGTGTTTACTATGTTACACTCTATGGTGATGAAAATACGAACCTCAACAATGTGTTTTGTTTCAAGGAGAATTCTCTGCAGGAGAGTGAAGAAACACTTTGCGATTATGCTACTGGAAACATGGCATACAGCAGCCAGCTTCCCCCCCAGGTTCAAAATAATCAAGGAATGTCATCTTCTGGGCAGACCATGATGATTGAAGAGAAGGTGGTGAGAATTACCACGTTTCCAGTTGAAAGCATCTTAGTCGACTCTTCACAGGTGGCATGTGTGTCTCACATATCCAACCCCGGCGAGTTTTGGATCCAAACACAAAACCATGCAAACGAGCTTGATGAATTAATGGATGACATTTCACAGTTGTACAAATTCTCAGACATTAACTATGTGATGGAAATACCTACCCTTGGTGCTTGTTGTGCAGCCAAAGCAGCTGATGGAGATTTCTACAGAGCTCTTGTGTTAGATGTTGGAGAAACAAAAATCAAGGTGTTCTTTGTGGATTATGGAGGCACCGAGGAGGTTGATTGGAGTAACATCAGAACTCTTCCTGATAAATTTAAAAAAATGCCACAGCTTGCACTGAAATGTTCACTGGCAGGCCTTAAGCCAAAATACCTCAGATGGAGTTGCTCTGCCATTGAGTTTTTTATCAAAATGACCACAGACAAACTCCTTAATGTACATGTGATAGGAAAACACAACGATACCTATGTTGTAACACTGACAGATCCCAAGTCACAAGGAGAAAGGGATATTGGTCAGCTAATGTGGTCTTCTGGTCTTGCCGAATGCAATGAGATGAAAGGAACATCCCAAATCTCCACTGAAAAGTCAGAAACTGGATTATTGGATGTTAACAAAAATAGCGAGGTCCTTTTAGAGACCCAGAGTAATGTTGAGCCCTCCAGCAAAGTGTTACAAATTGGAAAGTTCCAAGAAAATATGTTTCCTATCGGTAGTGTCCTTGAAGTCAATGTGACTTGCATCGAGAGCCCAAATGAGTTTTGGTGCCAGCGTGCGGAAAACTCTTGGAAGTTGAAATTGCTGATGCAAGACATACAGAGACACTATGCATGTAGCATTTATGAGCCTCTTACAGAAGCGGCTTGTGTTGTTCGACATTCTGACAATGGAATGTGGTACAGAGGTCTTGTAATTTGCAAAGACATACCAACTCAAGTGGTTGTTCTTTTTGTTGACTACGGCCAAACAAAGACGGTCTCTCTCCATGACCTGAGGAAAATCCGCCGTGAATTTCTTGATCTGCACGGTCAAGCATTTCGGTGCAGTCTACTCAACCCTCTCAAGATCATGTCACATGTAAATGATTGGAATGATAAGGCAAAAGAAAAGTTTCAGAACTTTGTGGAAATGGCTGCCTCCACCTTTGTTCCATTAAAGTGTACTGTCTATGCAGTCATGTACAATGAAGAGAAACTAGTTGTCAACATTGTGGATCTAGAAACTCCCTTTGAGAGCATCTCCACCAGTATGGCTGACCTTGCCCACTTTACACCTGGCAGGACAGTACCCGAACCATCTTGCTGCCTGGACTTCCACTACTACTACTACTCAACGCACAGCATCAAAATTGGAACTGAAGAACAAGTCAAAGTCACATGTGTGAACGGTGTCGATCAGTTCTACTGCCAACTTGAAAGGAACGCTGATGTGCTGAAGGACCTTAATAAGAAGGTCGGCAACATTTGCTATCAGCTTAGCAAAGTGAAGCCCCCAACATCATTTCAAAAATTATGCTTTGCAAAGTACACTGATGGGCTGTGGTACAGGGCACAAATCAAGAGACTCCAGCCATCAATCCTGGTTCACTTTGTTGATTATGGTGATACAGCTGAAGTGGACAAATCAGACTTGATTCCAGTGCCCAAAGAGGCCGAAGACATAATGTCTGTCCCTATGCAAGCAGTTTTGTGCAGTCTCTCTGATGTCCCAACAGATGTTCCCAGTGAGGTGAATGACTGGTTTCAATCATCGGTTACAGAATGTAAATTCCAAGCACTTTTCATAGCCAAAGAATCCAATGGGAGCCTCCTGGTTGAGCTTTACCACAAAAACACTCAAATCAATTCAAAGATAAAGAAAAAGCTTCGGCTGCAGACGCAGACTGAAGGTCATGTTCACTACCAGTGTCAAAAAGCTCTTGAGAATGCAAATGGCGTGAAAGAAACAAAATCTGTTTCTACCCAAGTCATCCAAAAAAACAACGCCCTTGAGCCAAAACCAGCACATCAAGCGAGACAAGTGACACAACCTTCAAGACCGAATTTTCAAAAACTCTACCAAACACCACATCAAAGGCAACAGCAGAGCAAGCAAATTGATAATACTGAAAGAAAAGAAAATCTCAAAGTCACAAACTCAAAATTGGATTCTAAATCACCTGTCAAAGAATCTGGTAACGTGCTTCCACAAACCAACTCTCCAAAACTCCCTAAACTTGAAGACTTGCCCAAAAATGTGATCACATTGGATATGGAGGCAGATGTTTATGTTTCACATTACAACAGCCCATCAAGTTTCTATGTGCAGCTTGTCAGAGAAGAGGATGAAATATTCTCCCTGAATGAAAAGCTAAATGACCCGCTAGCTGCTCCCAAAATCAGCATCAGTGAGGTAAATGCAGGTGACCTAGTTGAAGCGGAGTTTCCTGATGATTCCTTATGGTACCGGGCAAGTGTTAAAGAAATGGTCTCCAGCTCTATGGCTCTTGTAGAGTTTGTTGATTTTGGCAACTCAGCACAGTTACCGTGTTCCAAACTAGCCAAACTCAATCAGGCTTTTGTGCACTTGCCAAGGTATAGCACACACTGCATGCTAAGTGAAGCTGAATATCTTGAGCCGCTTGATGCAGAAGTGGCGTCCACTCTGAAAAGAGAGATTGGCTCGAATGCAGACAAAATGCTGAAATGTCGATTTGTGCAGCAGTTGGACTTAATGTGGCAAGTCACTCTTGTGGATAATGGTGTGCAGGTCACATGTAAAGCACCCACAGCATGTCCTGAAATTCCATCTGACCCTGAACATGAGATGGACACGAGTGTGCAGAACTCAGAAATGTCATTGAATTACCACCATTTAGAATTTACAGAGGGACAACAGCTGGATGTTTACGTCTCAGCTTTTGGTGATGATACCTTTTGGTGTCAGCTTGCTGACTCTGCCACACTTGATAAGCTGTCTGAAAGTCTCTCAGAAATTCGAAATTCAGCTTATAATTCACGTGTCAGCATCAGCAGTCTCTCACCTGGCACACCATGCATTGCGTTTTCCGCAGAGGATCAGCTTTGGTGCCGTGCTGAAATAGTGAGTCAAGATAGAGATGAGCTGTCAGTTCTGTTTGTAGACTACGGAAACACAGATAAAGTTACCGGAACAGATGTGAGGGAAATACCCCCTGAGCTGTTACAGACTCATGTACAGGCATTTTTGTGTAAGCTTGATGGTTTTGATGAGACTCATGGCTCTTGGTGTGACGGGGCATCCGAAGGATTGACTTCAATTGCAACAGACAAGTTATTGCAGATGACTGTTACCATGGCTTACAGAGAAGATGGAAAGAACATGTATCTTGTGCAGTTGGAGTGTGAAGGTCAGAGGTTAAATGAGAATATGAAACGCTGGTGGATGACTTCCATGGTGGAAACCGGACCGGATATCGCACAGCACATGCTGGATGAAGAACTAGGCCCAATTAATGTGACTGTGGAAAAAACAGAGAATGGACCCCCCGAAAGTGAAAGCACAAGTCTTGCTGTTCCTGATGCTCACGTGGGGCAAGATGATAATGATGCTGACTTGTACTCTGTAGTAACAAGTACCCCAAAGGACATTCAGAGCCCTGTGGATTGTCTTCACACTTCAATTATTTCATCAGAGTCCCCACTAGAAGAGAGGTGTTTGTCTGAAAGTGAAAGGGTAAACACGGTCCCCACTGTTTTGATTCCTCACATTGAAACCGTTTCACAGATTGATAGTGGAAAACAAGAAAATGTGTTGCCCTTGCTAAATATGGAAAAGAAAGCTGTTGAGAGTGGCAAAGACTTTCATGAGGAAGCTGTCTCTTTGATGGACAAATCTTTGTCGGATGACCTAAAATCTCTACCAGCCGAGACCACTCAGGAAACTATTGATAGTGGCCAAGACTTTGATGAGGGAGCTTCCTCTGTGATGGACAAATCTTTGTCGGATGACCTAAAATCTCCACCAGCCGAGACCGTTCAAGAGGCCACAGATGAGTCTGGGATTCCTTTGTCTCTAGGTGAAGTGGTGGAAAGCCACAACATAAGTGACTGCCCTATTGGCACAACCGATTCTGCAGGTAAGTCCTTTCTGTTTTGTGTAATGTGTGCAGGGCTGGACATTAACACCCGGCAAACATGGGAGAATTTCATCAGTGGCAGGTGACGAGGCCACTCTCACTAGCCACTTCTGAGACTCGAGTTATGTACACTGCTCGCAAAAAGTTAGGGATATATGGAAAATGTCAAAGGTTCACGCTACAGTGATATATCTTGAAAGCGGACATTTAAGTAGAAAGATGCACTGGTGATTCCCTTATCTCAAACAATTGATTGAAACACAAGTTAACAACAATGGGTGGTTACACCACAACAAAAAATGTTCAACGTCATATGCCCTTGAGCATCAATTACAGCTTGACAACGACGTCTCATGCTGTTCACATGTTGACTTGTCTGCTGAGGCATGGCATCCCGCTCTTCTTGAAGGGCAGCCATCAGGTCATTGGGGTTCTGGGGTGCAGTTCTGAGCCTCTACATGGCGACCTAGCTGATCCCACAGGTTTTCAATAGGGTCAAGGTCTGGAGAAAGTGCAGGCCATTCCATTTGAGGTACACCAGTTTCCAACAGCTGACCTTCAGCTAGAGCATTGTCGTTTGTGAATTTTGCTGTTAACCTTCTCGTTAGAGAACAGCAACTTGTGCAAAAAGTACTGAAACTTTTAACAGTTGGACACATGCATTCAAAAGCTTAGAGAAGGTCACATTAAGTTCACCTGGAAAGGTTTGAATACATTTTAGGCTCGTCCTGAAATTTGACCTAAAAGCCAAATATCCCTAACTTTTTGTGAGTAGTGTATTTGGACCCACACCACCTATAGTAAAAAAGAAAGGTTAAATGGTGCAGCATTGCAGGCTTTATGGTAGTTACAAAATGTACAGACCAATTACATGTGAGTTAAACCTTCCGGTGTGACCTAATTTAGCCAATCAAGTTTGATTTCTGCATTAGATTTGGACAATTTTAAGTTAAACTAGATCTCTAAAAGCTTATCAAAATAGTTGTCTTCTAATTTGATAATCGGTCAATCCATTAAATGTTGCAACTCTAATATGATAATATATATCGAAGCCTAAACCTTGTTTATGGTCATCTTTCGTAGCTCTCGAAAACATCTTGTGTAAAGCAAAAACAGTGTAGATGTTTAATATTTCATGCTTTGTCTCGGTGTACTGCCATAGGGCTCTGCCAGTCTCCTGAATCGGAAGGAAGTGCTTCAACTTTTCAAAAAATAGCATTTATTCATCTCTTTTTTACGTAATGTGGAAATTGTGCCTGCATAATTCCTATTATTCAGCAACAAAATAGTGGCTAATGAAAATGGTGATTGGCTAGTAACTCTGGGAAAACCACGAGCCAGAGTGACTGGTGAGCAAAACGTTAATGTCAAGCACTGAATGTATGTCATAGCTTTATTTAAGTGTTTGATATTATTGTTGTATGTTCTATTTTTAGATGCAAATGTTTCTACTGATGACAAGGTTGCCAATACAAAGCCAGTTATGAGTGGGACAGCTGTAACAATGGTAAATCCTTTGTAATTCGTATTAGTACATGGTTTTATGTTTGCACAGTATTTATATAATATTTTACTGACACATTTTCAGAAGTAATTAATTACTTAGGAAAAAAATAAAAGGTTGCTGATATTTGCTCTGTATAAACAATTGCTTTACATGACATAGTATGAACAAGATCATTGCGTTTCCTAACACCATTGGCATTTGACTGAATTCTCTTGATCATGCATGGGGATAATTAAGCATTGCACGTAATTTTGCTTCAAATGTTTGAAGACACAATCAACAATAAATTTCGACCAAATTCTTAGTCAGTGAATCGAATATTCAGCCCATCCCTTAGATGTCAATAAGAATGAATGGTGTAAAAAAACAAAAACAAACGTTTTGCTCTTGGAATTGACCCCTAAATAAAGTATAATTTTTGTCTCCTTTTAAAGGTACCTCGTGACACCGTCATGAACTACGTGGTTCCTTATGAGCACGATGTGGACGCCACTGAAGAATCACAACTGGTATAATGCTATTATTTTGTTTGTATTAATTAATCCAGCACTGCTCATAATATATTTTTCTGTCAAGTAACTTCACTTGTTCCAGGTTTGCATCATTAACTATAATTGGCAATACATTTCATTTCTATGCCTGGCTACATTTGTGAGAGGGACGACGTGGCTGGCTAAATCAGCACAACTCTGTGTCAAAAGGGGCACACTCGCGTGTTTAAAGCGACACGACTCAAAATTACTTTTCTGTCATTTTATGAGGCAGTGTGTATGAACATTTAAAGTGCAAATATCAATGGGCATCCCTGACAAAAGGTTTAAGCCGATTAGGTATCAAAATGACATACCCTGTATGCTGCCAAATTGGACATTTTTAGTCCAGTCCACGTCATTGCTGTGATGTGTTCCGTCTTAACGTGGCACTGGTCATTTTGGACTTGTTTTCTGGTCTATTGTGCTCGAAAAATGCCATATGGCGTCGTTGGGTTAGGGCTGGGCAATGAATCGAATGAATTCAATACATCGTCATTTTAGGAATCGAATCGTTGAAAATTTATTAAATCGTGAAATCAAGTTTTGTCTTTTGGATTATTAAAAGCTCTTGTTCTTATGTTCTGTTACATCCAAATATTTTTGTGAGTTGTAATTTTGTGGCAGAAAGAACAGGAATCATTTTTTAATGAATGAAACCTTTAAATAAATGTTTGCTGGGTTTATTGGATTAAAATCGTAATCGTCCTGAATGATTGCAAAAATCGAGATTTTATTTTTTGACCACATCGCCCAGCGCTACGTTGGGTATTGCCATAATTTAGATGGCACTCCTAATAAATCATCTCAGGTTTCATATCTACGATGGCATATTAGGGCCACGTATATTTATTTTTATTTTCAGGGGGCTAATATTCCAAGAAAAACTCGCAAATTAGCCACTTTATAAAGTCTTAGGAAAAAAAAGTCACTTTATAAAGTGGCGAATTTGGAAGTTTTTTTCTCGGAATATTGCCCTCACCCTCTAAAAAAAATTATTTATACTGAAGAAGGTATATTAAAAATCCATACTTTTGCGTGTCCAATAAATCTAATTATGGGATAAGAAATGAACAGAGTTCCTGCGCAGGATGATTTATTCCGGAGATTTCCGTTACATCATTGAATCAAACTCCAACAGTTTCAGATCAATAATGCCACTCCTCTTTCGAAGAGCCCACACTTTATTACAATCAAATCGCAAGAACAGTGTCTCCAACACCGCCCCTCATGAATAAGTAAATGTGTTATATAATGGAAAAATACAGGTTGAAAAACCGAGTTCTCAGGACACAGATACAGCTGTATTCGTCTCTAGTCAAAATATACTTTCAAGGCAATTCTCAGTACTTTCTCCCATAACAAAATCTCACAAACAAGTTGAACTCAACAGCTCCTAATGTAACATAGATAGTTATATGAGTGTGCGCTCTCACTCACGAACAGAAATGTGTTTTCGCACAGAGAAGGAACTTCTTTAGACTAAATAATATGACCCAGCTTAAGGCCAGACCATACGAGGTCGACATCATCTGCTCTGCTCAGGACACAAAATATGTCTTATAGGTTAATATGAAGAATTAAAATGTTCATAATGTGTAACAATAGTTGATATATGAAATTAGGTATTAAAAATGTTATAATATCTTTCAGTCCGCCCTTTGGGCTTTTTAAAATAAAGCCCAATAACTAAATATTTAAACATTTTTACCAAAGGATTCCCGCGGGATTTTCATCATCGCAATGGCAGGTGCAACATAGGAAGAGGAAAAATGAAAACATTCTTTTTAGCAGGAGAGGAGGTCAGTCATATGTCAAAACAATGTGATTCATTAAATGATTTTTTGTTTTTTTTCTCAGTAAAATAAGCATATCATATATGAAGACAGTGTGTTGTGATTATGTTCAAAATTTGTGTTGAGGGATCCCAGAAATAGCAAATTGGCATGACAGTCAGTATGAGAAAGAGTGTCATTATGTACGTGCAATTGGAGATGCGATTGAAGACTTGTTGTCGTTTGGGCTAGGGAAGTTTTGTTGCTTGCGTTTTGTTTTTGTTTTTTTGGGGTTTTTTCAAACCGAGTCCTTCAGCTTTGCGATTGGCTGGCAACCTGTTCAGGTTGCACTTTGCCTCCTGCCCGAAGCCAGTTGGGATAGGCTCCAGTACCCTCACAATCCTTGTGAGGACAAGTGGTCAAGGGAATGGATGGATGGATGGATTCCTTCAGCTTTTTTAGAACCCACATCAACTGCCAGAGATGATCACCGGGCCCAAGGTGTGACTCATTCTTTGTGGAACGCCCCGGAAAAGGGACACATTCCTCCTATCTCCATTGGGTAATCCTCAGCTCATCTGGTGGAAACTGGAAGCAGTTGAATGGCCTCTCGGTTGCCACGTCTGGTCACTCAGTTGGCTCCCGCTGGTGGCTGGCTCCTGAAGGTGGGGGTTGAGTAGAAGGCGGACCTCCGGCTGGTCTAATAGGCAAGATGTGGAACCAGGTGCCCCGTGGACTGGACTAGATTGACCTTTTCATCACCTTATCTGGGTGCAAAATATTTTCATTTAGTCACTAATAAACATTTATTCACATCCCTTCTTTTTGAAAGAGCATTTTGGTAGTGTTATATAGTTAGGAGTTAGTAAATGTTAGTAAAGTTCTGTAGGCCTCTCCTGTGGGAAAAAATTCTGTTTGTTGTGACATTCAATTAGGATCCAGCCTTTGGCTGACTTTAATGACCTGAGCACATTCTTAAATGCAAAAAATGAAAATCTTTAGCCAGTTCAAATCTGACGAGGCCAATTTTGTTTACAGAATGTAATAATTATTGGAATGTTTTATTATAATATTTATTGTTATATAGCATGGATGTGCTTCCGGCCATTAAATAAATGCAACTTTCGTCAACAAATAAAATCAAAAAATAACATCTAACCCCAGGGCCCCAGGGGAAAAATAGAAATAGAAATGGAACATATTCACCTTATTTTCGCCGTCTCTGCCAAAACTTACTCCTTCTCCATGGTCAAGGAAATCCCCAATTGTCCTCCTGTAAAATTCATTCTCACGGACTATCTATAATTATCGCATTAAGACTAACTTTTAATTTTAAATTTATTTATTTAACATGGACTGTTTGTGTCCTTCGCGACGATATACCCAGACCAACCAATAATTCCCCCATCTGAAAAAGATCGCTTTAGAGAATTTTCAGACTAATATATAAAGTTTTGCAGTAAATAAATTTTGCTTGCTTTTTGTTTAGAAAGAGGGGAAAATTTTACATTTAACCAGCAAATTTGACAATGCGTCCCAAGCAACTGTTTAAATTTCAAAAGAGAATTCGGGAAAACACTAGAAGACCAAACTTAAAAAAGTAAAATATAATAATTAAGATTGAAATAAATTGTATCTTATCTGTCTGTATTCATATTAGCTGTTTCAATTTCTGAAACCAGACGAAATTTACCTGTATTATCTTTTGTACTATAAAAATATTGTAGCTTATGCCAATGAATTTTATAAAGAATCTCAGTTTTCAGCCAATTCATCAATTATTATTAATACATAAAGTTGCCCTTAGTTTTAATGTTACCATTAAGCTTGCTAGTCCCCCTTGTTGATGTTTGTCCAAAAAGCTGACTGTTTTAAAATAGACAGAGATAAACAAATCAGATCAAATCAAAATAGACATCAAACGTTTTTAAAATGTAATAAATCTGTGTGTATATAGTGTTGTCAATCAGTTCATTATATTTACGAAATGTTTTACTGTAAATGATATCACCTTATATCTGTCAAAAATAGAGTGCAGTGTAAACAGTCAGTATCACATCATATGGTCCGGTATCACTAATTCAAGGAAAGCATTGTTTGTGGGGTTGAGTCACCATCGTAGTGGACAGTTCTGGACGCAGGAATGCTTTAAGGACGCTTGTGCAGAGCATATGGAGCAGTTTTTCATAGGACAGTTCGTGCGGAGCATTGTGTGCATTGGGCAGTGGAGCAGTTTTTCTTTTATCACATTTGTATATGATGGCACAGTCATTGTGGCAACAGGTGGCGCCAGGAACCTCAACTCTCCATCAGGTATTGGCAGGATGTTTTGTGATGATGGCTGCATCACGCCCCTCTGATGGTGGTGGCAGTTGCAGTTTCTTTGTGGGTGTTTTTTTTTTAAAGAGGTCTGTGTCCCGCCAGTTGACTTTGTTCTGAAATAATGACCCCCGACCAATAATCCTCACTCGACTGAAAACACTAAAATCTGCCCCAACAGTATTTAGGCCATAACATGTCAGTAAATATTAAAAACAAAAACTTCCTTTATTAAAAAATTCAAAAAATTTTGAGAAAGGGGAAGAAAATATATATATATATTTTTTTAATAAAAAAAATAATAATAATAATTAAAACAATGAAAGTTTACAATTTTAAATAATTACTAATTATATGTCAATATTTGTTATGGTTTACAATATTTAATTTAATATGGTTTGCATACCTTCATAAATAATACTTAGGATAAAATAGGACAGATATACTCTAACAATTTACAAATATAGTTAATTAATAAGTGTGTAGTTTTCAATTAATGTTTTCTCAATGGAGGCCGCAGCCCGTAAAGTTAGCCTTTGGTCAAACGTCAAAGCAGGAATGATTTTTAATTACATAGCACCTCAAATTATGTCAAAAATGTAATTCTTCCAGATAGCTTCCCCAGTCTGTTTGTAATGAGACTTCAAATGTCGAATTCAAAGGTTAAATATATTCAGGAGAGATTAAAATTATTTTCTATTTATAAACATGGGAGAAAAAAAATAAATAAATAAAAAAGACTCCTTTTAAATTATAATTAACACATTACTTCATCCCCAGGACCGGAATATGGCACTTTGGTGGGACCCCAATTGTCCTTCATGGGTGTGTCTCCTGATTCTGAAAAGATATTTAAAATTTATTAAACAATGTTCTCGCGCACAAACAAAATTATAAGGGAAAAAACAATCATCTATATAAAGAATTATTCCACATTAATTGCCATCCAAGTTATTCGTTTTTAGTTATTATTATTATTATTATTATTATAAGAGTAGAGACTGAACTACTTAATCCAAAAACAATCCCAGAAAAAACAAACATACATCCTCTCATTAAACTTTAAAAGCAGATTAACAATCACACAATTAACATTACCTTTTATAAAAGCATTTTATTTGACCTCATTACAAAGATTGATGGCTGTTGGCATTTTTTAACCCGAGAAAGGGGACATCGGGTGGTCAAAATGAGTCATAGCAACTACAATCAGTCAAAGCTCTACATTGTAGATCATGGGTGATTTGTAGAGTCTACAAGCATAAGACATGCATCTAAATTTTATAATATCTTAAAATTATACCTCTTTATGTTATTTGTGTATTAATATTCGTTCGTTTTATATCAAACATAATTTTAAATATGACGTATTTGCACTCGTGAATCCAGTTTAAGTATTCAACATTAGTGCTTAAGAAATTTATATAAGGGGCTTATAAAATCAGTTACGGCAACAATTTATATAATGTCGTTCAATTATTTAACGCAGACAATTGCGGGTTTTAGCGTTAGAAGTTTTATTAGTAATTTTACCGTCTAATTAATTTATCCCGTTTAGCGCTTATTAAACGGCTTAATTTGTTTTATTACATAAATTTGTATTATACAGTTATTTTTTTTGCAAAGCAACATTTTAGTATTAATCATTTTTTCAATACACTTTTCTTAAAGATACGTCCGGGACTCTCCTCTATATAAAAATTACATATTACTTATAACACTCTTAACATTATTAGCGAGCGGGCGCCGTGTAACAAATGCCATATCTTATTAGAATAAACTAACCTTTTTCACAATATAATCAAGTCCCGTCGTTCAATATTAATTACATTTTAAGTCATTATTTAAACGGTATGTTTAATCCGGAAGCTTTAATTCCGACTAGCGGAAGTGATATCAGGTCAAATCATTTAGTCTTATATCATTATTTAAAGTTATATAAATGGTTATAACTTCACAAAAATACCTAAAGCTAGTATTCTAGCATTATTCATCATCATCTTATCCAAAAATACACGATTATGTGTCGTTTTTATTCCACTCGTAAAAGTGTTCTATATCTCGTTTTTTACGTCGAACGCCCGCGGCGCAAGCCTCAACGTCCCCCATCAATAAAATTAACTTACTGTAGCTTATAACGGCGCCATAAGATTTATTCCACCGCAATCGTATATCCATTTTATCAGTTTTTCAAACCACGGACTGGGCATTTCTCCGATCGCAAATGCGCATGTGCTCGCAACTCCCTGTCGCCTCATGACAACCATTTTTGTAGTTCTCAAATAGTGTCCATACTTTCTATTAATTATTGCCCGTATTTTATAGCTTATTATATTATATTATATTATATTATATTATATTATATTATATTATATTATATTATATTATATTGACGTTACGTCGTATTAATATTTAAAATGAAGTGACGTCTCACTTATAACAGAATTAGTCAACTGTTCTCGTCGCGGTCACTTTAAGATTTTACCGTGACGTTAGAGTTTCTTCACCGATCAGACGGCATACACACACAACGGACAGACAAGACATGTCGCTTTGTACGACATATCAAAACATATAAAATCCGGATAACTGTTCTTGTCCCAGCTGAACAGTATTGTCTAAGAATTTTAATAACCGAATATTCCAAGACCTATCGACCGATCTTAAGGAGTTCCAAATATTCTTATGTCGGTCTGACTTCCATAAGTTGAGCAAATATCTCTTGTCTAAGAATATCAATAACCAATTATTCAAAAGACCTAGCGATTGATCTTAAAACGGCATATTAAGTCCGTTTTATGTCAATCTGACTTCCATAAGTTGAGCAAATATCTTGTCCCGATTACATAACAGCAGTCGTACTCTCTGCTGCGTCTATCCGCTGACTTTATTTTATTCAAGGATCATTTCTAATTACCCAAGAATCTATCGCTTGTAAAAACAAAATGCTTTTCTTGTAAAGACAAAAATGCTTTTCAAGCTGACTTCCCCTCAACTTCAATACATATATATGGACTCCAAACCAATTATCCAAATATCTAACGCTTATAAAAACAAAAATGCTTTTTAAGCTGACTTCCTCTCAACTTCAACCCATATATGTGGACTTCAAACCACTTATCCAAACAACTTCAACACATATATATGGATTTCAAACCAATTATCCAAATATCTAACGCTTATAAAAACAAAATGCTTTTTAAGTTGACTTCCCCATGCAGTTGCACTCAATTCAACGTGACAGCATCTTCATAAACATTGCTCGTCACCACATGTGTATTTTTCAAATACCGTAGGAAAATCCACAATCATGGACTCCATACAACCAAACAATTTAAACTTATTCCTCTGTTCACACAAATCCCACCTTTGATTTAGTTATTTACAAAACGCATGGCGGCGGAGCGGTCCCAAACAGAAAGAATTCCTTAAACGTGGATAATTACTCCACTTACCTCAGTTAATATGGCGCCAGGAATTCAAACCGTCCGCGAACGCCACAACCGTCAAACGTCTCTGTAGTCAGGTCGTCACCATCTGAAGAATGAATCGGCCCCAATACGCCGTCATACATATTCTACCTTTAAGAAAGGTAGAAAAAAAAGAGAGCAACTGTAGAGTGGTGTGCAACCGATGCATTACCGTGGCAGATATATAAAAACCATGATGGATTCTCACGAAAATTTAATGTGGACATGTGCTCATTGTCTGAAATATATTATAACGACACTTGCTATATTTTTTATATTCTCCTTGTATGTAACATTGGCTCTTAGTTGCGTTGAAGACATGAAACATTGTCCAAAAGATGCGACTGTCACCAAAATCTACAGTATGTGTACATGTGTAGACGTGCTAATCATAGTCTGAAAATATTATGGAAGTCGCAATATTTTGGATATTAACATCATAATCGTTGCCACATTCATATGCATAATACTTAATGTTACACGTGAATTATTTTGTGATAAGATTACATAAGATATGTAAGAGTCATGTATTAAGTCATCATGGCATCAATATCACCATCATCCTCCAAGGCGCAGGGCCTGCTAGCCAACAGAAAGATGGATAAAAAAACAAATACAAAGGATTTTCACTTTATTTATATAACTTGGTAGCCTTTTAGGTAGATATGACCATAATACACATTGCTAGAACAATCGAACTTTTGGTGGCCTATGACTTTTATTTTTTTATTTTTCTGAATAAATACAAATATAAATAATTTTATGTTATTGAGCTAATTATTAATTAAATTAATTACATTATTGTTGTAGTATTGTTTCAGTTGTGGGATTGAGGTATTAAATGCAGGTGGTTGTTTTTTTTTTTTTTTTTAAAGCGAAGTTCAGATTTTAGTATTATAGTAACAATACTAGTTGGAAGGGAATTCTGTTGAAAACCGAGACCCACCTGAGCAATTTTTATTTTTATTTTTATTTTTTATACTGATGCTATAGCTTGTCTTATTTCTTGTCCCTCTTCCTAAAGTTTATTGCTTATACAAGAATCTGTTCTCTTTTAGATTGCTATTACAACTGAGGATAACACATTGGCATTGGTTGAAGTGAATGCATATTCAGGTTTGTTCTTGTAAGCCCCTGACAAGTTGTATAACAACTGCTGGTATATCAGTGTTCTTCAGATGTGTATTTTGTTTTTTGTTTTTGCCCAACCAGATCTTCCTGTTGATACTGACGCCAATACTGTCACCTCATTCAGCGAGTCACATTTCAGCACAGATTCCTTTACACAGGTAGTAACCGCTCAGTATGCACAATTTTGCTTGTTGGGGAAAAGAAAAAAATGTAATTCAACTTTTGTTGTTTTCAGAGTGCCATGGTCTATTCTGTTAAGGAGTTGACAGGTATCTACAAAAGATCTCACATGCAGAAAGCACTGTGATGACATTGACTAGGTTTTGTCCATGGAACTCTTCATGAAGCTCGTTGACATGTCATGAAATTATCATCCAGTAGAGAGCACTATTTCTTCCACCACTACAATCTCTGCAAAAAACAAAAACTCAAAATGAAACACTTTCAAAATGTTAAAAATATGTAACTAACTTTTCTGCTGAAAAACACATTGAATAACTTAATATCACGTTTGCATTGTAGATCCAAATGAGAGTGATGGCGTAATGGCTGCAGGAAAACATTGTCGCATCAGTGTGATAGAAGAGGAAATGGTAATTTGCATCACACTCCATTTCGACATGAGTTGCGTACACATCTGTAATGTTTTTTTTTCATTCTGTGCTTGAGTCTGAGTTGGAGTCACAACCGAAGGTGTCTTGATGAGTTGTTGTTGTGGCAAGTGTTGAACCCATCTGCTTAGAACAGACAACTGAGCATTATACGGCCTGTGGGTCACACCTGCCTATTCACAGTCTGACTGGTCCTCGCAAGGTCTTTGTGGAGTCAAAATAAAATGTCAAATTTTGTTTCGAAAGTGATGCTAAAGAGTATTAATTTGTGTATGTACATGTGATTATTTGGACATAAAAGCGAGCGAGAGGAATGTCTGAAAACGATTGTTTCCTCATATTAGCAATTTTATTTCCTGCTCTGTTGATGGAAGTGGGGCATTTGGGAATCTCGGTAACAAAGGGATAATAGAAGTAAGCAATTTATGCTCATATTGTCAACATACTTAAGCCGCGATGGGGACCTTAAAAAACAGAATATATATTAGTATGATGTTAATGTGTGTAAAGAATTTTAATGTAACTTATTTTGTATTTATTTACACCTCACAAAAAATCGGGATATTTGGCTTTCACATTATATTGAGAAATAATTAACCTTAAACCCACTATAACCTTTATCTGTTAATTTCTTTAAACTTTTGAATGCACTTCAAATGCACTATAGTTCATGACTTATTTACGCCCTGTGCGTTTTGCTAATAAGGAGCTGAATGGCAAAATTCCCACGTTTGATCCCTGAATCGAGTACTGTAATACATTTCCAAGGACGTCCACTTGTTTGCCTATCTGTGCATTTTACCGGCCTTCTATAATTTTGTTGCAATTTGCTGCGATAACACTTACATTACCAGTGGCCATTGTCCTCTGTGAAAATCCTGTTTAAAGCTTTGCAATGGTGTGGAAATGTTGACCAACATTTCCATGTTATCTTAGTTTCATGATGTGAAAACGTGAACAACGTGATGAAGTGGATTGTTGATATCAATTTAATTGATGCAGGATATTTATTGGTCCATTTATGGATCAAAAACGTCATTTGTACAGGTCTGATATTGAAAAAAATAGACCGATATAAAAAACGGTCTAAAAAAAATTATACTAACGTGTGTCATTGTAAGAGTCAAAGCCTCCACTGCACAACTTAGGAGGTAATATGTCACCACCGCACGTGACCGAAGAAGCAACAGTGAGCAATTTGTCAACATGGCTTTAGTTGTCCCAGAGCAGTTAATATGAATCAGGGCTCTAGGCGGCGCCTAATTTGGGCACGTATAGGCAACATTTATTATTGAATTGAATTGATTTATTTGTTTTGAACAGATCAAGCAATATGACATATTCCAAAAAACAATCGGAAAATAGTCATAGCAAGAAAGAAAAAAAACATAGCATCATGTATACCAGTGGCAATAAAGAAACCTCAACATGTGCTACTCAAAAAGGAGTCGGAAGAAGATAACTTATTAAATCCCACCCCCATCTTCCAACAATATACACAGCATTCAGGCACTTTCCGCTTCCCTAATATTTAAATTACATCCATACAAGTCCTACTGGTCAATGTTACGAAAACTCGAACATTATATACAGATATCGTACTATCTAAATAATAATTTGCACAATTTTAGAATACAATATGTTGCAGCAATAATTAAATACCAACAAAGGTAATACAAATATATACCAACATGGTAAAGGCATCATCAGTACCCACAAAGTGAAGGAATGGAACATACCAGCATTATTAAAAAACAAACAACTAATCAATACCAACAATGGTAAAAAAAAAAAAAAAAAAAAGCCAGCTAAGCCCTGCCATCCTGATACTGTGACAAGATTATGTGTTTGTAAGATGCTTTAAAGCTGTAAATGTTTTGACATTGCTTGTAGTGTAGGTTCAGACTGTTCAGACTGTAGTTTTACCCCACATACAGACACACTAAAACTCTTCCTGGTAGTTTGAAATGTTGGTAGTGTAAAATTTCCAAAGCCTCTCATGCCATAAGTACTCTCCAAGTTAGAACAGAAAAAAACTTACATTATTTGGTAGCGATTTACCAAAGACTTTCGATAAAATAAATCAGGTAGAATATTTCACAAGATCATCTAACTTAATTAAATTAGATTGAATAAACATTTTATTTGTGTGGGCTAGAAATTGAGCCTTGTGTATAATCCTTACTGCACGTTTTTGCAATATGAATAAGGTCTGTTTGGAACATTTATAATTATTTCCCCATACTTCAATACAATAGGTGAGATATGGGAGAACTGAGGAACAATATAATATTCTGATAGCATCATGATCTAGAAATTGCTTTTGTTTTATTCATGATTGAGAGGCTTTTGGACATTTTTTGTTCTTATGTGTCTTACATGGGCATTCAACGACAACTTGCTATCAATTATTACACCCAAAAATGTATATTCCTTCACATTTTCTAATTGTATACTATCTATGTGTATTTTCAACTCTGGATTACTTTTGTATTTTCCAAATATCAATACTTTTGTTCATATTCAGAATTAAAACTAATGTAATATTAAACAGAATAACATATTTGGACTAGTGGGGCTGTATTGAACAAATTATTGTCAAAAAAATGTTTGGGTTGACTTCACATTTAATGATAATGTGTTGTGTGTTTGCAGAGCAACACGAGTGCAGAAGACGAGATGTCAGATTTTTGTCAAAGTGAACATCCTGGTTTGTATCTCTTTTTCACCCCTCACACCCTCCATGATCAAGGTAACTGTTTTACATTCAAGAATAAAAATGAAGTGTGTTTTCAATTCCATCGTTTGACATAGAGGCGGGATCCCAAACGCATCTCTGTCAAGATGAGGTAGTTCACGTCATTCTATTAACAAAACCATCTTAGTCAAAAATGACTAGCATATGTTATGCTACTTTTCAGAATGTTGTTGAGGAGGTGACCTGTCTTGTCAGAGACTTGTGTTTGAAAGACATCCATATGCAAGAAAATGTGGCCGCCATGCATGGTAATAATAAACGTTCACATTCTCCAATAGGGCTGTGCAATTAATCAAAATTCAATTACAATTTCAATTCTTTCACTCCACAATTACAAAATCAGCATAATCGTAAAAAAAAAAATGTTTTGAATCGTGTAAATTGATACATTTGCAGTCTTTAAAATATATATATATTTTTAATAAATGTTGTTTAATCCAAAAGTAACTTGCATAAATATTAGGGGTGTGAATTGCCTAGTACCTGGCGATTCGTATCACGATTCATAGGTCACGATTAGATTCGATACCGATTAATCCCGATACGAATCTATAAATTGATTATTGCGATTTTTTTTAAACTCAAATTTTGAAAATACTAATCAGTAAACTTGTACATGTACACTGTAAGATTTGTATGAAAATGTATTTATTTATCTGAAAATTCAGGCTTATAACTGAGACACTGTATTTAACAAAAAGGTTGCAGTCTGTTTCATGTTTGAACAGCACTGAAATAAAATATTAACTCCTTGATTGCCAGACGTTTTCAGAAACAGGTTGTCGCCAGTGCCAGCCGATTTAAGCCTTTTGACTGATCTTTCAAGGTCCACAGAAAATGTTGTTTGGACTATGGAAACACATAAAACATACTACCAAATGAAAGATTGGACTTTCATCTTTCATCAGAAAAAAAAAGTTTGTTTCTACCTTATTCCGTTCTTCAGTAATCAACAATAGAAAATGGTTAGTTTCACCGAAATGCTCTGTTTTGAAACAAAAAGCGGAGAAAAAGAGCTTTTTGTGAAACAATGTTATTTCATGCACTCTAGTGAATTGTACACTTCTTTTTGTCCATGAATGATGCCACAAACACCTAAATAGTGCTTTACTTCTGTAAAACGCTATCACCAACAATGAAAAAGTGTTTTTTGGTTGCAAAATACGTTTATTTCCATTCAACAGTGTAACAATTTGACAAAACAATTTCGCAAACTATTTAAAAATGTGTGCAACTGTGGTACTATTTACAATTATGTGGATGTTTCAAATACAGTTTTTCTTTTTGTAACGCTCTCATGCGTGCAAGGAGACGCAGCAGGATTTGCACAACAGATTAGTTTCACTTGCGATGGCTCCTTTCGCGTGCAGACGTTACACTTTCTTGACGGACTTTTTTTCCGGGGAATAGCAAGTAGCAGACTGTACACACTCCTCCGATGAATATGCATTGGCCTCGGGGCACTCTTCGTTGTCCGATTGAACGTCCGCCTGAGCGTGCTCGATTGTGCTCCGCGTTTTCCGGTGTTAGCATCGCTAGCCGGTGAACCTTTATGACGTCGTCATAGCCGCCGCGTCAACGCTTGCAACTTCAGCGTCAACCTCGGAGTCACCATCATCATCATCGACGATGTTCATCGTCGTCATCAATGTGCTCTTAAGCGTTGGTCGATGCTTTTCGTCTTTGAAAAAAACTGCTCGACCGTGAGCTGCTTGCAACCAGTCGCCATGTTTTCTTCCCTTCCCCAGCCATTGTCCCCTCTAGCTCCGCCTCACGTCTTCTACTGACGCCTACCCAATCTTGTCAAAAGAGAGTCATTGCTGCCATCTAGGGGCCAAAAATAGTCATTAGGCTAACTAGATCTGCTTGAAACTTTCACAGCAGCTGGCCAAAGGCTTTCCTCCACCCGTTTAAAAAAATATATATAAAAAAAATTGGATGACGTCTTTTAACGTCATTGGCGGCCCTCCGTAGGTTTTTACTTGACGTCTTTTAACGTCCATGGCAGTCAAAGAGTTAAGGCTTAATGTTCCATTAATATAACATTCTTCCATGCTTAATGCGTGAATCCTAACCCTAAGTAAGACGTTTTGTTGAATCGATTCAAAAATTGCGCGCTGTTATATCGCGATATATTGCAGAATCATTTTTTTCTAACACCCCTGTTTCAAAGATTTTTATTTTCTTAATATTCTTTGTTTAAACATTTTCTTGGTTTGTACCAAAAAATAAATGATCGTCCTAATCATGATTTCAGTTACCAAAATAATCATGATTAATATTTTCTTCATAATCAAGCAGCCCTGTTCTCTATTAAGAGTTACAGTGTAGTAACTGGGTGATTTAAAGAGTAGCATAGATCTCATGGTTGTGTTTTTTTAAATTGTGATGCTGACATATCGTTTCTGTTGTAGACCAAAAAGAGGAGGAGGAAACGAAGAATGCCGAGTGCAACAAAGTAAGATGAGACTGATTGAATTAAACTAGAACATACCGTCACAATGAAGTGAGTGATCATTTTATTTGTAACCAATTTTTATAACGTAATTGTGGTCAAAACACATCTAGTGTGGTATTTCCAAAGGAGTCCAGTGACGGGGTACCTCCATTGTCCCCGGATGACAGTATTGGTAGGTATTGAGAAATCTTTTTTTATATAAAGTATGCTAGCATTCTTGATACTTGTGATATTTCGGCAAAAGCATATCACAGACATGGGTGTCCGGGCTCTGTCTTTGAGATAGGATGAGAAGCTTGGTCATCTGTGAGCAGAGATGGGAAAAGTACTGACATTCTCTTTCTACTTGAGTAAAAGTACAATTACTTGTGTAAAAAAATAAATAAATACTTTAGTGGAAGTAAAAGTACTCAAATAATTACTCAAATAAAAGTAAAAAAGTACAGGCTCTGAAATGTACTTGACAAGTAGAAGTAAAAATTATTTTTAACGACTGTTTCCTCCTACGTCAGTTTGAAAGAGATTAGCTAATGGAGCGAAAATGAGTGCACACCACTGATCTGTACGTAAAACTGGATAGCTGATTGTTTTGACGCAGAGAGGCCGCCATTTTACCACTCCAAGAAACATTATCTGGACAACTAATCCTATACATTTTATTTACAGTATCGAGATTGGAAAACAATTGAGACAGTACTTGGAACAGCATCATGTGTTTTCATTTGTGAAACATAAACAAGAGGACTTCAGTCGTTTTACAACTTGCCCTTGCTTTGTACATAATTAGATACATGTATATATTATATATATCTGATGTTTACAGGATGAAACTTGGATAGTTTTTTTTATCAGAGGTGGCAAATCCAGGTCCCAAAACCCTGCTACAGTTTGGCTTCAGCCCCTAGTGCTAGCTAGCTACGCTCGTAGTGCTAGCTAGCTACCTCCCTAGCAGGTAAACGAGCACCATGGGTACTAGCTAGCTAGCTCCCTAGCAGGTAAACGAGCACCCACAGGAGCTAGCTAGGAAGCTAGCTAACTAGCACCTGAGGCTAAAGCCAAACTGTGGCAGGGTTTTTAGTAAAGAATTATACCTGTAATTAAACAAAAGATCAAACTGTCATTTTCTGTAGGCCTACATTTGTGCGCGTGGACAGTGATTGGCGAGTTTGCACTAGGGAGGTTAATGCATTGGGGTGTCCATTATAGAAAAGTTTGTGTTTGTGACTGATCTTTGTATCACGTTTGTATGAATGGGCGGGGGGGACTCATATTTTATGTTGATGGGGGTATGCCTCTAAATCTAATATTGGGGTCTAAGAAACTGAGCGATAAAAGATAAAGGGGGTCTTCAAAGCAGCACATATACTGTCCAATATGTCTAATCTGTTTGTGCAGTGCCTATAGTATATACAGTAGTCAGCTCGCGCAATGGGAGTGGTAAGATGGCCGCCCTGTGGTGTCAATGGCTTGCACGGGCTACGAGCTATCTAGATTTTTTTAATGTACCACTCCTCATTGACATGATTGAACCTTCTTTCATAATTGACTAGCAGTCTGGAGCGTTCTTAACAATTTCAAATTACCTTTTGTAGTGGCGTCGCGCATTGCCCTCATATTTCCGGGTTCTAATTTAGCCCATTGCACGTCATGTGATAGCGTGTCATAAGAGCCAATCGCAAGCTGGGATGTAGGGGACCGTGTGTAACGCTTCATATGATTGGCGGAGCCAGGAGACATTAACAGCTTTTTCTACCAGGTCATGTATTTTAATTGTTTTCATGCATTCAAAACAAAAGTAACAACTTTGTTTTGAAAATGTCTCGAGTAAAAAGTACAGATACTAATGTTAAAATGTAATATCTAAAACTCAAAAGTAGTTTAAAAAAATGAATGCTCAGAAGAGTACTGAAGAAAACTACTCAAGTGCAGTTCATTACTTCCCATCGCTGTCTGTGAGGGGCTTGGAGTAGAGCCGCTGCTCCTCCGCAATGAGAGGAGCCCGATCCGTTGGCTCGGGCATCTAGTTAGGATGCCTCCCTGGTGAGGTGTTACGGGCATGACCCATGACACGCTAGCGAGACTATATCTCCTGGCTGGCCTTGGGATGAGTTGGAAGAAGTGGCTGGGGAGACAGAAGTTTGGACTTCCCCGCTAAAGCTGACGCCCCAGTGACTCAAAAGTAGATGAAAATGATGGATGTGTTGCTTTTTTTTTGGGGGGGGGGACAATGCATGGTGTTAACAGACATACTAAAAAAAATGATTGTTTTTGTTTGTATAACTGTAGCCTCAGTTCTTATAGCCATTACTTTAGCACACAATTTAGCCCCCCAGTGATTATGATGTGATTATTTTTTTTTTTAGGCAAGACATTCTCAGACCTCATTCACCAGTCTGTGGTCGTCAAGGATGACTCAGCCAACACTGAGCCAGAGGAGTGACAGCCAGTTAATACGTTTGCACGTTGGAATTGTTTTGTTCTTGGGTGTTCGAGTTTAAAGTTGGCACAAATGTTATTAAAAATCACTTGGGTTTGCACGTTCCTTTTCACTTGTTGAACACTTAAAATAAGGCTGATGTAGGTATACAAACCTGATTTATTGCAGTGTGCACATAAAAATAGACTTGACTAAATACAATAAATGCCTGGATTTAAATATATATTTTAAAATGTACATAGACTATACTAAAATACTGTGAATGAAGGCACATCTCACAGTTAACCATGTACATTCTGTACATGTATTCAAAGTTATTCCGTGTTGACATAGCCACATTTCGAGCACTAATTTGGCTCAAGATGAAAAATAAAAAATACACAGGCGTGCGCACACACACCTAAAATGTTGCTGTCAAATTTCAAAAACAAACTAAAAGGACATATTGATTTTTTTTTTTAAATGGATAAAATGCTGGTAAATACAAACATATATACTTTAAAGTGGTCAGTTATGTGCAGAAAACAATGTTCTTCAAATGTCCATTTTAAAACACCTGAGTTTAAAATATTACTTTAACATGGCGGGGTCCTCAAGTTTACAGCATGAGGTCACAAAAGCTCCAGGAATTTGCCGTTGCTTCATTTGTCAGATGGCTGACTGAAGCAAAATTACATTCGTTCCTGGAATAAGGTTTTCATCATCCCCTTCAATCAGACGATCCCATTGATTGAAGTCCTTTTTCAAACCTTAAAAAAAAAAAGCACACAATTTCAGACACGACTCACAATTTAATTAACGGAGGTATGGGTGAAGAAGAGTCTTACCAAGATGCCTTTGCAGAAATGCGAGCGATGCTTTGTTTGAAAGGTCAATCCCGATTTCTGGGTCGAGGTCACCTCTCAGCTTCATAAACTTGCCGATCAAGTCTCTTGTCAGAAAGGTGAAGTCTGGGAAAGACTGGTGCACAGTCCCTCTGGAGCAATGAAGGCAACAAAATCCATCAGAAGAGAATTTTTCATCTAGTTTACAATCGATGGTGGTGTTTTCTGCTTCGTGCTACCTGATCGTCATCATTTTCCTCTCGATGTCTGACGAGTCCAGCTTTTTGATGCGTTTTATGTTCTCCGCCCACTGGAACTTCTCAGAGTTGATAAAAAAAATAGGCTGGTTTACTTGAGGAAAGGTTTCGTCTTTTAACGGGAACATCCAGACATCCAGCGCTACAGCACACCTGAGAGAGAGCAAGCGTGTTATCAAAGGCCCCTTTCAATGGCCAAGTAAGTGGTATAGAAAATGGATTGATGTGTAGAACTGCTCTTACTTGAATTTTGCTTCTTTGGCTAGAGCTTCTATGACTGTCGCTCCCCCAAAGGAATGGCCCATGATAGATACTCTGCCAAGATCCATGGAATTCTGTATTGAACATGACAATTGATCAGAAGTCGCTTTACCAAAGGACTGTTACAAGGTACATAACCATACCAGCATCTACTAAAATCTAAGGCAGTGGTTTTGAACCCGGGTTCAGTGAGTCATACACTAATGGTTTGACCATCATTGGCTGCTGCTGATCACGAGACATTGCTTGGCTTATCTGTGCTGTAGAGAAGTTGGTGCACTCAGTAGACGACTTGTGGCTGTTGTGGTGGTATGTCGTGTGATAATTTACTATGTGGAGTATTTATGGTGTTCCACAGGATTCATTTCTGGGGCCTCTGCTGTTTTCATTGTATTGTATTGGTTGTTTTTAGTGGATGTGTAAATGTTGCATGAAATGTTATTAACTGATACTGAAAAGTCAACATTTAGTGTACTGGCAACAATCAAGCACAATGGCATTACAATCCTTAGTTTAAAATAAATCATACATGGAAAAAAAATTATTTGAGTTACCTCCAAAGTCTTCCAGTCAAATTGTGTATGCAAAACATTTTGCACTGGCACCCCTGAGTTTATGTCCGTGAGTTTATGAAGCGCACGGATGCATTCGTCGGCCCTCTGTTGCACCTGGAAAAGACAGAAGCTTCTGTATCAAATCTTACACACTCTTAATGAAGTCATTCTTTGAAATGCAAAAATAACTTTCATATTTTACAGCATCAGATTTCTCTGATTAAAGATGAGATCATTTTATTTAATAACTGCAGACCTGTTGTTAAAGTCCATAGTGTGTATACTAGTATAGTGAAATAATGTAACATATCTCAGGCTTCATACTTGCTGGTTTCTGAGGGGGAATTCTTGCTCCCCTTGTTGCAGACTTCTGTAGTACATCCACTCCCTCACCAGGGTGTCTGCGAGTGAAGTTTTCGAGGAATCCTTGTCGGCCGTCTCCGACTCGCTCTTTTGTCGTAGGAGATACGTGGCTGAGGCAGACTGGTCTCTGCAGGAGACAGAAGTACACGTTTTTTAAGTGCTCGGAACTCTGAAACGTCCCACTTGAAACTTCGAAGATCCGATAGTGAAATTTTAAAACATGCATGGACAAGTATTCCTCCTTAACCTTGGGTACGAAGCACTGTGCCAACGTTCAAGGCTGATAACCTTGGAGGAATGGTGGTTATCCGAGTTATGATTCTGACTCATTTCCTGGACAACACTGTCTGTTTTGATTAGCTACTTTCTGATATGCAGTAAATGAAGATAATCAAGTAATGATTCAGTTTCCTCCAACTGCCTACTAATTACCCAAAGTATTTGCTATTATGACTTGACATTTGTGACAACTTTACATGCAGGATTACTAGGTCATATGCTCTTTCTGTGGCTTTACCCATCACCAGCTGATAGAAGTCGCATGTATGCACGAGATGGACCAATTGTGGGCTGAGTCTGCTAATATGCTACCAAAAATAGGCTTCCTAAAATTGGCCTATTACACAACAATATGAAAGAGGCAATCATATTGCTGATTCGTGTCATGTGGGAGAAGTTGCAATGAATGTGTTTTTTTCTGTGTATGTTCACGATCATAATCACCGAGAAAAAAAAGGTTAAAAATATATCATACTGAAAAGTGTTCTTATTTATACAGTCAAGTGTTTAGATGACCTTAAACCTGTATAACTCCAATAGCAGGAACAAACAATAGAACCTTTGTCGCACTACGGTATGCAGAGTAGATAAATCAGTCAATTACATGTACACGTACCTGTGTTCCACAGAGGCCACGATGAAGCCCTGAGAAGCTAGTTCTGTACATAAGGCGGAATACAAAGTCCTAACAAAGGGGGGAAAAACACAAATCAGACCATTCCGAAAAATATATATACAATACATTTTTAAATCCGTCAATGCCAAAAAAGGATAATAAATACCTGAAGGCCCCCAAACCGTGTGAAAAGATAATTACGGGGCATTTTTCATTTGACTTAAATGGAGCATCCAAGTAGGCTGGAATCTTAAAGGACCCTGAAAAAAATACATACATTTTCAATAAATAAAGCTCACAATTAAGTGTTTGTACTTAATATTATGAAACATAATAAACATTTTTAGTTGGTGTTATGCTTTTATGGGAGTCATTGGAAATATTTCTTTCCTTTAGGGTTTCAGAACCACTTCTGTAGACACTAAGGTTTAAGCGATTTAAGAACAGTTTTAAAAGATAAAAAACAGTATGATAATGACGAGGCCCAAATTTGAAAAATGTCATGATGAATTACCAAAGAGACAGTTGAATATTCTTTCGCTGAAAGTCCTGTTGATTTTCAAAAAATCTGCCAGCCCATTAAAGTACTCTCTGCTTGGAATCCAGTCCGGCATCTCTGCTTTGTTATTCCTCTGGCAAGGGTAGTAAAGACGGAAGAAGCTTCCCTGTTGGGAACACAAATGCAGACATTTATTACCGAAAACAATTACACTGACTGTTCTTCGCCATCCTGCACTTTACCTGCACTGTGTTATCCATCATAAAGTCAGTACATCCTGCAGCATTTGGTCCCTTGGGTGGAGGGATTTCTAGGTTGTTGCAGGACATGTTTCCCATAGCTGAAAATGTTAACTTTAGACCTCTGATCTGTGGGCAAAAAGGGGACATGGATTGTGACAAGTCAAATGTACACAACAAAAGGGGGCATGCACACGTCACAGGGTGTGCTGCAGTAATAAAATTAAAAAATCCTCATTGATGGTCAGTCAACAGTACTTATGTCGTTTTTATAATTTTATTATCTCAGACTTCCTTGGGGAAAACCCTGTCTTGGGTAAGCCTCTCATGTAAGATAAGGAGATACTGTATTGGTTTAAAAAAAAATATATTAAATAACATTATATATTGAATATAAATATTAATTTTAAGCTACAAATTAAAATATCAGTTGTTTTTGATGCAGTAGTTTTCCACTGGAAGTCCGTTAATGTCGCCTCTTTATTTTATTACATCAATAAGGAAAATGAAATTCATAATCGTCTGACAGCCTGTCAGAGAATTACTAGTTTTGTAAAGGAAGACATGTTTGATGGCATTTCAATCATTTTGACTGCTAATGTGAAGGAAATACTCAAGTAAACAAAGTTTGTATTTAGGAAAATTGACGAAAGCCAGTACTGTCCTATTTTTGAACACTTAAGTTTCGCAAACTGTTAAGAGAGTGAAACAATGACCTTAAAACAAAAATTGCAACTTACCTGGGGAGGTAAAAACAGCTCGGAGTCGACTGGGCAAAGTTTCCACAATCCATGTCGCAACATTCAAATGACTTGACTTTACCCAGTTCGAAGTGTGAGTCACTGGGGAGGGGTTCTGACAGGTTCGAATGCTAAGGTAAATCAGCTGCAAGCATCGCATCGAATCTAGTATTGGCCATAGCGTACGTCTGAAATTATAAACGTCTCTATCGCTACGGTTTCACGCATGTCATCAATATTATACTGTAATATTCTAGTTTCACTTGCAACCATAGACGTAAACAGTTTGTAAATACATTTTAAAGTAACCACTAAAGACCGGAAGTCTATTTTATCAATATGAACCCTTACTCTTCCGGCCCGCGATAGGTGGCGCCCTGTGTCTGTAACATTTGTGTACAACCTACTGATTTAGCCAGCGAAGAAGAAAGTTGCACAAGGCTTGCAATACAGTACCAGTTTTCCTTCATAAGATTATGGTGTCATTTGTTAAAACATGAAATTGGTAAGTATTAAGTACGCATTATTCGTGTTTATCCGACAAAGTAACTGTGTAGGCTAGAGGTACAGGGCTGCGTAGCAGGTGTTAGCGTAGCAACTAGCAGCCTCTTCTGTCATTCACTAGCCCAAGAGTAACTCTGTAAGCACTCTGAGATGTTTGGAGATCTGAAGATGACGTGTTGATATGCTACGGCTTGTACATTATAAACAACCTATTATGTATGTTTTCCTACTGATTGGTTTCCATTAGTACTGTCTGTCTGGCCATCCCACATTGCCGTGCAATGTCCTCAAATTTAAATCGACCACCGTCATGCTGGATTGTGGACTGGACACCACATCTGTCCTACACTTCTTGCCCCTTCCCCTCGTGCACAGGTGAGTAATAATGTAGCCTTTTACTGCTTTATCGATTATATTAGCCAGTTAGCCACTTGACTGATTTTGTGATGACTAAACTTTCCACTTAGGCATAATTTTAAATGACTGTATGCATTGCCTGTTTTCCTTTTCTAGTCCAAGACTCTCAAAGCTACCAGGTTGGAGTGCTAAAGACGGACCTCTAAACTTGGAAAAGGTGTGAGATGCTTGGTGGATTCTGAAAATGCTTTGATAGGTCTTGCTTTTGTACTAAAAACCTAATTACAGACTGTGAAATGACTCTCTTGCACTGATATTTCCAGGAGCTAAAAGAGTGTGCGGGCAGAGTGTTTGTGGACTCACAGCCAGAATTCTGTCTCCCCGAGGTAATAAATCCAGGCACTGTATGCATACTTTTTTTCTTTTTTGGGGGGTAGAATGCTCCTTTCACAGCGCTACTATGGCATTACACTATAAATGGAGCCCTATTTCACATTATATTTTAACATGTATAGAATTGAGCTTGTTTAATGAATCCTCTCTTTAAAAAAAACACACAAAAAAACAGAGAGAACTGCTGGATCTGTCAACGATCGATGTCATCCTGATTTCCAACTACCACTGTATGATGGCCCTGCCCTACATCACAGAAAACACAGGTTTCACTGGCACAGTGTATGCCACAGAGCCCACCCTGCAGATTGGAAGGTAAAGAGACATAGGGATTTTTTTTTTTTTAATGCCAACATTTGTGACATTTTAGTACAGTCTTAGAGTGCCTTGAAAAGTATTTTGCCCGCTCTTAACTCTTTCACTGCCAGACGTTTTCAGAAACGGGTTGTCCCCACTGCCAGCCGATTTAAGCATTTTGAGTGATCTTTCAAGGTCCACAGAAAATGTTGTGTTATGGAAACACACATACTACCAAATGAAAGATTGGACTCTCGGCTTTCATCAGAAAAAAAAAGTTTGTTTCTACCTTATTCCGTTCTTCAGTAATCAACAATAGAAAATGGTTACTTTCACCGAAATTCTCTCTTTTGAAACAAAAAACGGAGAAAAAGAGCTTTTTGTGAAACGATGTTATTTCATGCACTCTAGTGAATTGTACACTTCTTTTTGTCCATGAATGATGCCACAAACACCTAAATAGTGCTTTACTTCTGTAAAACGCTTTCACCAACAATGAAAAAGTGTTTTTTGATTGCAAAATACGTTTATTTCCATTCAACAGTGTAACAATTTGACAAAACAATTTCGCAAACTATTTACAAATGTGTGCAACTGTGGTACTACTTACAATTATGTGGATGTTTCAAATACAGTTTTTCCTTTTGTAACGCTCTCCTGCGTGCAAGGAGACGCCAGGACTCGCACAACAGTTTACTTTCACTTTCACATTGGTCCGTTTTGCGTGCAAACGTTACACTTTCTTGACTGCCTTTTTTTCCGGGGAATAAAAAGCAAGTAGCAGACTGTACACACTTCCTCCGATGAATATGCATTGGACTCGGGGCACTCTCCGTCGTCCGATCGAACGTCCGCATGTGCGTGCTCGGTTGCGTTCCGCGTTACGACACCGTCATAGCCGCCGCGTCAGCGGTTCCAATTTCGCTGTCAAGCTCGGATTCACCTTCATCATTTTAATTATTAAAGGATAAAATATTGAAAATGATCAGAACCCGTGTGACTTTATTTTTCATTGGTTCTTGAATTTCTTTGCATCATGACCTTTTATTCCCCCCCCCCTTTTTTTTCTTTTTTTTTTAAAGCTCTTTGTGTGACTTAATTTTGCTAGACATTTTCTAATTCTTTGACTTCTTGATTGGACAGTTTTGGAGGTAATCTGGCTTAGGTCTGGTCAGTGAAAATGAATTCATCTTTTTTTCCTTGGTCTTTTTGCCACAGTTAATTCACAATTTAACAATGGGATCAATTACTACTTTTTCAAACAAGGCAAGGGATCTTTTAATATTTGTTTTCCCTAAATAAATAAATCATGATTTGAAAACTGCATTTTCTGTTTACTTTGTGCGACATTAACATTTATTTGTTTGATCTTAAACCATTGAATTTGTGGAAACAAACATAAGAATTTGGCAATAGGAAGATACTCTTTCACAACACCTGAACACTGTTTATGAATGTGGGAAAAGAGCCTGGGGTGTAAGTTACTCCTGTAAATTTCATTTGTGGGTGTTTTAAAGTAATTGAGTTTCTTTTTTTGTTTTCTTTTTTTTTTTAGATTGCTGATGGAAGAGCTTGTGAAGTTCATGGAGAGAGTTCCCAAAGCTCAGTCTGCCACCTCCTGGAAGAAGAAGGAAATACAAAGGTATCAGATCACTGCCAAACTTGATGAGGACAAATAGTACAGACAATGGATGGATCGATAATCATGGCTTTGCCTTTTACTGTACCTGGGGGGAAAACAAATCTTTGTGTTCTTAAAATAAATCATGCTGCGCTTATTAATTTTCTTGCATATTCATTTTGCATTTTATTCTTAAGGTTGATTCCTGGACCACTAAAGAATGCAGTTGATGTTTGGACGTGGAAACGATGTTACGGTATGCAGGAGGTCAACTCTGCCCTCAGCAAAGTGCAACTCGTGGGTTATTCACAGAAAGTGGTAAGAAGCTGTCCTAATTGTGTTATCTAGCGCACAGCCGCACACACAAACTTGAAAGTTTCATGGTGAAAAAAATAATATTTTTAATAATTGCAAATTCATACATATATCGATTTAATGGGATTTTTCTGTTGGTGTGTGTGTGTTTTTTACGAAAAATATGTTTGAAATAAATATTTGACTTGAACTGAATGTTGCGTCAAGGTAACATGATGTGGAAATTTCACGATTGCCCAATGACCAAGTTTTTTTTTGCAGGAATTGTTTGGAGCTGTACAAATCTCCCCACTAAGCTCTGGCTACTCCTTGGGTAGCTCCAATTGGATCATCCAATCCCATCATGAGAAAGTTTCCTACGTGTCCGGGTCGTCCCTCCTCACCACCCACCCGCAGGTATGCAGTAAATATCCCGTGATCCGCTATGATCAAAAGTGATGTAGTCTTTCCTTTGTCTTCTCCCAGCCGATGGACCAAAGTTCCCTGAAGAACAGCGATGTTCTCATTCTGACAGGCCTCACCCAGATGCCCACCGCCAACCCAGATGGCATGCTGGGAGAATTCTGCAGCAATCTAGGTTAGCTGAAATGTGCCGACTAGCTACTTTGTGATGTTGACCAATCGAAGATGCGTCTTGTGATGATGATGTGTCACGTGTTCCTCGTAGCCATGACGATACGAGCTGGAGGCAATGTGCTTGTGCCATGCTATTCCTCTGGAGTGATTTATGACCTGCTAGAGTGTCTGTACCAGTTCATCGACAGCGCCAACCTGGGTACCACGCCGTTCTATTTTATCTCTCCTGTCGCCAACAGCTCCTTGGAGTTCTCACAAATCTTTGCTGAGTGGTGAGAAGATGTTTTTCTGTTAACATTTTGTTTTACTCACTACTTAGAACAGAACAGCAGTTGATGTCACACAAGCTCACTTTGATTTTAATTATTATTTTAGGCTCTGTCATAACAAGCAGTCGAAGGTGTATCTTCCAGAGCCTCCATTCCCCCATGCAGAGGTACAACAATTATGTTATGTTGTGTAGGGCCCGACTGATATGCATTTTTTGAGGCCGATACCGCTTTTTGGCAGAAAAAAATACAGATTACTGATTAATCTGCCGATAATTTTTGAAAAATATATATAATGCATAGAATTAGCCCCCCATTCCTTTTTAATGGGAGTGACTTTTGCACAAACTTCTACTGTTAAAATTTTCTCTGCTTTGAATGACAAGTCTATAGTCTATATACCTTATCAACAAATTTCATGAAGTATAGAAGATTATTGTATAGATTTATGTGTCAATAATAAAACCAAGAATGGTCATGATCAAATATTCATTATTTGAAGGAAAAACACTCCCAAAGTTGAAGTTAACTTAGCATCTGAATGGGATCCTCTCTTCGCTTGTAGCATTAGCGCTAGGCTAGCAATGTTTTAAAAATAAAGCATGTTTTGTATTTAGATATACAGTGGATATAATTCTTATTGTTGTGTGTTTAGTTTTGCGGTTAACTCCAACTGGGGTGTCATTAAACAGCTTAAATGACACTTAGGGACAACAAAATGACCAGAATAACATACGCTACGCACATGCTAGTTGCTAATGCCATGCGTACTGCCATGCGCTGCATTCAGGGCACTTTCACAGCGTTGGAAACTTTTTTTCTTCGATTATAACGTTTTAAGGGGAAAATAATTGTCCATTTGACCCAATTGGTCTATTGTTTTGGCAGATGTTTGAAGGGCAATAATCGGCCGATGTAGAAAAGTGGCCGCCAGACTTCAATTTTAAACAGTTGCAAAGTTAGTGAACATAACTTATATGGTCCGTGTTATTTCAGTTGATCCAAAGCAACAAGCTGAAGCACTACCCCAGCATTCACGGTGACTTCAGCAGTGACTTCCGCCAACCGTGTGTGGTGTTCACTGGACACCCCTCCCTGCGCTTCGGGGACGTGGTCCACTTCATGGAGCTGTGGGGCAAATCCAGCCTGAACACTATCATCTTTACTGGTAATGAACACTTTAAGGCTTGGAAACACACACATGCCAATCACTTAAGCAGTGATGATTTTCAAAACGATGTACTGAAAGGTAAGGCTGTTATTCATTTTTACTGACAGAACCGGACTTCTCCTACTTGGATGCTTTGGCTCCCTACCAGCCGCTGGCCATGAAGTGTGTTTACTGCCCCATTGACACGCGGCTTAACTTCCACCAAGTTTCAAAGCTGCTCAAAGAGGTCCAGGTAAGACAATCCACCACCACCCTGGTCAAGTTTTACAAGTACTGTACCAAAAATAAATCACTAAATTACTCCATTCCAATGCGTTGGAGAAATACAATAAAAATGATGATAAACATTTGTTATGTTTTCGATGAAAAACAAGGGGAATGGGGTATAAAAATAAAAAATATCCGCATATTCAAATCTACGAGTGCTGAATTTACGAGTGTGGGGTCAGGGTTATAATAGTTTTGGATTTTTCGTTGTCTTTATTTTTATATTTTTTGTTTGCTTTTGTTTTTTTAAATTTGGTTAGTCTTTAGAGTAGGTTTGTTTTTTCTTGTCATAATATTTTTTTTTACGTTTAAACATTTTCTTGTTTTGTACCAAAAAATAAATGATCGTCCTAATCGTGATTTCAAGTATTACCAATATAATCGTGATTAATATTTTCTTCAAAATTAAGCATCCCTTATTGTGTAGTAAACTAAATAGAGTTCTCAAACAACTTTTTGACTTTGCAGCAATACAATAATCAATACAATTAAAATGAACCCCAAAAGCTTATGTATATTAATTAGAGCTGTCAAACGATTACATTTTAAATCAGATTTATCACATCTTAGAATTTTGATTAATCGCTTAGTAAAAAAAGGCATTTTTATCAACATTTTTCCCCCGCCAAATTTGAAGAGCACCGATTATGTGTTAATTCTTTTGACATTTAATGTTATGAGGACGTCTTCAACATTTTTTGATCCACTGCACACACTCATCCTCCTCTTTTTCTAATCAGTTAATTACTTGCATAATTTAAAATGGAAAAAAATGACCCCAATATTTTGACATGAACAAATATTCTAAATGTGATACACAAACATTTATTAAATGCTTTACTTTAATGCATGTAATTATGTTTATTGCTAAAACACAACCTGTGCTACCTTAAACGTAGCCATCCGCTGTCACGCTAAAGGGTAATAATCTATGGTCGAAATGAACAGTGCGATTAATCTGCGTTAATTCATGATTAATGCGATAATTTTTTGTGATTATTTAATCAGTTCACGCTTTAACTTTGACAACACTAATATTAATTGGCAAAGATGAAAATCAAGGACATTTTTGCTAAAGCTACAACTAGTTTTAGTTACATGGAAGATGTAGTTTTCTAAAAGCATTTCTGTTTTTATGTCCTTGTACATGTAGTCCTCTAGTTACGAATCTTCGTAGATATGAATAAACGCTGGCTGACGTCCATAAATATAAAATGAGGACCTGTAATTGCTGTTAAAAATATGCCAACTAGTACAATGCTTGTCAAGTTTGAACAGTTTTCATGACTCAGGAAAAAATCTGCAGTCTGCTTTACCTGCCTGTTGGCTCTCCCTGCAGCCCGTCCACGTGATATGTCCCGAGCAGTACACCCAGCCTCCAATGAGCCAGTCTCATCGCTCCGATCTGATGCTGGAGCTGCAGCCCCCACCAATGGCCTACAGGCGCTGCTCCGTGCTCAGCCTGCCCTTCAGGCGCCGTTACGAGCGTGTCTATATTCTACCTGAGGTGAGACTCTCCAGGAGGGAAGCAACTTTTCAAAGTCATGACATCATCTGCTTTTGTTCCTAGCTGGCCAACTCCCTGGTGCCTTCCGAGATCAAACCTGGCATCTCCGTGGCAACCATCTCGGCTATGTTGCATTCGAAAGACAACAAGCACACGTTGATGGTGAGTCACTGACCTCTGCCAAGGCTCAACTATCAACACACAACACAATTGTCCATGTAACACACTAATCCAGATATTTTCCCATTTTTGTATTGCCAGTCTGTTCCAAAGCCTCCTCCAGCGCCCCCTACCAAGAAGAGGAAGCGAGTGATGGAGGAACCCCCAGCGGGTCAGGCGCCCAAACCCCTGCTCAGTGGAGTTGTACCCTTGGAAGCCTTCCTTGCAACTCTGCAAAAGGTTGGATTTTGCTTTTTCACCAAGAATGTTTCAAAGAAGTATTGGGCTAAAGTAAAAAGAAAATACATTACAATATGAAAATAATGGTGCAATTTAAGTTGTATATTTTAGAAATGTATTTTTAAAATATTTTTTTACATAACATTTTTTGAAATATACCGTAGTCATCATTTTTAATATTACATTAAATTAACATATTTTCAGTGTCATTCTCTGTAGGGCCCGACCGATTGTTTTTTTTTTTAGGCAGATGCCGATTTTTGGCAGAAAAGATAACGATTACCGATTAATCTGCCGATGATTTAAGAATATATATAATGCATAAAATTACCCTCCCCCCAATTGCTTTTCAATGGGTGTCACTTACGCACAAACTTTCGCTATTAAGATTATCTGCTTTGAATGACAAGTCCATAATATGACCTTATCAACAAATTTCATGAAGAATACAAGGTTATTGTATTGATTTATGTATCATTACTAAAACCATACTATGTTTACAACTGCTGTAAAGCATTAACCGTTTATATATATATATATTTTTTTATCTTGTGTTATTTTCACAAGTCTTGGGACTTACAGGGCTAAACTGGGACCTCAGGCATTGTATTTCGTGCTATGTCGTGTGGAAATGACAAAAGAAAAGGGGAAAAAAAGACAAGAAAACAGACAAAAAAATCCTTGGATGTTTGTATTCTTGAATTTTGAGAAAAGAAAGTCTTTGAATATTTTTAAATATTCAAAGACTTTCCTTTAAATATAACTTGAAAGGACAATGGCAAAAATAAAACAATAAGAAAGTAAAATAAGAATATAATAAACTAAAACAGTAAGAACAAATACTGTTCCTGTGCGATTTGGCCTCTTGGGGGCAGTGTCATGCCGTGCATCCATGATGTACACACTTAATGTGAGTACAGAAGAAAGTTGCAATAGAATTCTATTAAAATAACTCATTTTCCACACATTGGGAAGAATTTGTGCCTTTGTGTAGTGTTATCTCACCTGTGGGTATGTGTTCCCACAGAATTTGTGTGTGGATATTCATTATTTAAAGGAAAAACACTCCCTAAGTTGATGCTAACTCCCTGTTAGCATTTGAATGAGATCCTCCCTTCGCTTTTAGCATTAGCATGTTTTGTATTTAAATATACAGTGGCTGTAATTATTATTGTCCTGTGTTTAGTTTTACCGTTAACTCCAACTGAGGTGTCATTAAACAGCTTAAAGAACGCTTAGGGACAACAGAATAACTATAACAACAACATACGCTACACACTTGCTAGTTGCTAATGCTACACATTTTTGGTACATTCAGGGTACTTTCACAGCGTCGGAAACTTCGGTTTTCTTCAATTTCTTTTTAAGGGGAAAATAATGGGCCATTTGGCCCAACAGGCCAATTGTTTTGGCTGATGTTTGAAGGCCAATAATCAGCAGATTAATTGGCCTGGCCTTAATTCTCAAATTTACAACTCTATATTGAAATTGAATTGAAATTAAATATTGAAATTACACCTAATTTAGGGTGAGAGCAATGTAGAATGTTTTGGGCGCAGCAAAAACTCAATTTAACAAAATATCCAGCAATTACACAGTTGAATCTTGCACGTTCTTTGCAGCATGGCATCACTGAGGTCAAAGTCGAGGAGACGGCAGACGGGCACATTCTGCACCTGCAGGCGGAGGACACACTGATTCAGCTGGAAGAGGACGGCACACACATCGTGTGCGACAACAACGAACCTCTGCGCACGACACTGCGAGACCTGGTGTTGCGCTTCCTGCAGAAAATCTGAACTGTTACTCAGTAAACTTACAGCGTCTTTATTGTAAAGACCGTACTATATTTTGTAAAAATAGTATTTTGTATTTAAGATAACTTTTGATACTTTTGTGTTTTTGATTTGATGAATATCTTGCAGGTGCGGCATTGCTCAAAAAGGTAGATACAATTTTTTTTTTAAACTTGATATTTTAATTGTGACTCAGTGTACATGCAGCTAAAATACATTTAATCATGTTATAAATGTACAATATATTACAATGTACCATAGCTGTGGTAATGCAAGTCTTGGGCAGCAAATAAGCTAAAGTGATTGACTGTCCCGTGATTAATCTTCAAGACCAAAATATGGTGTAGTTTATTTGTTGCGATTCGGCGGGTCTTTACTTAAAAACAGGGCGTGTCCATTTCATGTGTAGGAAACAAAAGACTTGTTGATGCCATTGGAGCCCATGTCAACATTGTCACAAACATGTACATTATAAAATCTTTAAAGTAATAGACATTTCATTCAATAAGTAACAATTCAAGACAGAATTGTCCCTTCCTGGATGTTTTCTAGTATGATGTCATTTTGTTCTGGCCCAACTTGAACAATAGTGTGAAGTCATCCTGAGGAGTCTCGGTTTTAGTATTAAAGCTACAGTGGCAAAGGGAAGAGAAAAAAGCCATCTTAGGTGGCCACCTTACTTTGGAAGCCAACATTTCTAGTTAGCAATGCTCATGTGGGTTGTTTTAAGAACCAATTCCATGTCAGAAGTCTGGTAAGCCACCTAAACCGCTCATACTGGCAGCACCGAATCACATCTACACCGTCAGTCAGAAGAGTCAATTTTGTCTTTAGAGTGCAACGCGTGAAGTCAACCGAGTAAATATGTCCTCTGTTATATAGCACATTTAAGTTCTTCTTCCTCCTCTACTTGGAGTCTTTCTCAGCATCCAATAGCGCAGACTGGATGCCCAACTTCTTAAACTCCTCCACCAGATCGCCATTTTGGTGCATCTGGAGGAGGATGTCGCAGCCTCCCACAAACTCTCCGTTGAAGTAGACCTGAGGGATCGTTGGCCAGTTGGAGAACGCTTTTACTCCTGTGGAAGCAAAAGACACTGGTTCAAGACTAGTGATTGGTGAGGCATGATAGAACCTGCATGAAAGCTTATTTCCTATTTGTGTTTCATGTCGGCTACAATTCAAAACGGGTGCACTACTAGAAACATGAGTAGCAAGAGTCACCTAAGCTCTACTCTGTTGAGTCCATAGACAAGACTGGTGATAGTTCAACTTCTTGATAAAGTGTGATTTTATTTAACTAATTTACTGCCAATGACAGCTATAAACGTCAAAAAATAATTTGAACTATTTCTATTAGTTTTAACTTATTTCCCCATTTTTGTTAACAAAAATATGAAAACCTTTAATTTTTTTTACTGTACATTTAGAACAGATATGAAATTTGTGATTAATCGCGAGTTAACTAGTGAAGTCATGAGATGAATTACGATTAAAAACTTTAATCGCCTGACGCCCCAAATTTTTAATAATATTTTCTTACCTTTTTTTTCATTCATTCACTGCCGTTGACCGCTATAAACGTAATTTTTTTTTAAACTATTTCTATTAGTTTAACATTTTGTTTCCACTTTTGTTAACAAGAGTATGAAAACCTAGATTTTTTTTTATTGTACATTTAGAACAGATATAAAAAAAAATATTAATTGTGAGTTAACTAGTGAAATCATGCGATTAATTACAATAAAAAAACAGATAACCGCCTCTTGCCCCTAATTTTTTATAATCTATTTTTAAAATGAATTTATGGCAGTGAATGAGTTAATCTATTGATAAACAAAGTAACTTCTAAAGTCTAAATGGTCGTAGCCAAACGTAAGGCTTTTGCCCAACTCATTGGAACAGTTACATCTTTTTTTTTGCACGGCTGATTCGAAGCACCACACCCTACGGTGCTTCTGCAAAATGCTGATAAACGTCACGCAAGGTTAGCCTCGGAGAGTTAGCCAAGAACGTTGATGACGTCACAATCCACTGACGTCTACGGTGAAGTATTGACAGTAGAACAGGAAACATTGAATAACGATGAGTCATTTGTGCGTGGTCTGATGGACACGCAACAAAGTAGTCTGGAGAATTTAGGACTAAAAAAAAACAAGTAAAATTAACTCCAGGTGACCACTTGTTGCTAAATGTACTGACCTTCTCGAAGCTCCTCGTCCGCCAGCACGTTATACGCAGCGTAGTCGTCCACTCCGTGCATCCGTAGAATCTGGACCACGGCGTTACTAAAACCACACAAGGGCTGAGCTGGTGTCCCCTTCATGAAAACCACCACCTTGTCCTTCTTCACCATGTCGCCTAGGTCCTTCTGGGGACCCGACGCCGCGCACAAGAGCCGCGTCGAGGCCGTCCACACACGTCCTTCGGCTTGTCCGGGTAGAGAGTACGCCGCTCCGAACCGCAGACACCGGGAAGTGTTTCTTATTAAGCTATTCATGCTGCTTATTTGGCTTTTCCTGTAAACACACGTATCTCGCTTTGACACCGGAGTTCTGCCACTCTTAAAAAAAAGAAGCTTGAAACCGAGAGGCGGGACCATAACGTCCATTGATCATTGGTCGAGAGATACGTCGATCGTATTTGTTACACAAATATATTACAACACTGGCGCTTATAACGTTAAGCAAAGATTAAATAAAATTACAAAATAATAATAATAATAAAAATCCACCCAATATGCGATTCAATTAGGATAGAAACTAAGTAATTACAAACAAACAAAAACTTCCGGGTCACCCGAGCAGGATAACGTCAGCTATTGTTATTAAACACAGGGACGCTTACAATGTCAACCAAATATTATATACAATTTTATATATATATATATATATATATATATATTAGATTTAAAATAATTGCAAATCATCGTGCAAATAAATTATTACAAATACATCAAACTTAATCCGTGCGAGGTGGAAACAGGTCGGGTCAGTCGTTATTTTTAAACATAGACTTGTGTTAATCGAAACGTATAAAACTATTAAAAATTCATATAACATTAACGGAATATGTTATTCAATAAAAATAGCAAATTAAATCGTGTAAATAGCTACGAAATCAGCATAAAAACTTCCGGGTCATTTGCGCAAGACGGAAGTATTTGACGTGTTCAGTCGTTCAGCAAGATGGCGGCGCACGAACAGAAAAACAACAAAACGGCGAAACCAGGTGGAAAGGGCGGCCAACCGCTGGTCATTGCCAAAACCGCTGCAGAAGAACAACGCCTAAAGTTGGAGAGGTTAATGCGAAATCCCGATAAACCCGCTACAATCCCGGACCGACCAAAAGAATGGAACCCTCGTGCTCCACCGGAGTTCGTACGAGATGTGATGGGCTCCAGCGCCGGTGCGGGCAGCGGTGAGTTCCACGTTTATCGGCACCTCCGACGCCGAGAGTACCAGAGACAAGACTTTCTGGACAAGATGTCGGTGAAGCAAAACAAGGAGCAAGCCTACTTGGACAAAGTGGAACAAAACCAACGGGAAGCCGAAGAGAGGACGGAAAAGCGCAGGAAGAAGCGGGAAAAACGGAAGCAGAAGATGCTCATGGCGAAGAAAGCCAAACAAGAAGACCAACAAAATGGCGATGCGGAAAAAAGCTCTGACAGCAGTGAAGACGAAAAGGAGGATGAGCAAAAAGAGGCTGATGATGATGCTGAGGTCCCTAGCTTCATCATGGGGAAGAAGTAGTCCATTTTGCATTTGCCTGGACACTTTTGTTGCCATTTTTTCCCCAACATAAGAGTGATATGGACCACTCAAAGAACATGACTGTAAACCTAACATTTTAAAACAAGTTTGGACTATGCCGTCTGGTTGAATATCCAAAAACCTGGTTATAGGCCGACTCCAACGTGAAAACAATCTTCTTTTACAGTACAGTAAAGTATGTTTCTCTTGTGTCAGGAAATCTGTAATTTGGACTCTTAAATTGTTGCAGATCCTCAATTATACACCTCATTTTGTAACTCATTTTAATAAACAAAAATTCCAGTACAGTAATTTGACAGGTGTCAAGTAATTTCATCTAAATTCCCCAACGCAAAGCCGTCTCAGCATTTTTGTTATCCCACCTTAGGTCCTTGTACTAGTAAGATTTTTATCCTCACCACTGGTAACGGCACTAGTTAACTGCATGGCACTAGTGATTTCAAATTCTAGTTATTAGAGCACTTCACTGATGGTACAAGCAAGTGTGCAGATGTCAAATAAATGCTAAAACATTTCCACCTTCCCCTATCGCTTTTGGATTTTTTTTTTTAAAGTTAGCAACAATCCCATTGCGACATTTATGCAAATCTGCGACCTTGTGATGTTGCCCCTTGCACATGTCTGTTGCTTGTGTACACAACAAGGTTGCAAACAGCAATTCAAAGAATGAAAAGGCGTGACTTCTGGAGGCCCAGAAGCAACACGTGCGATATTCTTTAGACAAAACTCCTGCCGCCACGGTGGTGATGGACTGTCTGTGGCCATCACCTTTCTTGAGGCAGGTAGAGAAAAACATTGGCAGCCGGATATGGTCTGAATCAGGTGAAGTGTTACCTGTTGGACACTGCTGGCAGTCACAAATACAGTTGAGACACAATTGTTCCTACTAACTGAACAGTGAGTGCTTTTTCAGAATGAGTAACAAAATGTTGACTCCCAGATGATTATTTTTACATTTTTATCAGAAAATAAAATGAATGTTGTGAAACTTGAATGTATTGGTGGCCTTTTTTAACCGATTTATATGAAACACTTGCAAGCAAGTTAAAACTCCAACAAATGCAACGGCGTGAGTCTAACGTCCGCTCGTCAGAGGGAAACTTGCTATATACGACGCATTCCAAATTGTTGTGCAAATGTTTTTCCCTGATTTGTCTGTGCAAATAGTACTCGGCATTATTTTCAATTCAACTGTTAGAATCATTTGAATGTTTTAAAAATAAACCCACTAGTGATATCAGTAATAAATAAAAAAATAAACACTTTTTTTAATGCACTGTTCCAAATTATTATGCACAGCAGTGTTTCCAGACATTTGTAAATAATTGAACCTGAACCATGAACTTCATGAGAGAAAATTTGGATTATTTATAAATAGAGTATTTATTGGTCCTTTTGAACATACAAAAAAATATTTTTTTAATTTAAAAATAAATAAATAAATCAACTTCCACATATGACTTTTGATTTCTGTCATATCTGATACATCCGGTCACAATGCTTTAAATTTGTAAATTTATAACTGCCAAAAATATATATATAAAAAAAAATCAACTTCCACATATGACTTTTGATTTCTGCCATATCTGATACATCCGGTCACAATGCTTTAAATTCGTAAATTTATAACTTCCAAAAACATAATAATAATAAACAGACATATCAAACATATTTGTATTTACAAAAATCAGAAAGAACATTTCCCACTATTAATAAGTAGGTGTCGCTCCTTTCTCAATCGGGGCGATCTTGCAAGGTCGCTGGAAAAGCCATCAGCCGGGTGATGGTGCTCTCTAATGGATTATCCGTGCAATGCATGCATCACATCATATATGTCAGGATTTTAATGGAGGGAAAAAATATACTCATGAAATAGAGGGCTCAAAATGTCTTGTATTTAATATATGTTTAGCGTTTTTAGGGTTAAAGGTCGAGTACTTTTATCAATTCAGATTTTAAAAAAAGGATGTCAATTTATTTTTTTTTTGCTGGAAATTTCTTCATCATTAAAGCAGCTCCATTGTAAGAAATCCAAAACCAGGAAACAGAATTTGTGCTGCATAGTTTTGAAGGAGTGACGCAACATTTGATGAATGTCTCCGATGGCGTGCTCGGGCAAGACTTGCCTTCTTTGTCTTCATCCAGTGTTCAGCACGAGCGTCTGCGAATTCAAGTGTTCAGGTGCCGTGTTGAACCTTGGATTAATGAGAATGCAGAACAAGGACGGCAGCAAGCAGCCTTCTGGAATTAAACATCATCTTCAAGGTACACATGACATTCTGCGTTTCAACATTTCAGCATTCCCATGCGGTGTGCTGCGTGACTAACTCGGTTCCGGGTCGAAAACATACTAAGTGAAGATACATTATACGAGGGGTGTGAATTGCCTCGTACCTGGCGATTCGATCCGTATCACGATTCATAGGTCACGATTCGATTAGATACCAATTAATCATGATCCGAATCTATAAGTCGATTATTGCGATTTTTTTTAAAATTCAAAATTTGGAAAATACTAATCGGTAGTGATAGACAAATGAAGCTTCATGTAACACTTGTGATATTGTTTGACTCCTCTAGATGGCACTCTTATTTAAAGGTGCTAGCTAGCTAAACAGCTAACCAGAAAGACAGACAGACAAATGAAGCTTTATGAAGCACCTGTGAAATTTTTTTACTCCTCTAGATGGCACTCTTATTTAAAGGTGCTAGCTAGCTAAACAGCTAACTAGACAGACAGACAGACAAATGAAGCACCTGTGATATTATTTCACTCCTCTAGATGGCACTCTTATTTAAAGGTGCTAGCTAGCTAAACAGCTAACTAAACACACAGACAGACAAATGAAGCACCTGTGATACTAAATGGCACTCTTATTTAAAGGTGCTAGCTAGCTAAACAGCTAACTAGACAGACAGACAGACAAATGAAGCACATGTGATATTTTTTTACTCCTCTAGATGGCACTCTTAATTAAAGGTGCTAGCTAGCTAAACAGCTAACTAGACAGACAGACAGACAGACAAATGAAGCACCTGTGATATTTTTTTACTCCTCTAGATGGTACTCTTATTTAAAGGTGCTAGCTAGCTAAACAGCTAACTAGACAGACAAACAGACAGATGGACAAATGAAGCTTCATGAAGCACCTGTGATGTTTTTTGACTTCTCTAGACGGCACTTTTGGTTTAAAGGTGCTAGCTAGCTAGCGAAACAGCTAACCAGACAGACAAACACACAAACGGACAAATTAAGCTTCATGAAGCACCTGTGATATTTTTTGACTCCTCCAAAAGGCACTCTTAGTTTAAAAGCTAACCTCAAGTAAGATATTTTGTTGAATATTTCCATCAAAAATTTATGTTTAAAAATCGATTTGCCACATATTGAATCGATATATTGCCGAAACAATTTTTTTCAACACCACAATACATTATACGTTTACTGTTCGTGAATTTTCCTGGCTTGTGATCTAAATTTGAATTTACACAATAATTTTCCATCCATGAATTGGTAGCTAGGCTAAGTGAAAAGCTGCCATTTTCAAGTGATGAGCACAGCCACAAGTTTAAAAACTTTACACACCCCTTTTGTAAAGTATCTGTGACTAAGCCCAAATGTTCGGATGTTCCAGTAGGCTTTTCCTGCAGTTTTTTTGGGTTGCTTTCTAGGAGAAGCCAGAAAGTTTTATGCTAACACTGGCTGGTATTTCACTGCAAAAAGAACAGTAGAACATTTAAGAAAAAGTAAAATAAAAAAGCAGCAAAAAAGCAAAATTATCTGCCAATATCAACCACAGCGGTCCTAAAAACAAGTAATATTGACTTTTTTCAATCTGTACTAAATACAACTGGCTGTTAACACTCAAGCCAAGACTGCTTGATCAAATAAGATAAGTAAGTAATAAGTACAGTATCTTAAAATAAGCACAATGATCTTGTTCTTGTTTGACAATTTCATTTTCAGTAAAAAATAACTTGTCAAAGCAAAATAAGCTAATTTAGGTTAAATTTAAGAAATTAGATCTTACTTAAAATTTCAGTTTTTGCAGTGTTGGGATGTTTGATAATTCCCTCCACCTTGATTAAAGCCCCTTTTCTGGCACACACACAAAAATAGATAAGTCAAAGACCTTCCCAGAAATGAAATGAAAATCCTTTACTTTTATCTGCTCCAGATGAGAGGACAGCAACGCAGAAGAGAACCTTCAGCAGGTGGATGAACATTTTTCTGCAGCGAGTAAGGCACAAATGAGAACACTGGCTTGTGTACTTGAACTGCTTCTTTAACATTACAGTTGTAACTGCAGTTTCTTTCTAATTTGTTGCAGTGTGACCCTCCAGTCAAAGTGAATGACCTGTTCATAGACATCCAAGATGGACGCATACTTATGGCCATACTGGAGGAACTGACTGGGGGCAAACTAGTAAGGATCCAACATCATATAGAGAATTTCATAATAATAATAATAAAGCTTGTCATTCAAAAAATATTGAACCATCTAAAAGTGTCATTTCTTACAGGTTTACAGACTTAGATCATCACCTCACCGTATGTTAAAACTGAGCAACGTCTCCAAGGCCCTTGCTTTCCTGGATGAAAGACACGTAAGAATGACTCCTTACAGAAAATAAATAAAGGAATCATCATTTACTCTCCTTGTTTCCACTCAGGTGAAACTGCATGACATTGATGCTTCTGGTATTGTTGATGGCATCCCCTCAGTGGTTCTTAATCTTATTTGGAATATCATACTGCATTTCCAGGTCAGCCTTATAGCTTGTTGTAAAAAAACAAAAAAAACAACCTGAAGAAAATCACATGCAATCTGCTAATTCAGGTTAAACAAGTGACGGCAGGACTCCAAAAGCATTTATCGCCAAGCCGATTTTCGGTATCAGTGAGCAGTTACCCCTCATCTGGTGACCTTTCACCCTGGTTGGAAGATGGCCACAACTACCGCAGCAACACTCTGCCAAGTAAATGCAGAAATGCTTTCAAAGATCCAAAGCGCAACAGGAAAGCAATCAAATCTCTCCTGCTGTGGGTACAAAGATGCACGTCAAAGTGAGCCGGAAAACAATATTCATCTTTAACTTGTAATCAGGAGGGACGAAACCTCAGAGTTAACTCTAGATGGCGCCAAAGTATTACTTTTAATGCGTCCCCCCTCTTTTTATTTTTTTTTTAAAGAAAGTTATCTTTGTGAGGTACAAAAGTAAGATATTTGGGAGTTTCTCATATGCATTTGTACATTGACAGGTTTGGGGTAGAGGTGAATGATTTTGGGAAGAGTTGGAGAAGCGGACTGGCGTTTTTAGCATTGATTAAGTCCATAAGTCCGACACTGGTCAACTTGAAGGAGAGTCTGTCCATGGAGCCAAGAGAATGCCTTCAACAGGCTTTTATGATAGCCTATCGTCATTTAGATATACCAACTCTACTTGACCCGAAAGGTAAAAGAGCATCTCTAATCATATATAAAATAACTTCAGTACAGTCTCATGTTTTGCCGTGGTTCATTCTTACACGATTAGACTGTATGGACGCCACAGAGGAGACGGGACTTCTACTTGCGCTTCCGCCTTTCTGCCCCTCGGTTGTGCGTTCCCGTCGACGGGTGCAAGGCTGCAAGTGTGTAGTGTCTGTCTCAGTGTCCGAAGCATTTCAGTTAGCCGAGACGCGCGGTTCGGGGGCGCAGGGGTTGGGGTGCAAGTGTTGGAACAGTGGCCGGAAACGGCGCTGATGTGCAAAATCCGGAAGTCTGTGGCATCTACTCCATAGTCATTGGGCCGGGTTTGTGATTGCATAGAGATGCCACAAGTGGGTGGCAAAGCATTTAAAATGGAGAAAATAAAGCATCAACACCGTTGCATACATCTAGCAGAAGTTTTAAATCAATAATAAAAAAACGACATGAAAATAAAAGTCCCCCTAAAAACAAAGTCTAAAAATCCATCCATCCATCCATCCATTTTCTTTACCGCTTGTCCTCACAAGGGTCGCGGGGGGCGCTGGAGCCTATCCCAGCTGGCTTCGGGCAGTAGGCGGGGTACACCCTGAACTGGTTGCCAGTCAATTGCAGGGCACACAGAGACGAACAATCTAAAAATGAAAAATAATAACTAGTATCACAAAGGCAGCCACAGAGAGATAAATAATGGAAACATGATTCCATGTAAGGTAAACAACTTTATTCAGTTGTTTAAATATTCAACACAAACAAATCACCTTCAATTTAAGACTAGCCTAATTACCAAGCTCGCCCAAACGTACGTAACACCACACAAACAGTGGTGTTAAGTCATTAAACTCAACCTTTGAAATTTATACACAATAATAAATGTTAGGGAAGGGCAAAGTGCAATAGACTACAAACAATTTAACTTTTAATGGTGTACTCGGTGCATGTGAGGAATGCCAACAAAACAGGACATCTCAAAGGCAGAAGAATTAAAAAATACCATCAATGTTATTGAACCAATAACAAAGAGTTTCCACTAGAGGGCGCCAAAGTATTACTTTTAATGCTTTTCAGAAAGTCATCTTTGTGAGGTACTAATTATAATATTGAAAACGATATTGTTTGAAAAGATAAAAGTTTTGGTGTTGTCAACTATTCTGGGTAAATTACAGTAGACACTTTATATCTTACTACTAGTATTATTATTGTTAAACAAAAAGAAAAAAAAAAACAGAACCAAATGGAAGAAACAATAAAATGTCCAAAGTGTTATCTGTAGTCTTCCACAGAGGACACATTTGAACTAGTTGTTAGGAAGCATCACATCAGATTTTGAGGACATTGGAGGATAGTTCCCCCCCAAATGTCCGCAAATTTACAAATGCTGAATGGATAATAAGGGTTTCACAGTATGCCACTTTACTCAATCAATCACTAAGCTATCTACACACCAATCAATACACACAGAGCCACTAAATGGTCATTATGTCTGTGTCCGTGTTTAGTCAGTGTGCATACGAATGACTACGTGCATCAACAAGGACTGTTAACTTTGTCACTGTTAATACAACCAGTAGTCAGTCGACATGTCAATGTCAAATATATATATATATTTAAATAACAACAGGCTTTTTGGCCTTTATCAGAATAATCTCGGACTATATTAAAAACATACTTGTCATTATTTGAAGTTTATTTTAGCAGTAGACATATTATCTAGCTATTATTATTGTCATCATAATTTCTCCTAATCTGTTGTTTAGTTTGAGACAAGCATTGTATTTACATTAAATCTCCTTCCTTCTATAGATATGGCATGCATATCACCGGATGAGCAGTCCATCATCACCTATGTGTCCATGTTCATGAGACATTTTTCAATTGATAAGGTTTGTGTCTTATTTGTAAAAAAATAAAATGTTAGCTAGTTTCATCAGTTTTAGGATATTTTGATGTTACTGAATCCGAAAATGACATTGTGTTTTTTTCTTCTTTCAAAATTGGCTCTAGTTTTTGAAATATTCAACGTGCAAAAAAAATGCCAATTTTGACATTGCATCTTTCTTTTCAAGCATGTCAATACAGTATTATTTTATTTTTTTTATTTTATATCTTTTTAAATATTTGATATTATTTCATATATATATATACTGTATATATTTTATATATACATTTTTTCTTATTTATTTCATGTGAAAATCAAGCAAAAATTCAAAAACAATTGGCAAAATTAGAAGTAAACAGAGAATAAATGACAGGACCTTAATTATCTTTCAATTAATTGTGAAAAAAATATCAAGATCTCTCAAACTAAGCCAATTTAAACAAACGGGTGCCATTTTTCTTTCTTTCTTTTTTTAGAGCTCAGTATTGTTCATTCGGTAATTTTACCGATTCGACATGTCATCATCATTCTGCTCTCTTTTTTTTAATATATATTTTTATTATTATTATTATTTTTTTAAATTTATTTCTATTACAATTTTTTATTTTGTATGTGCACGAGTATGTGCATGTGTGTTTGCATGTGTGCGTGCGTGTGAGTGTGTATTCATTAGTTCACCTAAAACTTATTAAAAATCCCATACCGTTCACCTAAACCGAATACGGGTAACATTTTTGGACTGAACAGCATCCCAAAATTATTCAAACTATTAAAATATCGTTGGCCAAAAAGAAAAATGTTGGCCAGTGTAATAAAAGATGACAACAAATCAGGGGACTTTATTATACAAATTTTTTTTTTAAAGGGTGATTTTTTTTTGAGGCCATAAAGTCTTCTAGAGTATGTTTGGTGGTGTCACATAACATTCTACATACATTTTATCTTGCAGGAACCAACGTCACATATTGAGGATAACATTCCTCAGATCCCAAATTTTGGATCAGTTGAGTCAGCAACCTTTGGCGGGACTGTGGAACCTGCAGCCCGAGGTCTGTTTGAATGCCTCACAAAGAGTAATGAACAGGAACTTTGGGAACGTTGGGCAAAAAAGCCTTCAGGTAGCCCTCGTGGTAACGCTCCCAACAAAGAGGCCTCTGACACCTCCACCCTCTCATTATGTCACGGATGTAACGTCGCAAAATGCTCACCACAGGAAGCCTCGCAAATAATTGGAACGAATGTCGGACTGACCTTACAGCCCCCGAGTCCTCTGCAAGCAGGAGGCGTCAGTCAGGAGATCCGATCGTGGATGGAAAAAGGCTCTGAGGATCGTGGCCGCAGCAAAACACAAGTTGGTGAGGGTCATTTGTCCATGAGCTCCGAGGAAGGGATTTATAACTTGGCAACACTGGACTCAGAGGACGACGACGACTCCTGTTACATGATGGACCTGAGCAAAGACGTTTTTCTACCATACGCTCGGCTCAGAAAAGGAGTGGCAATAGTTGAAGAGGAAACAGCGGAAGAAATTATCCTGAATGGAGAAAAGTCAGATTATCTGAAAGTCTCAGACTTTGTGGCGGCCTCCGCTCATGATGTGAAAAGTCAAGTAGAGGGAGTTGTTACCGGGCAGAATAATGATGAGACAGTTTACGGTCAAGGCCTTGAAAGCTCCCATATCAGGTATGTCATTATTTTACAGTAAACACCATACAGTCAGTTAATCATTACCAAAACATGTACATTCGATTAATTGAAGACTCTAAAAAGCGCAGTTTCTTTTTCAAACTGTTAAAACACAGGTGCCAAACTCAACGCCCGGGGGCCAGATTCGGCACGCCACCTCATTGTATGCGGCCCATGAGGGCAAACAAAAATTACCAAATTATCTTCGCTTTTAATAACACTGAGATGGTGCAAGTATTTTTTTTTAATATCATTACTAGACACCTTTTTAAAATAAGAATATTACATTAAATTGAAAAAAATGGCGACCATTTTCTGGGTCAGTCAAAATTGGGCCAAAAGTTTGACCGATCCACTACTTCGGGCAATTCGACCCAATTTTGGGGGTAGTTTTGCTCAAACCTTTTTTTTTTTTTTTGGGGGGTTAAAAAAAAAGAAGTTGGATCAAATTGACCAAGTAGTGAATCGGTATACTTGGGTCAATTTGACCCAATTTTGGGTGTAGGGTTTTTTTTGTGTGTAAAAAAATCTTAAGAGTAGTTTTGTACCACTATACCCAGTAAGTAGTACTGTATTGTATAAAACTCTTTTTTTTTTAAACAAAAAACAAAACAAAACATTGGGGGTTGTTTTGTACAAAATGTTTTTTGTAAGAAAATGTTCAAATTGACCCATTTTTTTGTACAAAACTCTCCCTCTTTTTTTTTTGCAAAAAAAAAAAATCTTGGGGGAAGTTTTGTATAAAACTTTTTTTTTGTAAAAAAAAAAAGAAGAAGAAGTTCGGTCAAATCGATCCAATTTTGGGTGTAGTATTGTACAAAACTTTTTTTTTTGGGTTCAAAAAAGAAGTTGGGTTAAACTGATCCAAGTAGTGGATCGGTATACTTGGGTCAATTTGACCCAATTTTGGGGGTAGCTTAGTACAAAACTCGGTAAAAAAAACAACCAACAACAACCCCAAATTGGGTTATTTTTGACCCAGCACTTTTATGACTATATTTTCTTGTAATATGATGTTATGTAATAAATGATATTCATTTATATATATATATATATATATAAGGTATTGATCATGTTAATAATTTATCACAATCATTTAGGAACACTATTTCTATAAATCTTACATCAATGTTTACATGTTAAAATATCACTTATTCAATATTCGTAGAAATTTGCAATGTCCCATCGCTGTTGATCTATTTTTGGAACAGGCCCGCGGGCTACTCATGTGGTCGTTGGGGCTAACTGGTGCCCATGGGTTGTGGTTGCTGTAGCTTCATTGCTGCAAAACAACAATGTGAAAAATTGATTGGTAAATTTGAATGAGTTGACATTTGTTTTCATTGTTTCTGTGTAACTTCTATTTCTTAGCCCTGATTCTACCACGTGTGTGTTTTTCCAACAGCAAGGGAGGATTCTTCCTTCCATTTTCGGCTCCCTCTTGTGATATAAGCCCATTAGAGGTGGAAATGCTCCTGTTGCTGTGGATCCTGCTCTACTGCTGCCTCATTGTGCCTCAAATGAGCCTTTGAATTACCCGGCAGCACACCCTCCTTATTCAAATGTAGCGTTTGCATGGGCCAAATGAGGCATTTGGGGCTGGGGATGACTCTTCTGTATCTGTGTCACACAATTTCCCTCAAGACAACATTTAATGACTCTGTTTGGCCGTCTCACTGCCAACAGATGTTCAACATCACACAGTTGTTCTCATAATTACTCAGATTTGCTTGCTCTGATAAACAGCGCTTGCACTATACAAATTGTATACAGAGTTTTTGAAGTTTTTACTGGCCACAAACATGCCTGTGAAGACTCTTGATTGCCCATCCTCGTTTGAATGCGAATGGTTGTCATCTAGATCTGATTAGCCCGCCTTTTGCCCAAAGTCAGTTGGGATATGTTCAAGTTATTACTGGACAGGATTTGAATTAGAATTTTTTAATTTATTGTATGCCCAGCTGTTGTTTTGGTCTCTTCTCATGTTGGCATCACTCATGTTATTTTCAATTGTCCCCACATGATGGCACTGCAACATCAAATACACAACTACCCCAATCCCATGGCCTATAATGTCTCCCATTGTACCTCCTGTCTAATTATGAACTGCACTGACATGATGAGATTAATCTCATCATACTTAATGAACACTTTGATATTTTCACGCTCCCGCTTTCCTCCTGTTAAGATGCCACATGATCAATTATTAAGCTCCTCCTTTATGATATACTTATGATTTAAAAGGTAATTGACCCAGAAGTTTTGGTACTTTCATAAATAGTAACATAACAAGTTACTGAGCCATTGAAGCATTTATTCAGTATCCTACCAGACTGCAGTTATAATGTTATTTTTTCTCTCTATAGTTATTTGTATTTATTTATTTAATTTATTTAGTTTTAATAAGCTTTCAGGGCGAATTTGTTTTAGTTTTTTTTTTAAACATAGTCTTAGCTTATTTTATAATAATACAGTGTTTTATGTTTTATTAGTTTTAGTATTAGATTTAAATTTAAATATTTTTTATTAGTGTATATTTAAAAAAAAAATCCACATCAAGTTTTGAGAATATATAAATAAAAAATACGAAAGAGGATTAGGGCCAGTGAAGAGAGAAAAACAGTTTGGCAGGATTCTGACTTTAAAGTGAGAATTGTTACAATTCTCATTTTAAAATCAGAATTAAAGTGAGAATTCTGAGAATAAAGTGAGAATCCTGCCAAACTTTTTTTCTCTCTCTTCACTGGCCCTAATCTTTTTCCATATACAAAAAAAAAAAAAATCAGCAAAAATATTACTTTCAAAACGTTTCAAAAACAGCCATCCACAAATCAAATACTGGTACTGTATAACATTATCCTGCCTAGGAGCGATGTCATCTGGTGGCGCTTTTTAATTGGATGACGTCACTTCTATGTGGCATACAATAAAAGGACTACAACTCCCACAACAGGCTAACAGCTGTGTTGTAATAGAGAAATAAATACATTTAAGATCAACTGAAAAGGCTAATGTATTGAATTAATTGTTCAAGATGAAACATTTTTTTTGGGCTATAATTATAGTTATTTTAGCTAGTTTTGTAAACGTAAAATTAAATGTAGTTTCAGTGTTTTTTTTAGTATATCCTTTTTATTTTATTAACGAAAATATGTATTTTTTTTTTAGCGTGAGCTATTTTGTTAGTTTTCGTTACCTGAAATAGAAATAGAATGAAACGACTACTGTGCACGAGTAGAATGAGTAGGATGCACTACTGTAGTACAGGGGTTAGCAACCTTTACTGTCAAAAGAGCTGTTTGAGGCCAAGTAAATCACCCAAAATCTGTCTGGAGCCACAAAACATTTACATATTGTGATAAAGGAAACAGTGCATTTGTGTTAGTCTTATATAGTGAGGGACAAAAAGCTAATTAGAGCTGCAGCATAATAGAAAAATATGCAGCATCCAATACTTTTTTTTCCACCTTTCATCTTCCGTTTTTTTGATTTATTTATTTTTTGGGTAATTTTTCATAAATTTTTTCAACTTTTCTGTCAAATTTCGGACTTTGACAAATTTATATACATATTATGGTCATTTTCTGCCTCTCTTCTGCCCTTAAAAAAACCCAAAACATTTTGTTTGCCTTTTTCTAAATCAATTTTCTGGCTTTTTGGGTAATTTTGTGGATAGTTTGTTGTAATTTTTGGGATTTCTTCTTTTGTTTTAGGACATATTTTTTTGTGCATGTTTTTTTTTACTGCCTTTTTTTTTTAAATCAATTTTCTTACTTTTTGACAATTCCAAAGACATTTTCGGGTAATTTCCAGCCTTTCTTCTGTTGTTTTTGCACATGTTATGGTTACTTGTTTACTTGTTACATGTTTTCTACCTTTAAAAAATAAATGAATAATAATAATGATCATTTTTTTGGGGGGACATTTCTGTCAATTTCATGGTCATTTTATGTTAATTTTCTGCTTTTCCTCTTTTTTTTCCTCAGACAATTTATGGTCACTTTTTGGACATTTTGAGGTAATTTTTAAAACCTTTTTCCATTGATCTTTCATCTCTCTTTCTCTGACAACTTAAAACTTTTATGAATATATATTTTTTTAAATTATGAATTAAAAAAAAAAGTTTTATCTAAAAAATATAAAAAAGTATGTAAAAAAAATATATGAATGTTGACTAATTGTTTTTTTAGAGAGCCATAGGGACACAAGTTGCAGACCCCTGCACTAGTAGAACTGCACTAGAGAGGCAAACTGCACTAGTTGACATGTGTGCTACTAGTATAACTAGTGAAGTATTAAATGTTTACTAGCAGAATGTTACTAGTAGCACACAGTAGTACTCTAGTTGAAATTCAGCGCACTAGTAGGAAATTTAATACATTCTTAAATACATAAAGATAACACCTTTTTTGTGTACACAAGTAATGTGAAGCAAAATTGTAGCATGCATCGGTTACATAAGTGTTCAAAATCCATATTGATCATTTAAAAGGGGATGTGACATCCTAACCGTCACACGCACACACACAGCTAGGGAGTTTTCTACGAAACTAAAAAAAAGCCGGCTGTCGTTGTTTGCCTGGAACTCAGCCCGTGGGTCAAAAGCTCATTCCGAGAGATCAATAGACTTTCAGCACCACCCACTCAGAGAGCAAAGAGAGCATCGCTCACCAAAACCGGAGGTCGTCCTGTCTTGTCTAAAATAAGCTTGCGGCGCCTCATAATGAGGCCGAGATTAGTGATGAAAAGTAGTCACTGTTTGTTTTTTGGTTGTACAGTTTATCGTTCAAGCTGTGCTTCAATTAAAACCGAGAAAATCTTGAAATGTTCGGGACTGGAAATCGACGTGAAGTTGCACAAAATATAACGTAAAAGTATGTGGTATATCTTATACATTTATATTCCATTTTGATCCACATCTGATTGAAGTAGCGCCATCTAGTGGTGAACTAATAATTCATACAATTAAAAACCCACAATGAGATTCAAAGAAAAATATAATAGTCACTGAGTTCTGTGATTTGGGCTCCCGTTGCTTGTCAACTCCCGCTAGCTGCTCTTGTTAGCTGCTCCGGCTAAATCTGGCTCGCTTGGTCTTTCGGCGTCGCTCGCTTTTTTCTGTTTCTTCTTACTGGGGCACACATAATAAAGGAAACTCTTTTGAGGGAGTGTTGATTAAAAAGCAGTGCGGATGCCCGAGAGATTTAATAGCTTGCTTAAATAACATATACATTCCTGACTTACTGCATATTCCTTGTAATAGAGTTAATGGGTCTGTTTTATGCCTTTATTTTCTGTTTCAATAGCTGTGAAATATGTTGGCGACCAATATAATTAGGTAGCAGAAATTTTATTTTAATTTTAGTCCATGAATTGAGTAGGCCTGGACTAAATTCAATTTCAACTCGATAATATTGTGTCCCAGTAGTAGAGTTGCTACGTGTCCCGTTTTTCCTAGAATTGTTCTGTCTCTCTTTTTTTTTTTTTTTTTTTTTACCAGCTGTCCTGGGAAAATAAAAATCTCTCCAGGGACACAATTTTATTTATATTATTTTATACTGTCTTCCCCTTGTTTGTGTGTGCCTTTATTTGGTGCGCTGATCACGTTGTACCCGGTTTGGCCACTCGGGGGCTGTGTGGTTCCACGCAGTCTAATACACTTTTAAGTTGTAGCCACATTAGAGAGTAGAAGGAAAAAGTCACGATCAAGTTATTCCAATAGTTTTTTTTGCAGTGTGGACTGTGTTCTTTTGAGTGATAAAAGTGCCGCGAGTAACGCGCTAATTAGCATTAGCGAGTCAGACTGGAGTAGATCATTACAATTCTTTGCACATCTATAGATTGAAGCAAAAATCATTGTCAATCAAATCATTTTAAAGCAAAAATCGTTCTTAACCGAAAATCGATTCTGAATCGAATCGCAGACCCAAAAATCAGAATCGAATCGCGAGACATTCAAAGATTACCAACCCTAATTTCTTAACCACTTTTTCTGTGTTTTGGGATTTTGTCATGCTAAAATGTCCACATATTCAAAATTTGCCGGGGCTATGAATAATTTTGGGCTTGGCTCTTAAGTGCCCAAGCTTGATCAGGTGTCCCCCCCCACAAATCCAAGGTGGGAGAAATGCACAGTTCATTTTGAGAAGTCACAGTTGTGCTCAGCGACCATCAGTTAGAGGATGGACAATTGAAAGAAATTGCTCATTACGTATGAGGCATGTATGTAAGCACCACATACGATTGCGTATGTCCACAATGTAGAGTTCATGTCCTCTGGAGAGGCCATCACTATATGGATCCATCCTGTCGGATCACCCTCCGGCGTGTTCCTTGCAGCTCCGCTTTCTGTTTTTTCGTAGCATAATAAATGATGTCGAGTAGATTTCAAGTCGGCAATAATTACTGCTCTCTCCGTCAGCAAGCCGAGACAAGCAGTCGGTGTAGCGCCGATTGCTGTTTTCACAAGGAGGCTGCACCCAATTGCCATGCTTGCAACATTCTGTCATTTACACGCACTATCAGCCTTTTTTGGCCTCTCGTTCTGATGGTGAGAGCTCAAGAAGTTCCTCATTTTGTCATCCAAGCTCACTTAAGGGGAATATTACATGTTAGAAGTTCACTTTCATCAGCAATTGACACAAAAATTGCATCCAATACCAATTCCTCGATACTCTTCATTCTGGTGAAGAGACACTCACATTTAAAACCTGTGGCCAATTTAGAATTGAATATTTTGCGAATGTAGCATTTGAAGAACTACAAACTCCACAGAGACTCGAACCCAGAACCTTTCTCATGTGAGGGCAATGTGCTAACCACATGTACCAACGTACTGCCAGGAAGGAAATTTTCTTCATTACATTCTATTATAATATAGTGATTTGCATCAACAACAACGGATGGATGAGGACCGATACCCAGCCGTATTTCAAGGTATGGTATTGGTACTCATGACGGTGGCCAATACCAGTATCGGCCACTCTCTTGTGGCCATTTTACGATCAGGAGCTAGAAATGAAAAGAATAGAAAATTGCCATTCATTTCATACAATTTTAAGGAAAAACGCTATACTATTGGGATATAGAGGTATTCCTTTAAAATTATTATTATGGTTATTATTATTATTATTATTATGGATATTCAGAATAAGATGTAAACATAATAATAATAATAATAATTTAATTATTATTATTATTATTATTATTATTATATGGATGTTATTACTATTATTATGGATGTTCAAAATAAAATTTAATAACAATAATAATAATAATGATAATAATAATAATAATAATAAAAACAATAATAATAATAGCCATAATTTTATATCACACTTTCAAAAACAGTTGTTTCCAAAATGATTTCAGAGAACAGAGAAGCATACATGAAGCAAAACAGGACAAAATCACAACATAATATCCAAAGAGCTATGCAGTAGATACCAATTGTCATGTGATCTATTATGTTGAAAACCGATTGAATAACCCAGGCAATGCAAGAACTCAACAGATAACTTGGTTGGGATGAATAAATAAATAAAATTGAGATAACAATAAATCAAATGAAAAAAAAATAAAAAAGTGGGAGAAAACAATGTTACTAATAAGCATGTCTGTAAATGTGGACTACAGATGGAAACTAGCATTATGCTAAATCTGGTGCAGCCATCTTCTTTATGTTACTGCACACTGTCTTTTCTTCTTTTAATAAACTTAACTCAAACAATTTAAAATACTTCACTTTTTGCCTGAAATTGCAAAATCCGGCAGCACGGTGGCTGACTGGTTAGCACGTCCGCCTCCCAGTGCAGAGGACGTGAGATCGAGTCCGGGCTTCGGCCTTCCTGGGTGGAGTTTGCATGTTCTCCCCGTGCTTGCGTGGGTTTTCACCGGGTACTCCGGTTTCCTCCCACATTCCAAAAACATGCATGGCAGGTTAATTGAACTCTCCAAATTGTCCCTAGGTGTGAATGTGAGTGTGGTTGTTCGTCTCTGTGTGCCCTGCGATTGGCTGGCAACCAGTTCAGGGTGTACCCCGCCTACTGCCCGAAGCCAGCTGGGATAGGCTCCAGCACCCCCGCGACCCTAGTGAGGAAAAGCGGCCAAGAAAATGGATGGATGGATGGATTGCAAAATCCAGTATTGTCTATTCTCCACTATGCTGTATTGTTTGCCACTATGCCATAAACTATTGATAGCTAGATAGAGAGACCAGACATCGTCACATATTGATTGCAACAGTAAACAAACAGAAATTGACATTTAACTCACTAGCTTGGACCTACAGTCGAACCTCTGTAGATGAATCCCCCTGCAGCCTAAAAATGTAGAATTCCACTAAAATATTGTGGAGGAATATGTCTCCAAAGTACAATATTTTGGTTTGCAAGTTTAGGGACGGCTCTAGGACTTTTTCTCTCCCATGGTTAAAGGGTGGCTTGACCAATACATGGGGGAAGGGGGGGGGGGGGGTAGTTCAGAGAAAATAATTTATAAATATATTTTAGAATATCAAATAAAATGCTGGCTTTAACTGGAGCTACAACTGAACTGAATATTCTAAATTAAATTAACTCATTCACTGCCATTGACGGCTATAGACGTCAAAAATTCATTTGAACTATTTCTATGAGTTTAACATTTTTTCCCACTTTTGTCAACAAGAGTATGAAAACCTAGATTTTTGGTTTATTGTATTACAACAAATATAAAATTTGAGATTAATTGTGAGTTAACTAGTGAAGTCATGCGATTAATTACGTCCCTAATTTTTAATAATCTTTTCTTTTTTCCTTTTTAAAATCGTGTCAGGCGATTTAAATTTTTGATGGTAATTAACTGCATGACTTCAATAGTTAACTCACGATTAATCACATTTTATATCTGTTGTAAATGTACAATCATTTTTTTCTAGGTTTTCACACTCTTGTTGACAAAAGTGGAAAAAATGTTAAACTAATAGAAAATAGTTCAAATTAATTTTTTTTACGACTATAGTCGTCAATGGCAGTGAATGAGTTAAATTAATAATAATACATAAACGAATGAAATAATCAGTATGAAAAACTGATGGTGTGATTTCCCCATGCACAGCAAGTGGTGGACTGCTTTAAAAGTATGAGACGATTCCGATAGCATCCAAGTATCTGTCTCCAAAACGTACCCCGGGCTTTTCACCCCTTTGTTGCACATTAGTTAGTTGTGTTACATCAGTGAGGATGATATCCAGATAACATATCTCTTTGCTAGGACAGAGGCATGTTTGGTTAATCTTTAACAAACATGACTGTCAGTAATGGTGTATAAAATGGAGACATTTCTGCAGATCTGCCCGCAGCAAAGAGGACACTTCAAGGTAAGACTGTACTGGACTTGTATATGTTGAGGAATTTTAGAGATACAGCTGCACGTTATACATTTGTCACATTCTTGTATATAACGCACTGCAGTGATATGTACCTCCCAAGCCGCTGGATGGAGTGCAGTGGTTGAAACCTTTTGGTTAGCATTGTCCTAAATTCCCTTTTTGTCATGCTACCATCCACACTGCCATCACTAGGGCTGGGTTTTAAAAAAATCGAATAATCAATATTGAATTGATATTCCTTTTCAAGCCCAATAGCGATTCATAAAACCATGAATTGATTATTTTATTTATATCATTAATTCTTAAGACAATAGAATTTTAAAGGCCATTTTCTTTGGTATTTTACTGTTTTCTTGACATTTCTGTTCACATGAATTTCAAAGTACTGTATTTTACATTTATGAAAGACCAGACTCTTTGCACTTAAAGACAATTCATAATATTTTTGATTTATATTTACAATTATTGAATTAGATTATGAAAATATTGTTATCTCATCCTTGCTGAGGTCAATGTTTGTGTAACATTTTACTCACTCCCAGCTATTTTCACTGAAGCAACCCTTTTTGCTCCCGGCCGTTTTACTAGATTTTCACTGATTTTGCAAGGCCCACAGAATATTTTGTTCGATTACTATCAAAACATGGAACCTACCAAAAGAAAGATTATGGTGTCTTCTTTCATCAGGAAAAAAAGTATAAATCTATCTGTTTCCGTTTTGCAGCAATTAGCATAAGAATATAGCTAAATTTCATCATTATTCACAAATCTGTTTGAAACAGTGGGGGAAAGAGCTTTTTGCAACATGGCCCTGGTTGATCTCTTATACTCTGCTGCCGCCTGCTGGCCGTTTTTGTAATAACTACCATTTCTTCAAGCATTCTCTTCAGTTCTGAGGCTGCATCAAAGCCTTCTGTATCTAGAGCATACAGAATAAATAAATAAAAAGAAAAAAAAGCATTAATACATTTTTGGGAGCATGGTAATTAAAATAGAAAGTATTTATATGTTTTGAGCGCAAATGAGTTAAGTGGTTAAAATGTGTTACTTTCATTAATAAACAAAATCATTTGACCAGTTACTGCCTCCCTGCAGGAATTTAATATTTGTGGCGTTTTATCATGTACTTGACATTTAAGAAGAATTGATGTGCCATAATTAAACAATATCGGCTTGAATTGAAGTGAAAAGAAAATAAATAAATAAATTAGACGGAATCAAACTAAACTCTTGTAAATTGGAATCGAATCAATTGAGGCAATTACAATCGCTACATAGCCCTAGCCATCACTGCTAGCCACCACTAAAAAACACAAAAGCCCCGCCAAAAAGTAGTTATGGCTCCAACTCCTTAATGTTCCAAGCTCCAATTCCAAGCTTCAAGAGATTAATTGATTCCTTCTGTGTCTTTGACTTTTGACTGAGGCATATTTTTGAACTCCGAATTGTACCACTTTTGCAGGGTTTAATTTTTAAGGTTCTACTGTATCGAAGACAGGGATGGGCAACTGTCCTACATCTTCTTGTAGTTTCCCTCCTCTTACACACCTGATTCAAATATCATAAATCGTTACAGGCTTTTGCAAAGCTTGTTGATAAACTGACCATTTGAATCAGGTGTGGTGATGGAGGGAAACATTTCAAACACGCAGGATAGTGACCCTCGAGGACCAGAGTTGCCCATTCCTGATTTAAGCGGACACAATTTTGTCAAAAGAAACAATTGAACAGCTCATTGCAAAGCTAAACAGGAAATCGTGGCCAAGTTGATAATGTCACCTGACACCTTGGTGACCCTGATTCAAGCCCCTGAGCGGCACAAGAATCTGGGCCAAAAAAAAAGAACCCATTATTTTGACAGCATTCAAAAGGATGTGGTAATGAACAATTCACCACCAGCATTCCCAGGACCCATAAGTAAAACAGCGATAACCTTAACCGCCCCCCTGGGTGCTTAAGTAGCCCCCTGCTACACTGTGTGTTCACTAACAGTTTGCTGCATCCGCCACTGTGATGGCTAAAACCCAGACGGAAAAAACACGTGTGCTTGTATGTAGCCTACATGACATTCAGAGGTGTCAAATCCAGGTCCACAAAGTAAAAACCGTGCCACAGTTTGGCTTTAGCCACAGGTGCTTCTACTCAACCGTCAGGTAAACGAGCTCTGAGTAGAAGCACCTGTGGCTAAAGCCAAACTGTGACACGGTGGCCACTTCCATTCTTTCGTCAGCCGGTCATTGACGGATGCCAACACGAAGCATTGAAAAACGCACAGACTGAGAAGGACCGTCTGTCCTGTCCCGGATCAACGGATGCAAGCCTGCTTCAAGTCGGTGCTCAGTCCATGTATTCATTTGAGGCTTCGTGTCATAAAGCACTCGGCGAAAATTTGGATAGAAGTGTCCACCTCTGTTTTTTACCGAGTGTTTAAATGATGTTCGGGGGAGCTTCCTCTATTCCCACACCAATGGGCCATTTGTCTGGAGTTAAAGCAAATGTGTTAAAATGATTCCTTTGAAAGTCTTATCTTATGCTAGGTGACATCGGGGCTGAGACCTACTATATTTCCACATCAAAAGGCCATCTGTCAATGTGTATTGAATGCTGTAAAAGTCTGTCTTAGCTGAGGGCTGGTCGCTGGTGACTAGGGGCAAAGGGGGTGGGAGGTGCTTAAGGATTTGGGGGTTTTATGATACTGCTCTCTTCAAGATGGTATAAGAATGCTGGGAGTCGGCTGTAAAGACACACGAGCGGAGAGGAACTGCAGCCATTTGTCTGTAACTTGCTGTGTCTAGAATATTCTGTAAAATAAATCCTTCGAAGGACCTGTTCACCAATCTCCAGTCTGTATTCAAAAAATCAACATTCTCTCAACCCGAACAAAAACGAACACGCGGAAGACAAAGAGTGTTCTCCAACAATCCTCATCTTCTCATAATAATGATATGCTTGCTTATACTGATGATCTTTGCTCTAATTTGCCGTTTCTAAATTGTTCTGGACAGGCTGTGAAGATGCAGGGTTTCATTGCAAGTTGCTCTCTCGCGGCACTGCTGCTGGCTACATGCCTGGCTGCCCCCAGCCACGACCACCACGACCACCATGACCACCACGATCACCACCACCACCATGGAGAGGACATGAATTGCCACGAGCTGTCCCCTCCCAATGCAGATTTTGGCTTTGCCTTTTATAAAACCCTAAGAGCCAAAGCAAGCGATGCAGAGAACATCTTCTTCTCCCCGCTGGGCATCTCCACCGCCCTGTCTCTGTTATCCACGGGGGCACGCGGTGAAACCCACAGCCAGCTGTTTTCCACCTTGGGGTACAGTGGCAAGGAGCAGGCTACGATCAACGAAGCATACAAGCATCTTTTTCACATGCTCGGCCACACTCAAGAGCACCAGGAATTGCATGTCAGTAATGCAGTCGCGATAGACGACAACTTCAGCCCCTCTGACACCTTCATGAAAAATGCCAAAGAATTCTACTCTGCTGAGGTCCTCAAGGTCGACTTCGGCAAATCAGAAGAGGCAAAGGCTGCAATCAACTCATACATAGCCAATCAAACCAATAACATGATTAAAGAGCATGTAAAGGATTTGGATGAAGGCTTGGCTATGATGCTGATCAACACGGTCTTCTTCAGAGGTAGGAGACTGAAACAACAGAGTATGAGTAATAAACAGAGGTGTCAAAATCGGGTCTAGAAAGTAAAAACCCTGCCACAGTTTGGCTTTAGCCACAGGTGCTTCTACTCAATTTGCAGGGTTTTTACTTTTGGCCTTGATTTGACACCTGTGGTCACAAAGGCGTTAAAAACATTTCAACGTCTGGTTACAGGAGAGTGGGAAAGACCCTTCAACAATTCGCTGACGGGGAAGGCTGACTTCCACATGGATGAGAACACCAAAGTGGAAGTGGACATGATGAAGAGGACCGGTCGCTACGACATGTATCACGACATGGACAACGGCACCACCGTCCTCATGCTGCCCTACAAGGGCAACGCCTCCATGATGATCATCCTGCCTGATGAGGGAAAGATGAAGGATGTGGAGGGCTACATCAGCAAGGAATACATTAAGCACTGGCACGACTCTATTTATAAACAGTAAGAATGGCAAGATGACTGGAAAGATGTGGTGCATTGTGCAGTGCACTGACACAACCTCTTATCTGATTTTTCAGATCTGTGAGTGTGTTCCTGCCCAAATTTTCCATTTCTGTTACATCTGACTTGGAGCGCACATTGAAAGAAATGGGAATCACTGCAGCTTTTGAAAATACTGCCGATTTCTCCGGCATTTCCGATGATGTCAAGCTGAAACTATCTAAGGTATAATTAACAGAACACAGACATACTTAAGGAGGAGTGGGGGAGGACTGTTTGTCATACATGTACATTAGGAGTCCATCTATGTCTTTTCAAGGATAAGGACTTCAAGGGAACTAATTATTGGACTACCAAAAAGGAAGAGGTGCCAAATCCAGGTCCAGAAAGTAAAACCCCTATCACAGTTTGGCTTTAGATGCTTCTACTCAGAGCTCGTTAATCTGTGGCATGGTTCTTACTTTCTGGAACTGGATTTGACACCTCTGCAAAAGGTCAATAATCCATGGTTTAGGACAGGACAGGGTTCCTCGAGATCCGGAGTCCTGAGGTTTTAGATGTTTCCTCCCACTAGCTCACCTGATTCATATAATCAGCTCATCAGCATGCCTGATAACGATCTTGATCTTTAGTATCAAGTGCTTTGGTAGGGAGGGGTAAACATCTAAAACCTGAAGGACTCCGGGCCTCGAGGACCGGAATTGATGAAACCTAGTTTAGGGAGACCACCCTTGTAAAAAGCCATTGCGACTCCCAACCAGCCCACCTACACATCCCATTCCATACTTTACAAATATGATTAATAGGTTCTTTGCTATAACTCCAGCTTGCATTTTCTTCGACAGTTTTCTCTGTCATTAACCAACTGCTTCTTCCACAGGCAACCCAGGAGGCTGTTCTGAGTGTTGATGAAACAGGAACCAAGGCAGCGGCTGTCACTACCTTGGAGATTATGCCGATGAGTATGCCTACGAGGATTAAAATGGATAGACCCTTCTTGGTCTTGATCGTGGAGGACTCCACCCGCAGCATACTTTTCATGGGCAAGATCAGTAACCCCATAGCCAAGTAAATAAAGACATGTTCTGTAATTTCTTTGCTTTTTTACCCTCATAAAATCCCGTGGTGTCCTTTGACATTTGGTCATTTGAGAAGACATAAAATCATTAGATCCAAGGCACTGGATTAGTATGTATCTGTCAGTCTTGCCAAAAGTTAAACAGTTACCAGAACCAAAATGTCTGATTGTCTGAACACATTGACATATTCAAAAGTGGCATATTCATCACCGATAACCGCCGGCAAAAGAATGAGCAAATGGTGTTCGTGTTTGAGCATTGTTCAACATGATGAAATAAAGATGATGATGAACAATTACGTTTTATTTTGTGATGATCTTTCAACCTCGGCAAGACATATTACACTCGTGCAAATTGTTAATCTACAGGGTGTCCATAAAGTCTCTTTACCATTTAAAAAAAATGTTAAAAATGCAATTGATTAGATATTTTATTCAGATTTGTTCTATTGTATTCAGTGTTTAAAAACACACACAGTGTTTATCATTACTGACCTTAAGCAAAGGATTACTGATGCCATTGCCACAATTGATGAGGCTATGCTACAGCAAACATGGCAAGAAATCGAGTACCGTCTTGATGTGCTTCGTGCAACTAATGGTGCCCATGTAGAAGTGTGTTAAAAGAGGTAAAAAAAACTTTAATAAACGCTGAATACAATATAACAAATCTAAATAAAATATCTAATCAATTGCATTTTTAATACATTTTTGAAATGGTAAAGAGACTTTATTGACACCCTGTATATATAATATAATGTTAAGTGAGCTTCAACGTAGCATATAGTTGAACCCAGGGCTGGACTGGGTATCTGGCACACAGGGCAGATGCCCAGTGGGCCGGCCTTTTTTGAGGCCGATGTAGTGCTTTTTAATGATTGTTTTCCTACATTTTACCCCCAGAGACTGGCCCACAATTTGGACGGACCAGTCTGTTATTCTATTTCGAACATAGATAGCAAACTGAAACATCAATAAACATCAGTGGCAGAACTACACGTTAGACAAGAGTCGGGCTGGGCCGGTGTACAGGACACCGGGCTTAAGTCAAAATGCCAGGGATGATTTTTTTGTGCCAGTCCAGTTCTGGCTAAACCTGTCTACAAAATATTTTTCAGATTCAGTACTTGGATTCAGTTTGATCTCAGATTCATTGTTTTAAACAACCGGACAAAATTTACAAACAAACAATGGAACCTTCACCTACATCTCAAACGTCTGCTGCTATAAATTACACATAAATCACTGTCCCAAACTGCAGCGTATGGCAAGGACTAGTGGGGACTTGGGAATGTCTTACCACCATATCCTCTCCTGTCAAAGACAAGCTGCAATCCCGAGAGGACTCACAGGGCTGCATGAGTGTTTGCCTCCAAAGTTTTAAAGCAGTTCAAGTTTTTCTGATCTTTCTTTCTTTCTGGGAATCACAGAATGGAGGGAGCTGTTTTGAGAAGGATGTGATTAAAAAGCAGGGTGGGTACCCAGGAGAGGCAATTATTTAATGGCTTGCTTCAAAAACATCCCTTTTGACTTAGGCTATGTCTCGTAATGGAGCCATGCTAACAGTTGTGTCTCTGTTCCAATAGCTCTGAGATATCTCTGCGACCTCTCCAATGGTAACAGAAATTTAATTTGCCAGGAAATTAAATTTAAAGTCCACAGTATTGTGTTTCAGTGGGACTGCACCGTCCATTTTCTTTAGATGTGACACAATTGAAGTCTTGGAGCAGTATGAAAATTGACCAGTTGTGCCGATGCAAGCATAATTATTGAAAAGGATCGGTGGTCAGGTAAAATATGGACAATTGAGAGAAAATGGACCATTATGTACATGCTGTGTGTATGTACTGTAAATTGCTCCGCATTCAATTGCGTCAACAATGGAGAGTTCATGTCCTCCGGGGAGGCCATGTACAGCATATCGATCAATCCAATACGTAGTATAGTTAATGTTATTGTGCTATCACTAGAGCAGAACCGAGTGAGACCTGAATGATGGCAGACAGAGCGAGATAGACTGTAGCGACAGAAACGTTTATAAAAGTATGGGAGATGTCCTTGGGCAAGACACTGAATCAACATTTCCTCCCGGTCGGCATTGTAAATCAGAAGCTGTTCTCAATTACCTCACCTAGTTAAAAAACGAAATACCAGAGGTGGGCACTTTCATCTGTCCGTCGTTGATAGATGGCCACATACACGGTGAGTGCTTTATGACACGAGGCCTTGAAAAAACACGGAATGAGGAGGACCGTCTGTCTGGCGAAGCTTTGCGTCTTAGGGGATCAGCTAATTTCCATCATTGATGTCATTATGATATTGTGATTCTGTCATATTAGGCTTAACAAATGCAGTCTGGTGAAATAGCAAAATCAAGTAAGCCTATTTTGTATTGGTTGCAATAAAATCTCGTCATAAACTGTAGATATCCAGATAGATAAAGCCAGACGTAATGAAAATGAAAAGCTTTATCATTTTCATGTTAAGTGAAAGTTAAAAGCCCATACAGTCGTAAAATTTGACCAGAATACTCATATTTGGAAAAATTATGACTCCAAAGTGGCGTTCCTTTGAGAAATTCACATTTTCTCCCCGTGCTTGGGTGGGTTTGTCCGTTTATTTCCGTTTCCCCCCGCATTTCCAATATATTCATTTTAGTTAACTGTAAAGGCTTCAAAATGCCCAGAATTGTCTGAGTGCGAATGACTGCCAGCCTCAATATGTGCTGTGTGATTGGCTGGCAACCAGTCAAGGGTGTACCTTGCCTTCCTAGGACGTGATCATCATGCCAAGAGATACATCAATCACTCTGATTGTCATCTGGAGTCGTGATTTTGGATCAATGTGGTCGACACGGTCCAGCATTGGAGAGGTCCACCCAAAAGTCTTGTGTATTGGCCACTTTGGCCTTCCCGGTAACCGGCACTTACCAAAAAAAGGAATTAGCTGAGAGGTATGTATACATATTTGATTACCCGACTGGCTAAAGTCCCTTTTGGGAATACTGCCATCAAATTTTGATCAATTCTATCCCTTGGAGTATTGCAGCAGTCCCTGTGCGCAATACAGTCTTCATCAATAGTAGTTAATGTATAAGGTGTCTTCACACTGTGGGAGAGCAGGCCAACATCAGAAGGCAATTAGCAGCAATTTCCGTCATCAAAGATGTAACCAGTTTCAGCGCAATTGACTGCATTAATATGTAAGATAAGGGCACAAACTGAAATGAACTCAGCAACCTGAATTGGGAAGAATCTTTGGAGGCCCCCCAAGGACAATGTACATAAATAAGACAACGATAAAAGCAAACTTTTAAAAAATAAATAAAACAACTACAGAAAAATAGAGGGCAGTGTGGTTAGAGTCAGTAGGTGTTCACCCGGTAAGTTTCAAGTTTGGATTTAATAAAATTGTAGAGTTGAAACAATATGTAAAAAAAAAAAAAAAAAAAATTACAACAGAAGTTACAGTATAGAGTAATGCAAAACATAATTAGTACAACAGTGGTCTAAGTACTAGTTCTTTTTACAATGGTCCCTTTGCAGTTCACTTATTGCGGATTCACTGTATCACAGATTTTTTATTTGGGTCCATAACTTGTACATTGTGGGGTTTATCTCGATATTTCGCAGGTTTTTCAGAGTTTATCCTCCAGGAAAGGAAGTTCTGAACTTCCTAAAATGCACTTGCGCTGTAATTATTCCAAAAATAACCTGCCACTGGGTTTTAGGTATTCATCACCTAACCATCTACTTGAGGACAGTCATGCACTAAACGTGCCCAGAAGAAAACAGGAACAGGATGTTATTGACCTCATGTAGCTAATAGATAGCTCTACCCTTGTTTACTCATGGTATAATGTTACAGCAGCGTCTGTAAGTGACTTTTAAGACATTATTACATGTGTAATTTAGGTATGATTATGTACATGTAAACTAAATGGTAGTTTATGGTTGTTTACCTTAAGTGGTAATCACTAGCACCTTAATACTAATTGTGATTGCTAACCATTTAGCATAGGCTAATACCCTTGCTTACTCATGGAAAAATGTTGAAGCAACATCTGTAAGTGACTTTTAAGACACTATTACATGTGTACTGTAGATATAATAATGTATGTGTGAACCAAATGGTAGTGTTTGTTTACCTTAAAAGGTAATCGCTGGCGTGCTGATGCTAATTGTGATTGCTAACCGTTTAGCATAGGCTAATTTTGTTGGTGTTTAATGAATGAATATGTATAGTACATAATATCAACTCACGTCCAACCTTAGTGGGTTAACACACAAAAAAATCAGTGATTACTCAAATTGTCCATTTTAAAAAGATTCGATAGTGACAGCACTACATGCAATGATGTTTTTTTGCCACATCCACTTTTGCGTACCCGAGGGGCATACTGAAAAGATATTGACACTGTAATATTGTAGGTCGTGCTGAGTTGCCTGGCATATTTCATGTGGTGAAGCTCAAAGTCTCAGAGGCAGGGCTGGTTAAACACGGCTTGTAAAAATATCAATACGCTTCAACAGATGTGCATATTAGATGTGCACATGGTCGAACAACATCTGAAACCCATCTTCCCACACCTCTTTATCACTTTTGAAATGGCGCTGCTACAACAAACACTTATTACAGTAGCACACTTAAACATGACAGTCTGACAATCACATTCATTTTTTTTTTTGTCACTGTGGAATTAGAACATAGAGGGTAAGCATCGATGACATGATCAGAAAGTGAAGAAGCAAGTAAATATGCATAAAATACGCCATCTGAGACTAATAAGGTTATCTTGGTCTCATCAGACCTCAGGACATGATTCCACTAATTCATGTCCTTAGTCTGCACTTGTAACACTAACGAGTCACATGACTTTGGGGAAGGAAAAAAGCAACTGTTCTCACTTTGGACAGTTTCACTGAGGGGTGTACTCGCTTTTGTTGTCAGGTGTTAAGCTATCAATGGCTGTATTTTGAAGGAACAATACATTTACAGTTATATAAGATGTACACTGACTACTTCGTCAAAGTGTCATTTCGTCACTGTTGTCCCTTGAAAAGATGCAATTAATTATCTGTAGAAATGGGAGGGGTGTACTCACTTTTGTGTGATACTGTATTTAGTATGCATAGAATAATATTCAATTTAAATATTATTCATAGCTTTCACCCCACTACTGATACTGTAGTATTGCGCGCGTTTATTTCATTCTCACCTGCTTGTATATAGAATATTTATTGACATATATTTTTACCATCCATGTAAAAAAATACATCTATTACTTCATCTGCAGTTGCCATTCTCATCTGCATATATAGTGTTCATTAGTCATGTACAGTTGACTCTCGTTCTGCTCAGTCTCATTGCCTGATGTTGTAAATATGTGCATTGATTCATGGGGTGAGTTTTTGATATTATTTGTGTGTGCTCCTGCTGTTAACTTTGTTGCAGTAAAACCTGACTTTATAAAGACCCATTCTATTCAATTATTGCTGTTCTACTTGACTCTATTCTATTTTATTTTTATTTTTTGGGACCAGTTACGAAGGTGATCTGGGGTTGACAGTCTACCATCAACATTATTATGGAGCGGCTATTTTAAATGGCCACAAGAGATGACACACTGATATTTAGCCGGTTGGCTAAAATGATGAATGGAGAACAGTCTGTTGACTAACAAAGCGTATCCATCACAAATAACACAAATGTCAGACTGCAAATGAGTTAATCAGTCTTTCGGCATGACACATTTATTACCATCAGTCAATTGAACTTGTCGAGGTCCCCAAAGGTCCATTGTATTTATATTGCATCCTGTTGACTCTTATTAAAACTTTGACGCATGCTTTGCACCCCTGATGTGATGAGCAAATTACATTCCATATATTTTTGTATAATTACAAGTTAATTGTTCTAAGCGTTAATGTGTACAATATTTTATTGTTTTAATCAGACACATCAGGATTACGATTGCCCAGCGGAATTTACAATTGGAAATGACATGTCATCATTGGCCAGCCTTTTCTTTCTTCAGCAAGACTGAAAATCACACCTTGTTAAAGATCTTTTTTTTTCCAGCACTGATATAATTTCTCCTACATAATCAGCTTTTGGGATAACAGCAAGATCCAAAGAGAAAATGTAATCAGCTTCTAAATGAGTGTACATAAACAGCAATTGGTCTCAGCGATCCAGTTTAAGATGTGTAAATTTGCCCCGAGAAGCCAATGAGCACATAAACCGCTGCTTTTCGCATTTTGCAACGTTATTCTCAACCCGGACTCCATAATTTGTCTTTGATCGATTTTCTTTTGCTCCTCATTTTCCCCAAGTGAGTTGAGGAGATAGAATAGAGTAATGTACAAATAAGATGATGATGAGATACAGAAAAACTACTGTGAGCAACAAAGTCTTCCTCTGGGTTAACTCATGCTGTGGTGCAGCGAGCCATTGAATACAAAGATAGATTTGCCAGAAAAAAAGAAAGACTTTTCTTTGCTGTATTATGGAAATGAACAAAACACGAGTTCTTCTCATTATAACCATAAGCAGGAGAATCAATGCAAAGACATGTTGTGATCTGGAAAATCTATGTTGTTCTGGTAAACATTTTAATAATAATAATAATAATAATATATATATATATACATATATATATATATATATATATATATATATATAAGCTATATATATATATATATATATATATATATATATATATATATATATATATATATATAGATATAAATAATAAAATAATAATAATAATTATATATGTATATATATATATATATATATATATATATATATATATATATATATATATATATATATATATATATATATTGTTAATTGTTGGACAACACAACCTCCCCTTTACACACTTTAAATGCTGATATATACTTTAAGTTAACATCATAGTGTTTTTTATTTTATTTTTAATTTTTTGATGTGTGCAGTGGCATTATTTGCCCATCTGAGCAGTGCATCTCCACTTAATATTTAGGCTACAAGGAACTCTACACTGTTAAAAAAAATATCATTGCATTTTACAGCATTTAACTGTTATTTGACAGGATAATCCTGCAATCAAAATACTTTTTTTTATAGCACAAGGCCTGCAAATCACAGACAACCAGTAACAAAAAATACAAGGATTGCACAGTATTCAACAGTTTTATTACAGTGTAATATTTGTATTCAAATATTCCCCTGTAAGCCACATGACAACCGAACTTGGCACTGAACCTGAAGACGGCATTTCTCTTTTCTCAGAAACACGCCAAAGGTACTTCCTCGAAACGATCAACACAATAATATTTTGCAGTTTCTTGCATGATTAATAAAAAATAAATCAACGACAAAGCCGCTTCCCACTCCTTCCGGTTGAGCTCATGGGACCTTAGATAGGAAAAAATATGAATGATCAGTGAATGAGGGGAGAAATATTAGCTTTTGGTCCCGTTTGAATTGTGACATGAAATACAAGTATGTCGTTAATGAATTTAAAACATGATTTTAAAGGTGACTAAAGTCATAACTTGTGGTACAACTTTTGAAGAAAAACAAAACGGTTAACCGAGTGCGTTCTTCCAAATCAAAGAACCGGCGGTAGTGCTCTGTGCTACACAGTCCAAATGGCTCCTCCACGCTAACATTCTGCTCCTTAAACATTGTGTGTTTTAGCTCCAGTGCAGTACAGTACATTTCTCTTGGGTAATTTTGACGTGGACATTTCTGCTGTGTCGCGACTGGACTTTCCTTAGAAGAGGCTTTCCAAATAAGGGGCGGTCGTTAATTGAGCGGTACAAAATGAGTGCCGTTAAAGGCACTTTATATTAACGCAATAATTTTAACACCCTTAGTTTCCATACTATATCACAAAAACCTGAAAAAAGTATATACACATTTTAACAAGAAAAATACAATTGTAGCTATCCAGCAGAGACAGTAACCTCTGATTCCCCCCCCTGCACAACACCTGGATTTGAAGTCAGTCTGATCCTGGTGGTTCAGGTTTCCCATAATATCCTGTGATTCTGATCCTAGCTGAGGTTTGATCTCTGCCTCCTCTGATAAAATGAAGTAACGTCTCTGCCATGTCTGACACAGTCAAGATGAAAGCCTTGAAAGTAGTATAAGGAAACATTTCAAGGTAACTTTGTCAAGAGAAATGATTGCTTCAGCAAAGTTCTTCTTCAATTTGTTCATCCCTCCTGTCCAGCTTCAGCTGCATTAAACAGATAGGGCTGGAACATCCAGTGGTTAGGGAATACCAATTTCCTACTCATCATATTTAATCACTACCACAACTCCCTGATACTGTAGTTACCTTTGCTACACTCCAATTTCCTTACATGTAATAAAACATTTAAAAGAATAACACCCATGCGATACCATCACGGATGCTGACTTTTTACATTTGTGCTGATAACACAATTGGATCGGCCTTTTCTACTTTGGCCCAGAGGACACAACGCCCATGATTTCCAAAAACAAATCAATCCAGAAAAAAAAAATAAAAATTTGGAATGTGGGCTCGTCAGACCACAGCACAATTTTCCACTTTGCGCCAGCTCAGATGAGCTCCGGCCCAGAGAAGCCAGCAGGGTTTGTCGTTAACTTGTATTTGTACTTGTAGACGCAGCAACAAGCTGTGTTAACTGACAATGGTTTTCCGAACTGTTCCAGAGCTCACGTGGCAATATCCTTTTACTCTGTTCGTGTAAACATTTTAGACTTTAAACATCCCAACTCAATTTGAATTAGGGTTTGTCATTTGGTATAAATAAGGTATAGTATTGGCCAGGAATGTATCGGTAACCTGATGGTTGTCAGCTGCAAATGAATCCTTGTCCTTTGACCTTGTCAACAGAGGAGTTTTTACACAATCAGCACACATACACTTTGTCTCCCCTCCTGCCACAACCACAGTCTGATTCCAGCTGAGCACACAAGGGAGAAATGTTTATGTGAGAAACCTGCGTGGGCAGCACTTTAAAAGTTGAAAAACTTCCAGTCTGTCCGGAAAATATAGTTACTTTTGATCCTAGTAAGAGTACTGATTATCAGGCATTTGGTCCCAGTCTCTAGGGAATGGTGGAAAAAGAATGTTAAAATCTTAACTGACTTTTAATGAGGCCCATGATGAAGGGAAAAAAAAGCTAAGCTAAGCTAAGCATGCCTGCTACTCTTATGCAATAGTGTCGTATACTCGAGATGACTGCACAGCACACCACATGCAATAAATCATTGCATCGACTACTACAGTATATCATTATCAATGATATACTGTAGTAGTCGATTGTTTATTGAAATCTAAAAAATATTTTTTACTTCTCTTGGGGTGTTGTTCATATGCCGTAGATGCTCTTCACTGCCTCTTATTGTCTGGGAGAATATAGCCTACAGAGGGGCAACAAAGGCTCCACCAAAAAGGAGAGAAGAAGAGCTCCAGAACTGCGCAATGTAAGGAAATGTCATTTTCAATCATTTGAGCTGTTCGCGTGACTTAATAAAGTTTGCTTATTTGAAAAACATGATTTCACCACTCTCCAGTTCATCACGATGATAACGAAGACGGACTGAAGGACTGGCGAAATTTACTGACGGTCCTCAAATAGCGGCTCTAATTTAACCTGATAAAGCCAAAATATCATTTTAAATACAATACATTTTTGAGCCCTCCATTTCATGAGTACAATCCCCCCCACCCCCACCCCCCCATTAAAACCCTGACGTACATGATCTGACACATGCATTGTACGGATAATCCATTAGAGGGCGATATCACCCGGCTGGTGGCTATTCCAGCGGCCTTGCAAGATCGTCCCAATTGAGAAAGGAGAGACACCTACACTTATTAATAGTGGGAAATGTTCTTTCAGATTTTTAGAAATACAAGTTTGACATGTTTGTTTATTATTATATTTTTGACAGTTATAAGTGTACGAATATATAGCATTGTGACCGGATGTATCAAATATGACACAAATCAAAAGTCATATGTGGAAGTTGATCTTCAAAAAATAAAACTGTTTTGTTGTTCAAAATTACCAATAATCCAAAGAATATTAAATATTTATAAATATATAATAAAAATAGTTACAAAGAATCAGAATTTTCTCTCATATATTGCATGGTTCAGGCTTTACAGTGTTAACAATGATGGAAGCGCGGTTAAAATAACGATGACGGATTGCCGATTACAGTTTAGTTTGGCTTGAAATAATGACGGAGTGACTATGATGCACCGTTGTCCCGGCTGTTGACAAATGATGGACAGTCAAAATTCATTGATATGCCCGCCTCAGGTTTTAAGTATGTCAACGCTTGAACCATATTGTTTTTCAATCCTATCCATAATATCACGGAAGCAGAGGATTCAAACAGTGGAAACAAAGATACCGTCTCAGAAGCGTTAGAGTTCAGTGCAGGAAAGACGATCCAAGAACAGACATGGGATGAAACTACTCATTGACTACTTTGAAGAATGGGCCAATCGAGCAGAATCTGGACAAGGTTGCAAGATGAGGTTCACAGCTGCGGGGCTTTGGTTGGGCAAGAGGTGAGTCGAACAAAGATATAGGTTCAGATCAAAACATGAGCGCATGAATATGAGCTGAATCAATGACAGTCCAAGTCAATCTGGTGACGTGGTAGTGGAAGATGAGACGATGATGATGATTGCTTGCAACTGGGTCCTTGTCCCAACAGACCTGACAAGAGGTCTGGGCAATTCATTTGATTATTACCCATTTTTACCAACAAATTGATGCACGTTTATTTGTTCTAGAGGTGGCAAATCCGGGTCCAGAAAGTAAAACCCTGCCACAGTTTGGCTTTAGCCCTTTTTTGCTAGCTAGCTAGCTCCCTAGCAGTTAAATGAGCACCCGGGAAGCTAGCTAGGGAGCTCGCTAGCTAGCACCTGGGGCTAACGCCTCACTGTGACAGGGTTTTTACTTCCTGGACCTGGCTTTGTCACCTCTGTTTGTTTATTTCCAGTCTTGAGTTGGACACCGTGCTACTTAGTATGTCTTAGTTCAAAGTAGATGCGTCAGTTCAGTTAGACTAAGAAATCTTGCACAGCAGTACCCACCCACGCCACCAACACCTCGCTCTTGAAAGCGGAACAAACTCGCCACCACCTCACACAAAGATGTGTTCATTAGTCTTTCTAGTGTTCTCCATCTTCTGAAGATCCACTCAGATCTATCGCCTTTGGTTTTTATTCCATCTTCAAGAAGATCAAATGCGTGGCACGCATGGAAATGAAGACATGATGTGACAAATTGTAAAATCCGCATACATAATTGATTTTTCTGCTGGGTCGAAGGCCTCGTCATATAACCGGTTATTTCGGTCTGTTGCTGTGCAGAAGATGAAGTGGGGAGATGCTTGTAGCTCTATTCTCATTCTGTGCTGTTTGGTAAACATGGTGACCACTTAACTCCCACTTAATGTGGCAGTCTTTACATAAAAATGATACTTTCTGACCAGTAGCTACAGCATTAAATTCAAACAAGCAAAATGAGATTCCAACACAATAGAGATACAATGAAAACAAGAAGGGCCCCAGAATTTAACCCTGTGGAACACCATTTGATCCGTTATACGTTTGAATTCATATTGCACATACCACTTAATTTTTTTGCGCGACATTGATCGAACCCAGGTTAAGAGTCCACGGGAAGAGCGCCACGCTTCTTCTACCCTTTGCGTCCGCACAACTCAACACTGCCGCCCAGTGGCACCAGCAATGTACTTTCTGGACTTCACTTAGCACTTTTAGTTGATTTTCTGGCCGACAAGAAAGACTAAATGTCACACACGTTCATTTGATATTAGACAGACTGTTGAACGTCAGAATGTGCGGTACATGAGTGATAAATTATTGGTGATGTGATGAGAAAAAAACTGTGTCTCTTGTGTGAGGTCACATGTCAGTAACTTCCTGCTCAATTGTTGTGCGTTAATCAAGAGATCTATTATTCAGCTGCGCTTCCCATGCATTTGAACAGGAGATATGCATATTTGGCTATTTTAATGGTGAAATTGTTGACGTTATTGTATTGAAAGAGAAAATCAATGTAAAGCAGGGAAATAATTTCATGTATTTTTCATCATTAGTTTTTTTTTCTCTTCACATGATCGGGTATGAGACTGGGAGGCACTGTCTCTCCTGCCTCCGCTGACCATTCGTCCCTACCACATGCACAGATTCTCACAAGATCCAATGCGTTTATTGTTTATAAATATACCATATTTCTTAAAGCTTAAAAATCCTGTCACCTTTTACTCTGTTATTGGCTTTTCCTCCTTACAAGTAATTCTTAAATTAAGCTAAGGTTATAATTTAGCATTACAGTGTGTATATATTCTCCTTTCAAGTGGAAAAAATGGTTAGAGCAGCTGTAAGGCTTATTGATTTTCTTGCATATTATCCTCTCCAGTGCTCATGGAGCTACGCACAGAAATGAGTCGATATGAGGAAAACCGCACTCCCTGCACTCAGGTCTTTTTGATGAGCTCAGCGATCTGAGTATGACAGCTGGATGTCAGACTTCAATATAACCCTCAAATGAGGCGCTTGTGTTTGGGTGGATGAAAAGGTTAACCTCAATTTCACCCATTATCCTAAGGAGGGAGGACCCCAGACATCTTGACGCATCTCCTTACCTAAGTGACATCTTCCTGGATCATGAATTGAACTCCTAATGAAGAGAATGGAAGGGAATACAAGTAGGGATTGTATTCTGCTTGCTAGCTCAGCCTCCAGTGCTGCATGGGTTCCCATCGGTGCTATAATAGTGATGGATGAAGAAAACAGTCCAATTTAGTCAAACTAACAGCAGCACCGCAAAACGGTACAGCACCGCATTCACAGGCCGCTTGATCACAATGAGTGTTGGAGATGGGCTGAGGGCTGTGGTAAGCAAATAGAAGCGGAAAGTGTTGTAAACAGCAAGACGACCTACAAAACAGTAACCCGTGGGCAGTATTTTATTTTGAAATGGCTTGGTCAGAACCAACAAAAAGCCAAAAAATGGTCACAATAACGCCTAGGCGTATTTCTTTATAAGTATAAGTTTTTTCAAGTAAGTCATTCTGTAACGATATTTACTGAGGTTAACTTTTTTTAAAAAAAACATTAATACATCAAATGTTAGTTAAATTTTTTTTCATACATTAATTAAGTTATTAATTAAATGTTATTTATGAAAAACTCCAGAGTTAGTAGTTAAAATTTCCATTTCTTTTTGTCTCTCTTTTTTTGGCGGTCTATTATATCTGTTTTTTCTATTCCGTAAGGAGCAAAGTGATTGATTCATACCTCTAAAGTATTCCTCAACAAATGTAAATGTATAAACATGGTACAATACTCACTAAGCAGGACACCCATGCACCAGTAGGTGACACTGTGGTGTTACCGGAGCATTTCTGGAGCAAAAACTCTTGTCATTGTTCCCTCAGTGCTTCACTCATTCCGAGTTTATAATTTGGACCAAATCTAAAGCACAGCCGCTCCTCCGTTTATTGGTCTACTTTAAACATCAAAGTGGAATGAGCTGAATGGCTGGAAGGTCATGGAAAAGCTCCTATCATCTGTTCTCATCTATGTGCTGCCGGCTGCACCACAAGCCCGTCCAGGGAAGCACACACCAAAGGAGAAATCTACTGGGGGGAAAAAATAAAAGAGAACAAGCATTATTGCAGTCAGATTGCACCCTATAACAGACATTTAAAATCTGCAGCCATTTGGACTTAACTGGGACATTCAGTCAGAGATTAAAGAAGCCTAATCAGTGTTTGGACTAATAGGGGATCTTCTGTGGCAGGGATAGATTTTGTTTTTGTGCTTGTGTGTGATTTTGCCATTCCAACTCACCCGAGGGTTGAAACAGGCTCCCTTGAGGATGACCGTGGTGTGCAGAGCACGGAAGCCAACGGTTCCTGTCTGGAGCGCCACTACAAACCAATGAGTACACAGCGCACAAGTGGCATCGACCCAAAATGCTGAGTGCCTGCATCTAACCTCGTTAAAAGTGCATCAAAGCCGTAAAAAAGGAGACGCGGCGGAAGACATCTTGACATAAGGAGGCTGCTCCTGCTTCAAAGATGTACAATAAAGAACCTTTAAAAATAATAATTAATTATTCTAAGTGGCGTACAGATAGACATAAGGCTGGATTGACGCTGAAAGTCGACTTTTTGACTCTCTAAGTGATTCATATCCAGTATCACTGTTCTTACTTTTAGTGAACACATAATGTGCACATGGTGCATGTAAAGAACCTACAAAGGTAAGTATTGCAATCGTTTTTTTCCCAGGTTCGTTCTGTGCCCCTTTACTTTTTTCACTAGGTCCATCCTACGTAGGTAGAATGTTTCATTCCATTGTTACGCTGATGACTGTCAAATATATGTCACTTTGAAACAGTACTCGATTGCTTGGATGAGATCAAACCATGGATGTTTTTTTTTTTTTTTTTTACATTTTAATGAGAAAAAAAACTGAAATTGTTTTATTCTCCCCCCCCAAGTGATGCATCTGTCAGTCCCGTGGATCTGAGACCCATGGAAATAAACCTTGGAATGAAGCTCTGAGACTAGATGCCCAGATCAGAGCAGTTGTGAAGTCCATCAACTTCCTAAAGCCAAACCCGTTTTATCCCAACATAATTTTTTTATTTTAATAAAAAAAAAAATGCTACCATTTATTCTAACTGGCTTGAGAGTTTACTGTTTTTATGTTTAGCTTTCTGTGCCTTTTTACGTTTAAAAAAAAATAATTTTTTTTATTGTTGTTGCCTATTTTGTGCCTTTTTCTTCGATTTCTGTACCACACTTTGGTCTACTGTGTTGTTTTTAAAATGCTTTATTAAAGGTGTATTCAATGATCTTCTCGAAAAGTAGAAGCCAAACGTCTGTTTGCCAGTTTTTGAAAAATGCGCATGCAGAAGACCATCCTAACAGCTCCGCTGCTCATCTGGGGGAAACGCCTACATTCTAAAAATGGGGAATCTATTTCTTTCATATTGATAATCATTTTATGTTATTAAGATTTACTAAATAGGTAATGGCTATGACCTAATTACAATAACTAAAATTTACTACATTATAGTAAGAAACTTTATCATTACATTTAGTCAGAGTTACTTCATATTTTCCTACATGTAATCCTTAGTTGTATCATGTAAATGTTACTTAATTCTGGTGAGTGCGATGTACTTGATATTGAGCACAGAATTTACTTAATTGGAGTGAGTGCAAATACTTGCGAGAATTTTTTAAAGTAAATCTTACAAGTTGGTTTTACCGGGAGAGTGCTTGCCCGTGAACCTCAACGCAGTGTTAAAACCAGTCTAAAAGCATACTGTGATCCACGGTATCAAACCCGCAAATCAAGAAGTAGGAGAAGAGATGCTGATCCAACATATGCAACAATTTATTTCTAGAAATCTCTTCCAGTGTTTACATCTTCAAATGATCACTTCTACAGCATTCCTAGAAAATCACAATCATGCAATGTCCCATCACATTACCTGACCAACCCGCACCACGTTGGTGATCTCTTATGTACTGTATAGTAAATCCAGACAGTATTTTTCACTTGAGGCCTATGCGGATGAGGTTCTATGAAAAAAAGTGAGCCAAATATTTGGATGCACGTCCATATTTGATTGTCTTGTCTTGGTGTCATTACCATAACTAACGCCGACAGTCCAAAGCACATCACTCACTAACCGCGCTGACCTTTCATGTCTAGGAACCTCACGCAAAACACACAAATGTTGCAAGTGAGTAGCAACGACGGTTGCCTTGAGGATTGCTTTTTTTTTCCTGAACGCTTTCTTAGATGCTCTGACCCTAAAATGGGAGCATGTCTGTGCTGTTGACAAATGCGATCAGACGTGTGTTATGACAGAGAAAGCTAGAGGATTGATTGTCTCACTACCTCTGCGTATTTGTATCACAAGCAATCAGTAGTGAGACATGGAGCTGCATTAAACCGCATCACCTAAACAAGAACAGCACCGCTCAGCCCGGGTTGTTGCTACACGAGTTGACTTTTATTTCTTTACAATATTCAGCTCTAATGTGAATGTCATTGTGAATAAATCACATCTAAAGTGTAGCAAAATGCTGCCGGCCTGGTTCACACACACACGGAGCTCCACAACTCACTGTCTGATAAAGCCTAGCAGTATTTACAGAGCCAAGTAAATTATTTGCAAGGGTGCTCAAAACAAAATAACATTAGGCAGCATTTGATAAAACAGCACATTAGGAGCACAGCGCTACGGGTGCAATAAGGTAAATAAGAGAAGGAGTTCAAGCCAGGTGATGCGCTGATGGCACAGATGGAGACAAATTTCATTCTACTTGTCCTCACTGAGGTCATCCGGGTGTTGAAGAGTATGAAGGCGGTGTACTACTTTACATTATCCGCAAATGCAGATCTTTTTGCATTTCCTTTTAAAGCTAGTTTGCAATTTCCTGCATCTGCATGCACATTCGCTGATTTTAAAGGGAAAGAGGGGAGCCGCTTTGATTGGCCAGGAGTCGGCCATGTTAAGCTAACATTTTTGCTAGCTAGAAACAATGTACTGTTTACTAAAAAAACTAAACAAAAAAAACACCAAATGTAGCAGGCTTGGGGTACTGACAGCACACTTTCGGTGGCATAGCCTTTATCAGGGGTCTGCAACCGGCGACTCTGGAGCCACATTCTTTAATCCCTCTCCTGTGGCCACCCTGTGGATCTCTAAAAAAAATAGAATTTAACTTTTTTTAAAAAAAATTTACACATTCAGTTTTATTTAGATAAAATATTCTTCAAATGAATTAATGATAAAAAAAAAAATATATATATATATATTTTTTAAATAGTCCAAAAAAATTAATTGTCGGAAGGTAAATAAATGGTAGATGAAAAAGGTTTTACAAATACCTAAAATTGTCCAAAATGTGACGGGTAAATGGTGGTAAATTGTAATTCATTATTATTATTATTATTACAAGGCCCTCAAAGCACTTTACATTCATTCTCATTCACCTATTGATGAAGCAGCATCAAAATGTCCAAAATGGAATAGGAAAAGCAGAAAACCTACCGACCATAAAGTGTCCATGGAAAAAAAAGGTACAAAAAAGGAAAAAGAGAGGCAGCAAATTACCACAATCTGTCCATTAAAAATGCCAAAAATGTCAGAAATTTAACAAAGGCAGAAAATTTCTACAAATGTAAACAAAAATAAATAAAAATAAGTAAAAAAATAAAATTAAAAAACGGAAGATGAAAAGTAGAAGAAAAATTAATCTCAAAAGTATTGGATGCTGCATTTTTTTCATTACAATGTTTAAATGTTTTGCGGTTCAAGACATATTTTTGTAATTTATTTGGCCGAACATGTTTTTTATGACTGAAAAGGTTGCTGACCCCTGGCCTATATGTTAACTGCAAAATTCATTATTAATTTTCATTTCTATCCACAAATATCCCTATTGATTTAAGTCAGGGAGTCACGGTGGATGACTGGTTAGCACGTCCGCCTCCCAGTGCAGAGGACATGGGATCGAGTTCGGGCTTTGGCTTTCCTGGGTGGAGTTTGCATATTGTCCCCCGTACCTGTGTGGGTTTTCTCCAGGTACTCTGGTTTCCTCCCCTGGCAGGTTAATTGACACACTCCAAATTGTCCCTAGGTGTGATTGTGAGTGTGGATGGTTGTTTGTCTCTAGTTCAGGGTGTACCCCGCCTACTGCCTGAAGCCAGCTGGGATAGGCTCCAGCACCCCCGTGACCATTGTGAGGAATAAGTGGTTAAGAAAATGAATGGTAAATTCAGTTAAACTGAGTTTAACTCAACAAAGATTAATTTGAAATGGTGCAACACAGCTCCGCTTAATTTTGAAAGCGGATGAACTCATATTAAAGACAGTTTTACAATTTTTTTATTAAAACTAATCTTGGATTTAATCAAAACTTGTTTGTGCAACCTAATCTAAGTCATTTGTGGATTAATTTACAAATATTGGATTTTTTCTTGAACTTAAACATAGCTCAAAAAGTAAGGGAATTTGTATTTGGTAGTGTTTTCTTTGTTGCCAAAATGCTTCTTGACAATACATCTTCTCTATGTGGGTTACACGCCCATGAAAAAATATGCCAGCCCTCCGCATTTGTTTTGATCTTCTGCTGGGGAACCTGAACAAATGAAGGAATGTCACGTCCAGCAATGAGATGAGATTTTGCCAACAGCAGTTGGATGCTCAGGTCAAACTGTAGAGAAGACATGGAAAACAATATGCTGATTACCGGATTGAAGGGGTAGCATCATTTTGGGGAGGCGGGGCTATGTTATAGGGCCGCATCTTCCTCACTGGAAAAATGAGGTTTCTCAACAGTAGAAGCAATCTCAGCGCAGAGAGATATCGTCGAGATGGGATTTTGTGCAACTAGTGGCAATCGCGTATTTCTCCGGAACTCAGTCCTCCATGATGACAACGCTCGACCCCGCAGAGCGGGGTTATCAGGCTACCTGCAGAATTTCGTCATCTGGTCGTATCAGAGCAACCAATTGGCTGGCCTGCGACTGTTGCTGGTTGAAAAATGGGATGGAATCCCAAAGCAGTTCATGACCAGCATGAGGAGGTGCCAGGCTGCTGATTTCACTCGCAAATGAGTCTACTGATTGTTAAATGAAACAATTTTCAAATGCCAAAATTTAATCTTTGTTTCATCAAACTTCAATTATCCAGTGTTGTATTATAACGGACTAAACGGCATCCATCGAACAGTATTTACCAATGAAAATGTTTATAGTGAGTAACTCAACTAACTGTCAATCAGCTGTTAGTGTGGCACATAGTAAAGTGAATACACAGAAATAGTTGCCCCCCCCATAAAATTAAATTTTTCATTTATGTTTAACTCTTTGACTGCCAGATGTGTTCAGAAACGGGATGTCGCCAGTGCCAGCCGATTTAAGCATTTTGACTGATCTTTAAGGTCCACAGAAAATGTTGTGTTTGGACTATGGAAACACACATACTACCAAATGAAAGATTGAACTCTCATCTTTCATCAGAAAAAAAAGTTTGTTTCTACCTTATTCCGTTCTTCAGTAATCAACAATAGAAAATGGTGTGCAACTGTGGTACTATTTACAATTATGTGGATGTTTCAAATACAGTTTTTCTTTTTGTAACGCTCCCATGCGTGCAAGGAGACGCAGCAGGATTTGCACAACAGATTAGTTTCACTTGCGATGGCTCATTTCGGGTGCAGACGTTACACTTTCTTGACGGCCTTTTTTCCGGGGAATAAATAGCAAGTAGCAGACTGTACCCACTCCTCCGATGAATATGCATTGGACTCGGGGCACTCTTCGTCGTCCGATTGAACGTCCGCCTGAGCGTGCTCGGTTGTGCTCCGCGTTAGCATTGCTCGCCGGTGAACCTTTATGACGTCGTCATAGCCGCCGCATCAACGCTTGCAACTTCAGCATCAACCTCGGAGTCACCATCATCATCATTGATGATGATCATCGTCGTCATCAATGTGCTCTTTAGCGTTGGTCGATGCCTTTCGTCTTTGAAAAAAATTCCCAAGTGTGAGCTGCTTGCAACCAGTCGTCATTGCTGCCATCTAGGGGCCAAAAATAGTCATTAGGCTAACTAGATCTGCTTGAAACTTTCACCACAGCTGGCCAAGGCTTTCCTCCACCCGTTTCAAAAAAAAAAAAAAAATTGGATGACGTCTTTTAACTCTTTCACTGCCAGACGTTTTCAGAATCGGGTTGTCCCCACTGCCAGCCGATTTAAGCATTTTGAGTGATCTTTCAAGGTCCACAGAAAATGTTGTGTTTGGACTATGGAAACACACATACTACCAAATGAAAGATTGGACTCTCAGCTTTCATCAGAAAAAAAAATTGTTTCTACCTTATTCTGTTCTTCAGTAATCAACAATAGAAAATGGTTACTTTCACCGAAATTCTCTGTTTTGACACAAAAAAACGGAGAAAAAGAGCTTTTTGTGAAACGATGTTATTTCATGCACTCTAGTGAATTGTACACTTCTTTTTGTCCATGAATGATGCCACAAACACCTAAATAGTGCTTTACTTCTGTAAAACGCTTTCACCAACAATGAAAAAGTGTTTTTTGATTGCAAAATACGTTTATTTCCATTCAACAGTGTAACAATTTGACAAAACAATTTCGCAAACTATTTACAAATGTGTGCAACTGTGGTACTACTTACAATTATGTGGATGTTTCAAATACAGTTTTTCCTTTTGTAACGCTCTCCTGCGTGCAAGGAGACGCCGGGACTCGCACAACAGTTTACTTTCACTTTCGCATTGGTCCGTTTTGCGTGCAAACGTTACACTTTCTTGACTGCCTTTTTTTCCGGGGAATAAAAAGCAAGTAGCAGACTGTACACACTTCCTCCGATGAATATGCATTGGACTCGGGGCACTCTTCGTCGTCCGATCGAACGTCCGCCTGTGCGTGCTCGGTTGCGCTCCGCGTTACGACACCGTCATAGCCGCCGCGTCAGCGGTTCCAATTTCGCCGTCAAGCTCGGATTCACCTTCATCATCATCGATGATGATCATCGTCGTCATCAATGTACTATTTTAGCGTTGGTCGATGCCTTTCGTCTTGTAAGTGTAGAGCTGCTTGCAAACGCTCGCCATTGCCCTCCTCCATCTAGCTCCATCTAACGTCTTCTACTGCCGCGTCAATGCTTCCCAACCACGGAGTCACCACCCTCATCTTCATCATCGATGATGATCATTGTCGTCAACAATGTGCTCTTTCAGCGATGCTTTTGGTCTTTGAAAAAAACGGCTCGGGCGTGAGCTCCTCGCGACCGGCCGCCATTTTTCCTTTGTCTTCCATTCTCATCTCCTGCTCGACGCTCTAGCTCCGCCTCTACTGACGCCCACCCGATCTTGTCAAAAGAGAGTCATCGCTGCCCTCTAGGGGCCAAAAATAGTTATTAGGCACAACAGACCGGCTGGAAACTTTCACCACAGCTCCGGAAGCCTTGCCCGCACCCGTTTCAAAAAAAAAAAAATAAAAAATTGGATGACGTCTTTAGACGTCATTGGCAGTGCTCTGTAGGTTTTTACTTGACGTTTATAAACGTCAATGGCAGTGAAAGAGTTAAAGTCATTGGCGGCCTTCCGTAGGTTTTTACTTGACGTCTTTTAACATCCATGGCAGTCAAAGAGTTAAAAGTCATTTTCTACTGAGAAAAGTACTGTTTAGGGTCTATTTGATATCAAAATGCAAAATATGGTTTATGTGGTGCACTTTTGTTGCTTTCGTTTGATTTCTTTTTACACGTTTTCTGTTCCTAGTTTGGTGTAGGGGGGTGTCCAGCTTGATTTAAAAAAAAAATCATTCCATCGGGCACCCGTTTATTGTTTTTGTTGTTTTTGGGATCAATCCTGGATGGGGTGGATTCCCTGGCGGGAGCTGCACGCCTTAAGCCCGGCAAGCCCCAGAAGATAGTTTAAGTTTTGTTTTATGTTTTGTTTCTAGGAACGTTTTGTTGGTGGACATGCTTTGGTGTGTTTTTGTGCAAAACTTTTGTTGCTTTGGTTTGCATTTTAGGTGGAGGGGTGTTACGGCCCACGTTGTTTCGTGCTCCTCCCTGATTGGTGGTCCTCGTCCCCCGCTCAGGCCTCCAATCTGTGCAAGGGAGGAGCACTAATTACCGCATTGGCTTCAGGTGTGCTCTTTCGTTTGTTTTGTGTTTAGTCCGCTGTCTTTCATGTAGAGCACCGTTTGCCATAATTCGTCTCTCCGCTCACCAACCATGACTCATTAGTGTTCCCAATAACAGTGTAGCGATTATTTGGGTTGCCGTAATGGCTTATGAGAAATTTAGATGGTACTGAGGGGAGTTGTAATTTCCTCAGCAACCTCTGGGGCACCACGTTGCCTTTTTTTTTTATAGGAGCAAAAATAAACGATCAAAATCCTATTATCAAGTATTCATAATCTGAAGTTGCTACTTTAGTTAATCATAAGAGAATTACTAAGTCACTCAGTAAACACAAATGATTCCGCAGAAATGGAATTTCTAGACAACAAATTTATTTAGTAAACACACATATATCAGTCACAGCCTAACCTATTGATGAAACGGAATAAAAATGCGAATCAAAGAAAACTTGCAACCTAACTAACTAAGATAAAAAAAAAGGTAGATGAAAAAGGTAGATGGGGGATAAAGATGGAAGCGTTTGACCTGTCAATTCTTTTATGTTTGAATAAAAGCGTTGCACCAGTAGTATATGGTCAGATTGCAATGGCAGTGCACTCACGGACTGGTTCAGTTGCACGGGAGAGAGAGACTCGAGGGTCGATCCTCGGTTGAATGCTGGAATGTTGCACTAGGTCTCCGGTTGGTGGCGTGGAGGTCGCGGCAGGTCCTTGTGTGAGCGCTGCGGTACGCCTCGGGTTACGGCTGGACAGACACGCGGGCCTTGGGGATGCGCATTGTGGCTGCGAGCTCTTGCTTAATGCATGCTTTGGCCGCGCTTGGTGGCTCAAGTCCGGGGCTCAAAGGGAGAAGCTGCATGGTCACCATCAGTGACCACGCTTCTAGTGATGATCAGGAAAAGTTCATGGGGCCAGACGTGAGGTAAAGGGCAGGGAAGAGTAAGCAGGAAAAGAGAGAGTCCTTGAGCAGTTCGTAGGGCGAAGGAGAGGGGAAGAGTTGCAGGAAAAAGAGAGAACGAAGTTCCTTCGCGCGCTGGCTTTTAAGCTGTGTCCCAGGGGGTGGGGCCGTAGTCCCGCCCCTTCCGTGCGCATGAAGTAGACTAGGTCGACTGAGACCAAGCTTTTGGGATAGTATTTGATAATTTTTTTATCAGAATTGACAAGCCAGATGCTTCATTCATCATTCTCAACACATTTCAAGCATTCCCGCGATCATAAAGTTATTGAATCCGCTAAGCTTACTAATTAGCTGAACTTAGGTGGCTACAGAAATTACACATATCATTCATTTGAGATAGACATACAGGTTGTGTACAAAGATAAACAACAGGAGTCACTTGATGTCAGTCGAATACATAGAGTCCGTGTATGTCCCGAGTTATGTAGACTTCAGCTTAATTAGGAGCGGCAGGATTTTTGAGGATAACCGATAGTGACCGCTGGAGGGCACTGTTGTACCATATAACTTCCAAGGGGGCATTGTTTTAAAAAAAAAACACACATGGTTAATTCCTTTGGATAGACCAGGTCTGGGGACTGCTTATCAGACAGGATTTCAGGTCTGTCGGAGCTGTGATATGCATTTCCTGGAGGTTATAAAACGAAATCCAGTCCCTGCTGGAGGGAAACTCAAAGAGTCCTTTTTGAACTGAAAAAACAGAGTTAAGACACGCACACACACATTCCCCAGGGGGGAAATGTTTAAAAAGGCAAATAAAATGGAAAAATTGAAGGTGACGGGCAATATTCGTTACAACAGTAGTTTCCCTATTTGTGTAGTCAGTATTTGCTCGGGTCTCACTTTCACAGTTGGGACTTCTTTGTCGTGAGGTGTAGTGTTGTCGTGTGTCCTTCCCATGTCTACCCGTTTGTGCCCACTTTTCCACGCCCCCCCGTCCCTACCCCCTGCATCTCCTCCATGTGTGCTACCCATGCCACATCAATTACGTGCCACCCGGCGTGTAACAAATAAGAAATATATTTGAACATTAATAGCTAAGACAACAGTATAATAGTGAAAGATTGTTTGGTATAGAGTAAAATGCATATTGTGATTTGATATGCGAATGAGTGTAACCGTAGCTATAGGAATGTCATAGGCTGTAATAAAAGTTGTATTCATGTAATGTCGAAGAAGACGAGTCAGTTTAAGATGACGCAAGACATGGTTGCGCACCACGAATGCTGTGTAACATTTTTGGTTAATGTGCTTTGACAGGCCTACAGTGTGTGTGTGTGTGTGTGGGGGGGGAGTAGATATGTTGCACGACAGATGACTTGGCCCACCATTCTCGTCTGTGTAACATTAGCGACTGGTAAGTAAAGCTATAACACAATGTGCTCCATGACATATGTGCATGAATATTTATGCGTTCATGGTCCGAACAGTTGACTTGGAATCTAAGCTTGCCATACGAGCAAAACAAAGGCGATGTTGCTGAAAGTGAGATGATTTAGTAATTATCTACTTCAAAAGCAAGTTAGTTTATTAATTACATTTTACCTCTCACCCAACTGCCTTGAGGAACCAAAGTCCCTCCATCCAAAAATGTGATGCCAGTGTGCATGTGGCTCCCTTCCTCTGTCCGTGCTGCCAAAACTACAAAGTCTTTAGAGACACTGCAAGTTTCCTCAGTTCATTTCCCAAGCGTTGGAGCTTACAGGAATCTGCGGCTCGTCCTGGCTCTTTGTCATACCTTACTTCACTTTGACTTTCACTTCACTTGCACAAAAGCTGCTGTGCCTCAGGCTCACCTGGAATCTATCCAATAATGCCCCTTAGAAACCGGTAAGCGGAGGTTCGACCACAGCCGTATATTTCTACTGGCCGTGGTCGGCTCTCTTGTGGCTGCTATGTCGTGTCTTGTGCTAAAATAGTCCTCAAAGACACAATTCACACTTGTAGGAAGTTGGAACAAGTGTGCTGTTGTGTCCCGAGGCCAATCAGTACTTCTCGGAGTAAGTGAGTGCAAGTTTGCACCTTGCAGTTTATCTACAGTCCTATAGGAAAGAAACACGGGCACAGTTGTAAGGAATAATTTATGGTGTGTTCAATGCTCTTGAGCTCCCCCTCTTCAGTTCTATCCATGCATCCATTGGAAGTTTAGGAACTGCAGCCCGTCCTTGCTAATTTTGGGTGAAATGCAGACCGCACCGTGGGCAAATCCCTAGTTATGAAGCGTAATTTAGGTTAAACAACTGAGGTATTATGAACTGTTAAGAAACAACAACAACATCACTTCAGTTTTTGAGTAATGCGTTACGTGTTTCACATGCAGATATACAACTTATTGTCTTTGCTCAAAATTGGCTCAGTCCGTGCATGAGATGAGGTGAATTGGTAAATTGCAAGATCTTCCCTTGTGGGTGATTTGCAGGAGCAATTGGAGACCGCCTTATACCAATGAGGAATTCCCCCGACCAAGTTGTGCCGCACAGTTAGAGGGTTGGTATTAACTCATTCAAACCAAAAAACATGTAAATACGGTTTTTAATACTTTTTCCTATACTCCCGAAAACAAAGTTTGTATGTGTTTTTTTTTATATGCAAGAGCAACCAGAAGGCTTTGATGCTTCTTCTGACATAAAGAGGTGGCTTAAAGCAATGCTAGTTATTACAAAAAAATGGCCAGCAGGTGGCAGCAGAGTATAAGAGATCATCCAGTGTTTTCAACAGGAATTTGAATAATGATGAAACTTAGATATATTCTAATGCTAATTGCTGCAAAATGGAAACAGATACAAATATACTATTTTTACTGATGAAAGAAGAGACTCTAATCTTTCTTTTGGGTAGGTTTCATGTTTTTTTATAGCAATAGAACACAATATGATGTGGGATTTGCAAAAACAGTCAAAATCCAGTAAAACAGTCGGGAGCGAAGGGGGTTGCTTCTGTGAAAATGGCTGGAAGTGAAGTGAGTTAAAATACATGATAAGGATACACATGACTGCGAAGTGCTGAATCTGTCTCCCTGGGCCATCCACCAAAATTGCATTACACCAAATGTGCCACAATTTAGACCTGGTTTTATAGATTCTAAATATCTAGTCTACTTTTTTCCCACTAATTTGTCAGATGTGCTGGGGGTGCTTTAGCCCTGTCTGCCAGAACGCCCAGCGAGGCGTAGCGCTGTTCCAAATAGTACAGTACCAAGCAGCCACTGAGACAGACAAACAAAAAGCTCTACCTCAGAATTTTGAGGTGATTACCAATAAACCGAAAATGGGATAGTAATCCAAGGAGGAATTCTAGACAGTCTCACATGAACTCGAAAGAACAATCTGGCAAAGAGTGAGCGAACATGCGATGCCTTAATAGTGCCTGATCTGTTCTGTCCAGTACTTAATGAAAAGCCTCTGCCTCAGATGAATTACATGCTTCCAAAAATAAGACTTCACCGCTTTTAGTTTGATGTCACCATCAGTTTAATACCCAGAATGCGTATCTTCTGTTATCGACTCTCCGCTTTAATGGCCTTTCCTGAACAAGCAACATTCAAACGGAGCTTCATTGCATTTTTGCTGTTGTTTTAATCGCTCACACAGCCACACAGTTTAATTGTACTTTTCTACGCTATATTATGGAATCAAACAACTAATTCGAATATAGATCACTGTACACATTTTTTCAGGTGTGTACGGCATATTTGACACGGTCAGAGAGGTTAATAATAATGCAAGCTAAATATAAGAAATATTTTATTTAGCTTGCAGTTGGAAGTGAAACTGAGCTGAGCGGTGTTTTACATCGGCCACCCCTTTTACATTGAATATTATTATTCATAATTATTATTCTTATTATTATTAATATTATAAGAACCTTCGTGCACTCACCACCTCCCACTACAACTCCCGTGCTATAAAAGAGAGCAGAATTCATGACTGTGGTAGGTTGCATGATATTGTGAAGCGTCGTTGCCTTGTGTCCTTGTTAAAAGGCCTCTCTGCCGTTTATGTGTCTGCTGACACTGTGAACTGTGGCCTTGGGATTTATAACATCTCATTACGGAACTATCATAAAATCCATGTTTATAAATGTTAATGCTTATGATTTATATTTAAATGACAACTATATGTCACATTTGAAAGGTGTGTAAATGAGGGGTTGACGGCAACAAAGGAAGGAGTGGAAAGACCGATGAATGGGGATGTCAGATGTGAGGAACATTTTGAGAGTAAAAATGAAATCACTGACGACTTTTATTCCTGAATTTTACCCTTTTTTTCTCTCCACCTTTGGTGAGCGCTGATGAAAACGTGTGCCATGTGGCCTTTTGATAATCAATGATGCTAATTAGTCCTTTAGCCACAGGCGGAAATGCCATTTTGGGTTTGAGTGGGAACCTCTGCTCATTCCATGTTGTATTGAAAAAGTGATGTAATGGAACTTATCATGTTACATTTACCGACAAAGGTGGAAATACAATTTAAGTATTTTATGAATTACACAAAATTGGATTGTGGAGTACAGCCAGCCTCTCAACTACATGTACAAAAGTAAATATGTACTGTTATCACTACGTGTTGGATACACCGTGTGTATGTCACCGCAGGTCAACAACAAGCCAAACTGGGTATTCATGAGCCAGGAAACTGAGCGCTCCTTTATTACAGTTGTTGTGTTTGCTTACAGTGAACGACTGTGGCATGAACTTGACGAAAATGTCAAGCGAAACTAAAAATGAAGAAAAATAAAATGTGTATTCGCTTTTGATAACTAAACAAATGCACCAAGATGACTAGCGCCATAGAACAGGCATAAATGCTAACTCTGGTGCTACAAAGGCTAATTCGATCATTAGCAGCATTGCTATGCTAATATAGTGCTCTGAGCTAGCAAGCAAGTTTCAGGAAGAACACTTATCAAAAACGATCTTCAAAACAGATCTTTACACACTTCTAAACACAAAAAAAAACTTTCTTTAGGAGGTGTATGAAAAAGAAACACAACACAGGAGGTCCAGTTAGGATGATAAGTAAACACTAATTCTGCCATCCACAATACACTGCAATTTCCAACTACTGATTACATTTTCAAACTAATATACAGATAAACAAATGCGGACTAGATATAAATGATTTAAATGGTCAAAAGGAGTGCACTTATAGCGCTTTAATTTAAACCATATGGTGCTCAAAACGCTTTACAAAGGCAACACAATGACCTTTTTAGCTTTGAATAATACACATGAATTTTGTCATTTTAAACTCATTTGCTCCCAAAAACGTATAAATATGTTCTATTTTTAATAGTTCCAGTCTCCCCAAAACGTATTTATATTTATAATGAAATTTTTGCACAAAAGGAATCTCTTGGTTCTGATGCAACTGCGCTACAAAGCACAATGCTCAAAAGCCATTTTAAAGCAATAAAAATGTCCACTGGAGGGCAGTAGCGCATTTGATAAGAGCTCAACTAGGCCCATGAAAGGAAGTAAAGTGAAGAAAAATTGTCAGGAAGCCGGCAGTTGGAGGGAAATTGTGAAGAAGAGAGAGAAAAACGTGGAGAATGATGGAAAACAAAAGGCAAACGACGCTGGAGGAGTGTTTTGGAAAGAAAACGCCACAATCGTCAAAGAAAGACTCAAATAAATGTGGATGAGACACACATACTGGGAGCCACCTCATTACACCGGGAGCAGCCGAGAGCCTTCCCCGGACCCAACAACCCATGGAGGTAGCTTCTAGCTTACCTTATTTTAGCTTGAACAATAAATAATAAACACATATTTCTATAAATTTGCAAGTGTGCATCCAGTCACAGTGTTGACACAAGTGGTTGCGTCACCAGCACAAAAAAAGGTGAATAGAAGCATTTTTTTGCACTTCGCACTGCAGCTACACAATATATTGTAAGGTTATTGATTATATCTATAAGTTACAGGTAGTACATCCATCGTCAAACGTGTCACCACTTGTGTTGGCACTGCAAGGAAAGGTGAAGTAAAAAAAAAAAAAATCCACTTTGAACTACAGTTACAAATTATGATTTGTAGTAATTGATCCTGTTTCAATAAATGACATGTCGTGTATACATAAGCAAAGATGTTACCACACGTGTTGGGGGTGCAAAGGAAGGTGAATATAACTTTTTTTTTTTAAATGTTGCAGCAATATATATATATTGAAATAGCAGTTGTGTATATTTCTATCATTTACAGGTCGTGCATTGAGAAGTTTTGATCAACCAGGCTGGCGTTTTGAAAATTGGCAACCTAAAAAAAAATCCCCTTCACGGCAGCTCCTGGACCGCACAGTGCTGCTGCACAGCTGAAGTCTAGGAATCACTTCCAAGCAATTTTGCAATTCCTTCATTTCAATATAGACACACCATATGTTGGAAACAAAATTGACAAAGTTCAGCATGTGTTCAACTACTTGATACAGAATTTCAAAACACTGTATCAATCGTATGAAAATATCTGCATTGATGAGGGTGTGATAAAGTGGCGAGGCCGCTTCTCGTTCAGGGCCTACAACCCACAAAAACCCGTAATTGTCCACTTCATGGACAATTTCTATAATTCCATTGAGTTGTGCGAGCGTCTGATTGAGGCACAGATCAACATTTGCGGGACCCTAAGAAAAAACGTGGGGGAGCCTGATGTGATCCGAGAGGCAACAAAGAGCAGCATGGGGGGCAGAGGCCAAGATTTCCTGCCATTATGGAGACGTTCTGGTGATTGCGTAGCTGGATAAACGCCACCAAGATGTCATGACAAAAGTGGATGTGTGGAGGAAAGAACACAAAGAAAAGGTGTGTGTGCTCAAACCAAGTCTGTGTTGTAGACTACAACGCTTACATGAATGGGGTAGACAAACTGGACCAGAACACTGCATACATGAGAAGGGCTCTAAACTGACCCCAAAAAATTTGCAGAAGGAAAATTTAGAATTTTGTAGAATTTTGTAGAAGCAAAGCATTATTTAGATGTTTGGGATGTCACATAAGCAAAAATTTGATAAATGATTTTTCCGTTTTTTTCATCAGAAATTGAAAAATTGCTCAAACTAAGCTATTTTCTAACGCTGATTTCTAAAGAACAGAAAAAGATTTCAACCAACTTTTTTTCCTGCTGAAAAAAGGGAGTCTAATCTTTCTTTTGGTGGGTGTGTTTTTGGTGGGTCCATGTTTATATAGCAATAGAACCGAATATTCTGTGGGCCTTCAGTCAATCAGTCAAAGTCCAGTAAAACGGCCGGGAGCGAAGGGGGTTGATCCAGTGAAAATGGCTGGGAGTGAATGAGTTAAGCTTCTATGACTTTTTATGACCTTTTTAACTCATTCACTGCCATTGACGGCTATAGACGTCAACAATTCTTTTTAACTATTTCTATTAGTTTAACATATTTTTCCACTTTTGTTAACAAGAGTATGCAAACCTAGATTTTTTTATTATACATTTAGAACAGATATAAAATTAGTGACTGATCGTGAGTTAACTAGTGAAGTCATGCGATTAATTACAATGAAAAATTTTAATTGCCTGACGCCCCTAATTAAAAATAAATAAATAAATAATTCCCGCTTCAGGCGTCGTAATGAATCGCATGACTTCAATAGTTAACTCACGATTAATTACACATTTCATATCTGTTCTAAATGAACAATAAAAAAAATTCTAGGTTTTCATACTCTTGTTAACAAAAGTGGAAAAAATTTTAAACTAATAGAAATAGTTCAAATGAATTTTTTAGGTCTATAGCCGTCAATGGCAGTGAACGAGTGTGTGTGGCACTATGGTAAAAGTGAATACACAGAAATAGTCCCCCCGCCATAATTTTATTTTCATTTATGTTTTAAAGCCATTTTCTACAGATAACTACTGTTTAGTGTCTATTTGATACCAAAGTGCAATATACGTTTTCGCCAGTAGATGGTGCTTAGAAGCTTGCGTATCAGAGAGCAGTGTATAACGGACGGCGGTCGAGGAAGACAAGCAAGAGGATGATGACGCATGACACGGTCGCACACCGCGAACGCTGTTTAACTTGTGTATTAATTACTGTGCTTTGACAAGCAACAGTGGACGAAATAAAAATGTAAATATGTTGTACGGCAGATGATTTAGACCATCATTCTTGTCTGTGTAACATGGGCAAAAACAAATATAAATAAGTTAGCAGATGAACATTGGAGCTCTTGCTAGTTTCATCAATATGAACACAATCACAAAAGGTAAAAACATAGTTGACTTGAAGGTGTCATACTGTATGTAAAATTAGAGACATGTTGAGAAATAATGACGTTACACTTTTTTCTCTCTAATTTGAAGGGAATTTGGGGAGATTGTGATAGCACATAAATGTTCCCCAAAAGGCCATTTTTTTTGCAACACAAAAAAGTTTACTACTCCGGAACCACATACTGATTTTCACGTTTTGGTGGTGCTTTGTACTCAGGTTGAAGTAGACTTTCATTTTTGAGAAATCTCGACACTAGGGATGCTTGATTATGGAAAAAATAATAATCACGATTATTTTGGCAATAATTGAAATCCTGATTATTTAATTGATTATTTATTTATTTGGTACAAAACAAGAAAATGTTTACGCATGTAAAAATATTAAGAGCAATTTAAAAATAAAAACACTATAATTATTTATTTATTTATTTATGTTGGCAAAAACATGAAGTTAGAGTGCAGCTTAGAGTAGGATGGTCATTTATTTTTTGGTTCGAAACCAGAAAATGTTTACACATTTAAAAATATTAAGACCAATTTAAAAAAAAAGAAACATCATAATTATGTAAGTTCCTTTTGGACGAATCAGAATTTATAATAATACATATTTAGAATAATATACATGCATTTATTTATTCATGTTGGCAAAAACTTGAAGTGGGAGTGCAGCATGTGCACTGCGCAGTAGTAAATAAAATACTTTGAAACACTATGATAATGCAAGTTCCTATTGGATGAAACAAAATTTATTAAATTATTATTTTTTTTAAAGGTGCAAATCTGTCAATTTAAACAGCTCAAGAATTTGTATTAATAATCTTTATTTTTACGATGATGCTGATTTTGTAATTGTGGAGTGTAATAATTGAAATTGTAATTGCATTTTGATTAATTGCACAGCCATACTTGGCACTTTGTACCCTGTATACGGTTCACAAATTCATTAAGGAAAGAGAAACTTCATGGAAAAAGGCGTAATTCCCCCCCCCCACACATAAATATGGAGAACTTGCCATATGCACTGGGGAATAGGCCCATCTCCAATCTGTTCATACAAAGGTAAATTGACGAAATCCTTTCAAATGATGAATAATTCAAGTGAAAAAAGGGGTTGAGCCGACCACCTCATTGATTCCAGAATTGATTAAAAGATGTGTTGAAATGTTATTTTCCGGTCAATGCGAACCTCGCAATGTGAAAAGTGCCCCTCTCCAAAAAGACATGCTGCTAACACACTGATATCATCAGCCTATCAGCAGATAAGCAGCCAGTGAAGTGAGTCCTGACACTCTTCGGCATTAAAGTTCAATGAAAGCTTATTAGTTTGGGGGAGTGTGCCCTGTGGTGCGTTTCAAACACACGCCTCACTGTTGGCCATAGCTCTGAAGAAGGATTCATAGAAAAACAGTATGCAAACGATATGTGCTCATCAATAGAGAGGACCAAAACTGCCCAAATTTAAAATAACTAACTAACTAAATAAATAAATGACTAAAAGTGAAAATAAAAATGGATATAAAAAAAATCATTCAAAAATTAAATTAAAAAATAAATATAAATGGAAATAAAAACAACAAAACATTTAGATATACATAAATACATTCGTATTAATTATATTTTTTATATCCATTTTTATTTTCAGTTTTATTCATTTATTAATTTATTTAGTCAATTATTAATTTTAATTTTGGCAATTTTGGTCCATACTGCCAGGACGAAATGTTATTCAAATGAGGGGGCGGTCCTAAGCACGTCTTGGGTTGGACTCCGCCGTTGCAAGCGGCCTTTTATTTGTCGAGTGAGCGGGTCGGCGAACAAGGAAGTCTCGCCGGCTTGCATGGAGAGCTTCAGCAATGGACGACCATTGAAAGACAGTTTGCAACGGCGGAGTCCAAACCAAGACGCGCTTAGGACCGCCCCCTCATTTGAATAACATTTCGTCCTGGCAGTATGGAGCAAAACTGCCAAAATGAAAAAATAAATAATTGACTAAATAAATATTTAGGCAGGGGGCGCGCGCCGTTTTGGGGTGGGGGGCGCTCCTGGCTCCTGTGTTTGCTCTCTAGTAAATAAATAAAAAAATTAATTGATAAATGACGAAAAGTGAAAATAAAAACGAATATAATGGATGGATGGATAAAAAATATAATTAAAAAATTAAATACAAATATATATATATATATATATATATATATATATATATATATATATATATATATATATATATATACACACACAAATATATATATATGTGTGTGTGTGTGTTTATTTCTATTTCTATTTCAATTTATTAACTTTTTTATTTGATTTTTGAATTATATTTTTTATAGCCATTTTTATTTTAACTTTTAGTCATCTATTCATTTAGTCATGTATTTTGAATTTTGGCAGTTTTTGTCCTCCATACATCAAGGCAAACAAACCACTGTAAACTCACTTTCTTGGCTTAGAAGTGAGATGAAGGTGATTTGCGCCACATGATTACATTTCCTTCCTGTTAAGGTAAATCTGACTCTTATCCACTGATATTCTTTAATCACCCCATGTGAACATGAACCTGTTTGCAATTAAGACGTTTTTTTGTTCTGGTAGTTGTTGAAAATTTGCAAAGGCTCAATGGTACTGAAACAAAATGTTTTAAGTAAATAAATGTTTTATAGTTTTGTAAACCAGGAAGAGCAACATTGAGGAATCATCAATTAATTGTACCGAGCAATCATATCGTTGAGCAGTCAAAAGATTTAAAATCCCTTACCTGGTACAGATAAAATAAGGCCAATCTATATCATGAAAAGCAAACGTACCACCTGCCTGTGTCCGTGCTGTTGTCATGGTAACCATGACCAAGGGCACACCAATCTGCTTTGCGGAGAGAGAAAAGGCAGAAAAACAATTCACCATCAGCTAGCTAATTAAACGACAAACAAGGCAAAAATGAAAAGGGTCACTGGAAGGTGTTTTTTTTCTTTTTTCTTCATGCAACGCTGTGGAAAGCGCAAATGGCATTAAAACCACAACATAGTGAGTCATCAGAGGGCACGTGAGGGAGAATATTTCATAGATAATTAAGCTGGTAGGATGGTGGGCTTTGTCATCATCATGGGGGACACAGGCGAAGGTCTCTGGAAATAAACAAAACTGGTGATATTGAACATGCTCTCAATTTCTTCTCATGCAAGTGTAATTAATTAAGTGGAACAGATCACTCTCTGGTCAGATTGTGTTTAGAATTTCCTCTTCCTCTAAAGCACAGTATGCACAACAGACCAGTTTCACGTGAAGAAATTTCACACTCACAACCACACCTATGGACAATTTGGAGTGTTCAATTAACCTGCCATGCATGTCTTTGGAATGTGGGAGGAAACCGGAATACCCGTTGTGATTGGCTGGCAACCAGTTCAAGGTATAACCCACCTGCTGCCCAAGTTTTTTTTTTTTTATCAACATCTTTTGCCCGCCAAATTTGAAGCGAACTTGTTATGTGTTAATTCTTTCAACATTTAATGTTATGGGCGGAACGGGGGTTTCACACCAATTGATGTAATGAGTGCCTCAACTGCTACAATGTTTGTTTGTTTTTTCAAGATTGAATCTTTTTTTATTTGAAGCACATGTATATTGAAAAAAATTGTGAGGAAGATGCAGTATGGTCTCGCTGCTCAAAAGGTATTGAAAAAATGGTCTTTGTATTTTATTTTTTCTGTCCTTTTTGTTTTGTCAACTAAACACAAATCGCTCTCATCTAATTTGCTTCCGTTGAGCAACTGGGATGAAAATAAGACATATTACATAGCATCCTGGATTGCTACGGCATGGATATTAACATTAATATATATATTTTTTTTTAGGTAAGGTATAGTTATTGTATTTTTGTTTTTGCAAAAAAAAGTCAAATAATGAACATTTCTTGACCTCATTTTAATGACTATGCAAGGTAACTTTTTCCATATTGAGGTAGTAAAAATAAATTAAAAAAATAGTCGTACATACTGTACATATTTATTTTTTCTGCACCAGAGATTGAAAGCTGTTTGATAAATTATCTCATTCATTTTCCCTATCTATATAGAGAAATATCAATGTTTTGTATTACCTCCTTTGGTCGTTTTGAGAGAGCCACAGATGCAAGGAGTATTGTGGATTATTGGTCACCCCTCGACACAAATAACTGGTTAAGGGTTGGCTACAGCAATCTTCCCACAGTTGACAACATACAATATCTACAGAAAAAACCCATTTTATTCTATACCAAAAAGGTTTAAGTGCAAAATGTACGTTGGAGAAACAACTGTGATTGATTTCATCTCCCACATAGTTACGCGCAAGTCATGCACTCAAGTGGCTGTTCAGTGAGAACCGGGGTCAGCAAGATGAGCGAGAAGATGAGAAATATATAGCTCCACAGGATGTCATTTTACAGTAGATCCTTGGAATATTGATTTATTTTTTATTTTTTTTTACTTGGCCACAGCCTGTTCTCTTACATTAATGCGAAAGGATACAATGTCCCTTTAGATTTATGTTAATGTCTTTATCGGATCCAATCATTTATTTCCTTTTTTTTCTTCTGGAGAGCTCAGTATTGTTCATTTGGTAATTTTACCGATTTGACATGTCATCATCATTGCTCTCCTTTATTTTATTTATTTTTTGTATTTATTTTTTGTATGAGGGTGAGTATGTGTATGTGCATGTGTGTGTTCGTGCGTGCGTGCGAGTGTGTGTGTATTCATTAGTTCACCTAAAACCTATTAAAAAATCCCATACCGTTCACCTAAACCTTCCAGCCAGAGTTGCGAGGCCGTCAGGAGACCCGAGGAAGGACCAAAGAAAAGAAAGGAAAGTGAAATCCAGCACCGACCAATCATTTATTTCCTACATCTTGAATGTCCTGGAGGAACTTATTAGTGTGTGATCAACAAGCGGAGGAAAAGTTGCCCTGACCCCTTTTATGTTGTTTCTGCATTAAACAGGCGCTGGCATTTCTAAACTTTAATATATCCCATAATGTAATTATAATTGACATTAGTTTTTCCTGGTGGGTGGAAAATAAATGGCAGGTTGATTATTCCCATTCAACATGGCCCATGTAATGATGAAGCCGGGTAACCTCAAACTATAAAAGACAGAGCAAATACATTAATCATCGGGTTCATTTTAAGCCCAGCTGCGCTTTCTTCCCCAGATATCGGCTCATTATCATTGAAAGCCAACTTTATTTTCACACTAGGAACGATAATGATGTTTTGTGATTATTGCCATTATTTTTGGGTTGCAAACTTTATGAGCAACAACTTTCAAAAGAACAATCACCTCTGGCAAGCAACATTTTGGCTAATATACATTTACTTTTTGCTAAATCAAAGTAACAACTAGTGATATAAAGCCCTAAATAAACCAAACATATATTTCCTTTAAAATCATAGTTATAGCAGAGATTATTCACTATATTATGATATATTTATTGTTATTACCACCCAAAGACAGCTGGAATAGGCTCCAAAACGCCCACGACCAGAGTGAGAATAAGCGGTTCTAAAATGGATGGGCGGATTATTGATTATTTTTCCACATTGTTTCTGCAGACTGACGTAGCAATAAGTGAGAGCCAGGAGGAAAGAGTGTATATAGGATAGAGAATGTCCCAAGTTTAGGATAATTTCACACTTAACTCATTTACTCCCAGCCTTTTTCACTGAAGCAACCCCCTTCGCTCCTGGCTGTTTTACTGGATTTTGACAGATTTTTCAAGGCCCACAGAATATTGTGTTCTATTTCTATAAAAACATGGAACCTACCAAAAGAAAGATTCAAGTTTCTTCTTTCATCAAGAAAAAAAAGTATATTTCTATCTGTTTCCTTTTTTGCAGTAATTAGCATTAGAATGTAACTAAGTTTCATCATTATTCACAAATCTGTTTAGAACTGAGAAATGAGCTTTTTTCAACATGAACCCGGTTGATCTCTTTTGCTCTGCTGCCACCTGCTGTCCGTTTTTGTATTAACTATAATTTCTTCAACCGTTCTCTGCAGTTGAGAGGCTGCATCAAACAGCCTTCTGTATGCTCTAGCATTAAAAAAATCCCTCATAAATACGTATGTGAGACACTTTAAAACATTTAAAATAGAACATATTTATGTTTTTGGGGAGAAAATGAGTTAATAAAAGGAGCTAAAATGAAATGTACCTATTGCGAACAATCACCATCTTAAGTTGTTTACAACTGCAATGTCTACGGTAAAGTAAATATCCTTAGCTAAGTTAATATAGTCTACCTCTGTTAGTTTAGGGGTCAGACAACTCAAGCTCAGCTTTCTAGCGGTATATTTCCTATGTTACAATGCGTGACCGATGCGAGGTAAACGGCACAGCTAGCTTCCAATTGTGGTTGCGGACCAAGCAAAAAAGGTGAGTGCATTGTATGTTTAGCGCTTAGATAGCATTTAGCATTAGCGATTGATGTGCAAGTTGGCCGTATTTGGCACTCCCCCCATGATTGACTAGCATTGAAATTTATTGTATTTATTTTATAATATAACAGCTCCAGCTAAGAACCCCGAATGACATTATACCAATGGTGTGAAAAAGGTAATCAGCAGAGCCAATTAGAAGGAAATAACTGTGTAATCATCAGATGAGCTGACTTTGGATCATCTCATATGGTACGTTGTTAGCGGAGCCTGATATTGGTGGCCTGAACTAATGTTATGCTTCATTTCAACTTGTTGGTATCATTTAATTAAAAACAATTATGAATTAACTGAGTACTGTTTATTATTAATAATGTGGGAACTTGTGTCAAATGTGAAACTTGATAAATCATGATTTTAATTTATATGAACTCATTACCTTCCAGCAGTTTTCACTGAAGCAACCCCCTTCGCTCCTGGCTGGTTTACTGGATTTTGACTGACAGAGGCCCACAGAATATTGTCTTCTATTCCTATAAAAACATGGAACCTACCAAATCAAACCATATGTGAGTCTCTTCTTTTATCAGGAAAAAAAAGTTTATTTGTATCTGTTTCTGTTTTGAAGCAATTAGCATTAGAATATAGCTAAGTTTCATTAATACTCACAAATCTGTTTAAAACACTGGGGAAAAGAGCTTTTTTTGCAACATGGCCCTGGCTGATCTCTTATACTCTGCTGCCACCCGCCGGCCGTTTTTTTGTAATAACTACCATTGCTTTAAGCCACCTCTTCAGCTCAGAGGTGTTTATATGTTTTTGGGAGGAAATGAATTAATCATTTATAGGGGTCTAACAAAGTAGAGGCAAGTTTGGTGGTAAACAATGACTGAATACAAACTTCAAGTTTAATTTATGAGCTGCATGGTTATATGGAATGTTATATATTAAAACAATTAATATATAATATATTAATTTAGAGAATCAAAGAAAACACAGTCATGGGGATCTCTGCTTAAGTATCTATACACTCTGTTATGTCAATCATCAATGGCCAAAGTAAATGTTTATTTTATTAATCAGCCATTTATTATGCGAAACACAGCAGCCAGCCGCGGGGTCATATGAATAGTTTTCAATTTTGAATGCCTTTTTAAGATGATGATTGCTGCCAAATTAACGACCCCTAATTATAAATTGGCGGAATGGGTTTCAATTCCTTATTTTTCAAAATTATTCTCACAATAAAAAGGTGATACCGTTCCTTCTTTTCTCCGTTCCCAACCTTCTTGGTTTGTTCATCCAGCTGAGAAGAGCGCGATTATACAACTCTGTCACCCAAGAAATGTTGACATTTTATTTCCTCCCAGACAAAGAGCCAGTGATGGGTGATGAGTTTGTAGCTGCTGAGGGATTTGACAGACTCTGGGGGAATAATAAAGCAATTTCAGCCTGTCAGAGAGGTCTGAACAAAGGAAAGGAAAATCATATTTTAGGAGGATAGAAACCTGTAATTGATACTTTGGTTCAATGGGGAGTTGGGATTGGTTGTAATATTAGAGTTAGCCCACTGAACATCTTAGCACTTTTTGAAAAATATTTACATGTTGTCTTCCATTTCTATCTTTAACATCCATTCATTTCAATGGGGGTATTCGACCCCTGGTCACCCGCCATTCATTTCAATGGGGGATTTCGACCCGTGGTCACCCGCCATTCATTTCAATGGGGGATTTCGACCCGTGGTCACCCGCCATTCATTTCAATGGGGGATTTCGACCCGTGGTCACCCGCCATTCATTTCAATGGGGGATTTCGACCCGTGGTCACCCGCCATTCATTTCAATGGGGGATTTCGACCCGTGGTCACCCGCCATTCATTTCAATGGGGGAATTGGACCCGCGGTCACCCGCCATTCATTTCAATGGGGGATTTCGACCCGTGGTCACCCGCCATTCATTTCAATGGGGGAATTGGACCCGTAGTCACCCGCCATTCATTTCAATGGGGGAATTGGACCCCTAACTTGCTGCACATCATTTCCATCTGTGTCTGTCTGGCCAAACTGTAAAGATCTTTCTCTCCTTTTTTTGCTGTTCCACCTGGCATACGTCATCATCTCAGACATTGTATTCTTATCTCCTCTCCTCACATCAAACATCGTAGTTATCAGACAAGTCCCTCACTTTTATGTCCAATGAGAAGCACACATTAAAAGATGCCGTGACAGTCGTGCCTGCTACCATCAGCGGCCTCAAAAGCTTTTTATGGCATTTTTACCTTGACATCCCATCCATCATTACCTGTCACATCATAAAGTTCTAGTTCTCCTGTTATTTTGCGCATCAATCAACATTTGTGTGTGTGTGTTTTTTACTACCACTTAAACTGAGCAAATTACCTGCTGAGTCATACTTGGGCCGTGTGGTGACAGCAGGCTTGCGTGATTAAAAAAAAAAAACAAGAAGAAGAAAAGAAGCTCTTTATTGTGGTAATTTGCCTTTCAAAAACAATAACTTTAAACCTTTGCTCTCCAGGTGCATTAAATTATTTTTGACATGCTGCTTGAAAGTAGAAACTGGCTGCATAATCAACCGCAGGGTGACATTTAAAACATGAAAAAAAAAGAGCTTTGTGCTCTAAGTTTGGTGGTGGCGTATGTTGCCAGCATGTGGACGTGATGAAAATGCAACTAAAAATGAAGGATGCTAGAAATGGCAGGATGCATACATTGCTTTTAAGAGGGAGAAGCCCTAAGTGATGTAGGACATGATTTTAACAGTAGGTTGTGAAGATGACTTAACCCTGGAAGCTCCATGAAGTAAAGAAACCATTCAATTAAATTAGTAAGATTCCAGCATTGCCTGCCCATGTGCGATATCACAGCAAATGTAGTGGGATTCATTGTTTTGGCCAGGGATGGGCGAGTATAGATACCAGGTACTCACAATGGGAGCCGATACTGGTATGTAAGGCCGCCATCTTGTGGCAGCTTTACAATCAAGAAGTAGAAATTAGAGGAATAGACAATTGACATTAATTACATGTAATTTTAACGAAAATGTTATATTGGGATAGACAGGTCTTTCTTTAATAAAATTATTTGTCATTATTTTTTACGGGGAAATTTTATGTATCAAAAGTACTTGTGTGCATTGGTACTTGGTATCGGCGTCAGTGACTACTGAAGAGTTAAGTACTCGTACTGGCAGGGCTGGACTGGCCATCTGACGTTCAGGGCAGATGCCCGGTGGGCCGGTCATCTTTGGGGCATATATATATATATTTATATGTTTTTTTAAACAGGACCACACAATTCACGCTGAATTAAAAGCCAAGGAATAAAAGTATATAATAATAAGAGGAGACTTAAATTCAGAGGGACCAGTCTGTTAATACATTTCGAATATAGATAGCAAAGTGAAACATCATCAATAAACATGAGTGGCAAAACTACATGCTAAGCAAGAGTTGGGCAGCAGGCCTAAGTCAAAATGCCATGGCCGATTTTTTTTGTGCCAGTCCAGCCCCGCGTACTGGTATCGGTCTCGGTAGAGTTTTGGCAATTTACAAGAAACCATGCTTAATGTCTGTTTATGCTTGCGTAATAATTGACACAAATGGTCAACTTAAAAAAGACTGTTAAAATGTGTTATAAGTGAGTTTATTTTATAAACAACAAATAATCCTATTTGTGGGGATTCAACCCCTTTAGAGGCCAGTATGCCCACATAATCCATTTTTTAAATATATTTAAATATTAATTTTCTTTATACTTGCATAAAAACAAAATAAAACAAACTCAAAATAGCGAAGGACACCAACATATCTCATTGAAAATCATTGAAACCTAACCATTTTCAAAATCCCATTTTATCTTAATAAACTAATGCATTCATTGATGTTAACATTTATTAAGGTATTGCTGCCTTTAATTTAAAATGTGCCCAGCAGATTACGCCTCTGTTTTCAATCATTAGATGCAAGGCGCAACGCGAGTGACAGCACCTACAGTTCAGTCTCTTGTCCTAACAATAATAAACAGTGCAAATGAATCCGGCTGTGTCCTGATTTCTATGCATTGCAGATAGAGTATCTACTCATAGATTGAAGGACGCTCGGGGATGGGAGCCATTTAATCAAAATTGTTCACTGACTATTTGCTACACATACACACACTCGTGCAAATCCTCACCGCGGCATTTGCAACTTGTAGTACAACACGGTGCTTCACCAATTCCCTGTGTGGGGAGCAGGGGAGGCTGCGTTCACTCAGCCATCCATTGGAAACTCATTATTGCGCTACTAAGAGAGGGATCATTTTCAAATGATCACGTACACCTCAACAATTAAGCCACCAGAAATGCAATTACAGATCAGCAATATAGCGATAGTACACTGATGTATTGCCAGGCCTGAACCTTCAAACCTGGGGACGGATTACATTTATTAAGCTAAAGCTTTATTGGATTTATAAAAGGCATTGTGCGGCCATATCAATGAACAGATCAGCAGAGTGGACTGTCTTTATGTCAAAGGGTTGTGCGAGCAGAAAGGCTGCCAGAAACTTTTAATTTACAAAATTTCCTCTCTTCCCTTAGTTAAAGCGTTAATGTGTTATTGATCTGAATGTAGAAGAGTTTCATCAGACTATCAACCTCCCAGCATATTCCAGAAATCTTTGCTTATTTTTAGGCTTTTTGCACAACTGGACAACTCTTCAGCTAGTGCAGCGGAGCTTTGACCGGTAAACAGGAGGCGATGGTTCGAATCCCATCTTCACCAGATTGCCGTTCAAGTTATCTTTTTATTTATTTATCATTCAACTACAAAATACTACTTAATAATTACTAGTAATACTACTACTATTACTAATAATTAATAGTTCATTACTTTGTAATTTTCATATAATTTATCCTTCAATTGCCTTAATAAGCATTCAGCTTAGCATTCAACTATTAGCATTCAGCTTTCAGCATTCCCACGCTATTTCTGCAGAAATTGCACTTACTCTAGTCTAATCTTTGTGTGGTTGTTGTTCGTTGTAAGTCACAGCCTGTCCTGTGGCGTTCCGCAAGTGTCAATCTTAGGTCCCATCCTTTAAAAAAAAAAAAAAAGTGTAAGCTTAGTTCATGTAATCTTGACTATTCTCCCTTTGCTATGTATTTTATAATTGTATGACTGTATTTTAACTACTGCATTTGAGTCTTCTCAGAGATGTACAAGCTAAATCAAAGGTTCCATATATTTCTGCTCCACACATTCAACTACTACATGTTTAAACTTTTTAAATATTCAGAACCTTCGTCCTTCTTAATCATTTTGGACCTTCAGTGTTGCTCTCCCTGTCTGCCTGAATTGTCTTCTCACGGATGCTGCACAACAACAACCGTGTCGGCTTCGCCGGAGAAGCTCTGCCAACATGACACGTTGATGGCAAAACTCCATGATGGCTACCACAGGGCTGAGTTGAAAAAAACAAGTGTTGACATTTGGACTCACTTCATGTGTGCAGCAGAGGGAAAACGGGAGTGCTGAATTGCTAAGAAAGAAGCACTATTTCTACAAAATACCGGTAGCTGGAAAGAAAAGACGAAACCGAAAGAGACAAGTCAAGTACTTGAGGCAAAAATATGATAGAGGTTATTGGGGTACTGTAACATAAGTTATTGCAGGCAATAAATAGTTAAAGGTGCTTTATAATGAATTTAAAAAAAACTGAAATGAGCATAGTATACTGGGGTATAAATGGTTGAGGATTTTCTTGAATCAAAATAGGTAGAAAAATACACAGTGAACCCTGGCTATTAGTGTGGGGGAGGGGGGGGGGGGGGGGGGCGCTTACGTAAATAGTAAAAATCCGCACGTAATTGATGCCATTGAGCAGCAGGACACCATACCAAAGCTTTAAGCCTTGGCAGAGGTCTGTACTTTCTGAGTGCACTTATGACAGTGGAATGATTTATATAAATATAGTTTTAACAAGGGAACAGACTGTTCTTGAATTCAGAAAACTCAGGTTGTCTCTTGTGGCATGAGCAGCGTCTAAGTACAGTATAATGGAATCGTAAAAAACAACATTCTTAAGATATGGCCGGTTGCTTTTGAAGCAAACGGATCTGGCATTAATAATCAAGTCGAAATATGATACAAAAAATAAATAAATCACAATTTTACATTAACGGCTGGCTTAGGTTGGGGAAAGTTAAAAAAAAAAGGGTTTTCATAGTACATTTATACACGTATTTGTTTTGTATAAAAATGATTTAATTCTTGTCATTTTGTCATATAATTCATTTTTTTTTATCTCTTTCCAAAGCCCTTCATAATCAGAAGATTTAAAATTAATGTAGAGGCCACAAAACGACTGCTGATATGCAATTTGACACTGCCGTAATTTATTTTGTTACAGGCCCTCTTTTCTTTGTTTAACTTTTATTTGCTAATATTTTTGTTGGCCTCTTTTAGCTGCCTATTTGTTTAACCCAGTCCTTTGGAATCCTTTATTCACATAAAATTAAAGAATGCTGTGTCCTTAAGATGGCTGCAATTTTATCATCATATATTACACTTAATCTACCTTTATTCATGAAGTCCTCTAACCTAAACCGTCAGCTTTATAACCTCTTCATGAAAAACAACTTCTTTGTTCAAACACTTCAAATCAAACAATTCGCTAATAGTGTTTGTTAATCTTATGAAACTAGAAAAAAGCCCCCATCGCACTTGTGTGGAGGCTGCAGTATTGATTTCAGACTTGTTAAGATGGAGTCCATTGAGTTTTATCTGAATGATGGAAGGAGAGGACTGTGCTGTAAAGAAATGCGTGATGAGGGCTTTGGGGTCACGAAAGAACTTTTGAGATTCATGTTAAAGTGCTGATTATTATGCTGCTGAGTTCACTACTTATTAACTATTTGACTGCCATGGACGTTAAAAGACGTCAAGTAAAAACCTACGGAGGGCCGCCAATGACGTTAAAAGACGTCATCCAAATTATTTTTTTTTGAAACGGGTGGAGGGAAGCCTTGGGCAGCTGTGGTGAAAGTTTCAAGCAGATCTAGTTAGCCTAATGACTATTTTTGGCCCCTAGATGGCAGCAATGACTCTCTTTTGACAAGATTGGGTAGGCGTCAGTAGAAGACATGAGGCGGAGCTAGAGGGGACAATGGCTGGGGAAGGGAAGAGAACATGGCGACTGGTTGCAAGCGGCTCACGCTCGAGCAGTTTTTTTCAAAGACGAAAAGCATCGACCAACGCTAAAGAGCACATTGATGACGACGATGATCATCATCGATGATGATGATGGTGACTCCGAGGTTGGAAGCATTGACGCGGCAGTAGAAGACGTGAGGCGGAGCTAGATGGCTGAAGAAGCGAACAATGGCGACCGGTTTCAAGCAGCTCACACTTGGGAATTTTTTTCAAAGACGAAAGGCATCGACCAACGCTAAAGAGCACATTGATGACGACGATGAACATCGTCGATGATGATGATGGTGACTCCGAGGTTGACGCTGAAGTTGCAAGCGTTGATGCGGCGGCTATGACGACGTCATAAAGGTTCACCGGGTAGCGATGCTAACACCGGAAAACGCGGAGCACAACCGAGCACGCTCAGGCGGACGTTCAATCGGACGACGAAGAGTGCCCCGAGTCCAATGCATATTCATTGGAGGAGTGGGTACAGTCTGCTACTTGCTATTCCCCGGAAAAAAAGGCCGTCAAGAAAGTGTAACGTCTGCACGCGAAAGGAGCCATCGCAAGTGAAACTAATCTGTTGTGCAAATCCTGCTGCGTCTCCTTGCACGCATGGGAGCGTTACAAAAAGAAAAACTGTATTTGAAACATCCACATAATTGTAAATAGTACCACAGTTGCACACATTTGTAAATAGTTTGTGAAATTGTTTTGTCAAATTGTTACACTGTTGAATGGAAATAAACGTATTTTGCAACCAAAAAACACTTTTTCATTGTTGGTGATAGCGTTTTACAGAAGTAAAGCACTTCTTTACTTCGGTGTTTGTGGCATCATTCATGGACAAAAAGAAGTGTACAATTCACTAGAGTGCATGAAATAACATCATCTCACAAAAAGCTCTTTTTCTCCGCTTTTTGTTTCAAAACAGAGCATTTTGGTGAAACTAACCATTTTCTATTGTTGATTACTGAAGAACGGAATAAGGTAGAAACAAACTTTTTTTTTCTGATGAGAGATGAGAGTTCAATCTTTCATTTGGTAGTATGTGTGTTTCCATAGTCCAAACACAACATTTTCTGTGGACCTTGAAAGATCAGTCAAAATGCTTAAATCGGCTGGCACTGGCGACATCCCATTTCTGACAACGTCTGGCAGTCAAAGAGTTAAGAATGTTGATCCCATTTTAGATTCCCTCTGATTATATTGAGAGCTTTTTTTGTTGTCCTCTAGGGCACATAATAAGTCAAGTGCTGTTGGAACATAATGTTTAAGACAAATTTGTTACCATAGTAGAATATTTTAGATGGCTAAGCTCGAGCTGAGAGTCAGATCCATCTATATCTTTGTCAAGAATCCATCCGGTTTTCTGCTGCTGAATGGTCAATTTCTCGACCAATGAATACCATAGTTTCCATTTCCATGTATTATCTGGAGTAAAATGGGCTTACCGATTGTGAAGTGAAATTGTGTTACTTGAGTTTAGAGCAGACATGGGCAAACCCATACGCAAGCCAAATACGGCCCGTTATGCGTTTCAATCTGGCCCGCCGAACTTATCCAATAAGGCTAGGAAAAAAAATCAATTATTTTTATTTTTTATTTATTTATTTTTTATTTTTTTTATTTTTTATTTTAATTTTTTTGTTCAGCTCAGTGGGCGAGTGGTTAGAGTGTCCACCCTGAGACTGGGAGGTCCTGGGTTCAATTCCCGGCCAGGTCATGCCAAAGACTATACTAGACTATATAACTTCTACACACCTGGAAAATATGATCACTGGGTCGGGGTCTCACTGATAACCTCGTTTACGCACAGAAAGGGGACAGAAAGAAGTTTCTCAAGTCAAGCGGGCGGAGACGCATGCGCGAGATGCTGTGATTATCGCGAGACCTACAGCGAGACCGGGACACCCCAACATGGCAGCGCCCTGCTGCTAAGATAGAACTAGCTCTATTATGCTAAACTAATTCGAGTTTAACCATCATATATCTTGGCTTTTCTCTTTTCTCTTTCATCCGACAGATTTGGAATACCATCCAACGTGGAGGACCTCGAACGCTTCATTGACGGTTATTTTTACAACTGCGCGATGGAGGACTCTTCCGTCGAGAAACCGTCTAAGAAACCCTCTAAAAAGAGAAAGAATGACTCAGCGACGGACACGGACGACCTAACTACTACGGAGGTCTCGGTCAGTATGCTGGAGTCCATAAATAAAAAGTTAGAGGTCCTCTCCCTAATCTGCGAGGAGGTGAAAGGATTTAAGGTAAGTATGGAATTCTTCAGCCAACAAATAAATGATCTCCAACGCAACAATGCCGAGATACACGCTACACTCGTGACTGTTTCAGCCGAGTTAGAAACCATTAAAAAGGAAAATAAAATGCTAAAAGAAACTATTCTGGATGTTCAATCCCGTAGCATGCAGGATAATTTAATATTCTCAGGTATATCCGAGAACACCTCTGACAATCCAGAGGTTGAGATAAAAAAATTTATGACGACATCGTTAAAAATTCCTCAGGAGACGGTAAATAATATCTCCTTTCACCGGGTACATCGGCTTGGAGCCCGTAGGGGCAATAGACCCCGTCCTATTATCGCCAAATTTGAGCATTTTAAACAAAAAGTATTTGTTAAAAGTAAAGGACGGGAGCTTAAAGGGACCTCATTCGGAATGAATGACCAATTCCCTAGAGAGATTAATGAGCGGCGAAAGGTACTGTTTCCTATAATGAAACAAAATAGGCAGGAGGGTAAACGGACTATGATGGTCGTTGATAAACTATACATCGATGGCCAACTATTCCGGAACCCCAACTCCACTCCCTGGCTGTTCTAATTAGCATCGATGGAACTAAACTTTGTTTGATTATTAGATGTATACGTATACATATACATATACATATAATGTATATGTGGTTATAAAACCTAAAATATGAATACTCATTATGTTTACGCTATATTATAAATATAATAATAATACATAACTATATCTAAAAGTAGATTTAAACAAAAAAAAAAAATCTCGCTTGGGTTACCAGTTACTGGTGTATTATAATGTTGTTTAACTCCCCACTAACGTCCTTCACTTTCACATCCCTACCCGTTTTTTCACTGTTATATTTACTTACACATTTCCTTATATTTTACACAAATTATATAAATCACCTAACTACTTTGATTCTATCCTATAACATGCCAGTATTGACAAATGGCCTATGCAGATATTTACACAGGACTGAGCCTATATTGTTTGTATGCATAAATTAGTTCTGGTTTCCTGGAATGTTTGTGGCGCTCGCTCACAGGCAAAAAGAATAAAAACTTTAGACCATCTCTTAAAATTAAAAGCAGATATTTGCCTCCTGCAAGAAACCCACCTACAAAAATCTGAAGAAAAATTACTTATTGATAAGAATTTTAGCCAAGCATACTCTGCCCCTTATAACAGCAGACAAAGAGGAGTCTGTATACTCATACATAAGAATTTACTCTTTACTCTAAATAATACAATAACAGACCCAGAGGGCCGATACATTATTATTCAGATAACTATATTTAATAAGATATATACACTTGGCAATTTATATGCCCCTAATAATGATGATCCGGCCTTTTTCCATGAATTTTTCTCTCAGCTGTTTGATTTAGCAGCGAACTCTACTATTATTATTGGAGGAGACTTTAACACAGTCTTAAATCCATTAATAGACCGTTCTAATAACACAACATGTATAAGGCGATTACAATCTACTAAAGTAATAGGGGAATATATGGATGATTTTGGCCTCGTCGACAGCTGGAGACTTAAAAACCCAAATAAGAAGGAATTTACCTTCTTTTCCGCTGTACACCGGTCTTTTTCAAGAATTGATTATTTTCTTACAAATAACTCTATTGCTGATAAGACTGTTACAAAAATACATCCTATTATTATTAGCGACCACGCACCAGTCTCACTTTCCCTACAAGTTGATTTTACCTTTAAACCACCACCAACATGGCGTTTTAACATCTCTCTGCTAAACGATGCAGAGTTTGATAAAATTATAAGGAAAGAGTGGGCAGACTTTTTGGAAATAAATGACTCTCCAGGCCTATCGCCATCTCTTCTCTGGGAAGCTGGGAAAGCAGTAATTAGAGGTAAAATTATATCATATTCATCTTATAAAAAGAAACAGGATCAAAAATTTGAAAATGACTTGGAAGATAAAATTAAACAACTGACGGATGAGTACGCAATAAACCCAAATGACCAAATATGGACTGACTTACAAAATACAAAAATACAGTTAGACGATATGCTAACTAAAAAGACAGAGTTTATAATACAACAATTGAGATACAACAACTTTGAATATAATAACAAATCAGGTAAATTTCTTGCAAACCAACTTCAACGCAATCGGGAAAAATCTCTTATAACGGCTATTAAAGGGACAACTGGTGAATGTACACAATCACCAGAAGAAATTAATCAAATTTTTTATAACTATTATCGCAACCTATACTCAGAAACTAACAAACCTAACCCTGAGCATATTGAGGCATTCCTCAGTAGCTTAAATATGCCTCAGTTAACTACTGAATATAAAGATATGTTAGAAGCGCCACTTACTATAAACGAGTTGTACAGTGCTCTAGATAGTATGCCTAATGGCAAGGCACCTGGCCCAGATGGTTATCCGGCTATATTTTTTAAGCACTACTGGTTAATGCTTGCTCCGCTATTCTTAAGAGTAGTAACAGAAATTAAAACTAATGGTTACATACGTCCACACATGAATACAGCAGCAATTAAACTTTTATTAAAGCCAGAAAAAGACCCCACCCTTCCATCAAGTTACCGTCCGATTTCACTAATTAACACTGATATCAAAATTATTACTAAGGCTTTCACATCTAGATTAGAAACAGTAATCTCGACAATTATTCATAACGACCAAACAGGCTTTATTAAAGATCGCCACTCTACTAATAATATTAGGAGGCTCTTTAACCTTATTAGCATGTCACAGCGGCATGATAAGAAGGCAGTTATTATATCGTTGGATGCAGAAAAAGCTTTTGACAAAGTTAACTGGTCCTTCCTCTTTGCTGTTTTAAATAAATTTGGCTTTGGGAAATCATTTATCCACTGGGTGTCAGTATTATATGATTCTCCCAAAGCTACAGTTACTACTAACGGGATTATATCCAAGAGCTTTATTTTACAGAGAGGCACAAGACAGGGATGCCCACTATCCCCTTTATTATTTGCAATATTTATCGAGCCACTTGCAATAGCCATACGCCAGGAAAGAAGGATTCAAGGAATTCACTCTGGGGTAACAGAACATAAAATTAATCTATATGCCGATGATATTTTACTTTATCTAGAAAACCCGGCGATTTCGTTAGGGGAAGTATTTAACTTAATAACTAAATTCTCACAGTTGTCAGATTATTCTATTAACTGGACAAAATCAACACTTCTACCTATTACAGAAAATTCATGGAACCCTGCAAGCCAGGACCCACATTACTCATTTCCTATAGGTAATTTAAAATACTTAGGCATAAAAATCTCACCTAAATTAACTGATTTAATTCATTTAAATTTTTCTCCACTTCTGGATAACATTCATAGTGACTTGGAACGCTGGAATAATCTTCCTATTTCTTTAATAGGACGAATAGCCACCGTTAAAATGAAAGTTTTACCTAAAATAAACTATTTTTTCTCAATGATTCCATTTAAACCTACGGCTAAATGGTTCCAGTTGTTGGACTCAGCCGTTACAAAATTTTACTGGAAAAAAAAAAAAGCAAAGATTAGTCTATCTACTCTTCAGAAAAGTAAATCCAAAGGTGGCCTAGAGGCACCAAATTTTATGTACTACTATATAGCTAACCAGCTACAATATATCGTTCTATGGGCACAACCCAACAGAGATACTAACTGTTGGCTGGAACTAGAACAGAAGGATTGTAATAACCTCAGACTTCTAGATTTACTCTTTATTACAACATCGATTAAGCGACATAATTGTTTTAAAAACCCAATGATCTCCGCCACCCTGACTGCTTGGTGGAAGGCATTAGAAATTACAAAAGCCCAAGTGGAGCCCTGTGGGCTTTCTCCCCTATGGCATAACCCTGACTTTCGAATTAACAACCAAACGTTTTATTTAGGTGTGTGGGAGCAGAAAGGAATCACACATCTTCACCATCTCTTCTCAGATAATATGTTTATATCATATACATCTTTGCTCCAAAAATACAAAATAACAAACGGAAATTTTTTACATTATCTGCAAGTTAAAAATATGATAAAGAAACAAATTCCAACACTTCAGGGTACGCTCCAACCGCCTGGCTTAGCTAAAGATATTACCAAGCTTTCTCCGACAACAACAAAAAAACTTTCAAAAATATATAAGTTACTTTCATATACGGATAAAATGTCTTTACCCATCTTAAAATGGGAGACAGACTTGTCTATAGCTCCGGAATCTGACTTTTGGATTCAAGTTTGTGAAAATGCATTTAAAATGACAAAACACACAAATTTACAACTTATCCAATACAAAATAATCCATAGAACATACATTACTCAATATATGATGAAGAAAATGGGCCTCTCCGACTCCGACATTTGTCTCCAGTGTTTACAAAACACTACAGACACTTATTTTCATGCTTTATGGTTATGCACCCCGGTTATGTATTTCTGGACTAAAGTCTTAGAAAAACTTTCCGCTATCTTGAACTATAGGATACCTTTATCTCCAAACTTGTGTTTGCTAGGTGACCTAACAACAACTGACCTACCACATAAACAATTTCAATCTACACTTGTAGCCCTTACTATCGCTAAAAAAACAATTCTTGTTAACTGGAAAAATAAACAAACTCTGAATATCGACCAATGGTCTAACCTCCTCATAAATCACATTTTAATGGAAAAAATATCGGCCTCAAATAAAAAACAAATATCAAAATTCATAGAAATATGGTCTACGTATATAGAATATTTTAACCTAATTCTGGTTATTTAATTCTGCCTGTTAGCGAGAGCCACCACATCGTGATAACTTACATTGATGTCTCTGCATTTGGCAGTTTGTTACTAATGGTTGTGTTTTTATAGTCAGGAACCCAGTTGCTGCCAACAGGATCGAACAGATTCACCTCCAATGGGCACTAAAGGCTAATATTCGGATTCACTGCATGCCAGGGGACTAACGCTACAGGTGCTGTCCCCCCTGGCTGGGCGTGGGCGGGTCTGCCCCTCTGTTGGCTGCTGGGTGGCGGCTGCGTCTTGGTCGTTCCCTGGGTCTCGTGGTGGGTGCTGTGTTGCGGGGCTCTCCCTGGTGTCCGGGGCGGCGCCGCCCCGGCGCGGTCCGTCGCTCTGGGTCCGGCGACGCGGGTCGGGGCCTGTGGGCCGCCGGGGTGCCCCGTGGTTCCCTCTCCCCTCCCCCTTCCTCCCCCTTGCTTCCTCTCCCTCTTCACCTCTCCCCGCCCGTCCTCCGCCTCCCTGTCCCTTCTCCCTCGTCGCCCTTCCTCCTCCTCTCCCCCTCTCTCTGCGGCCCTGCTGCTGCCTCCTGCCCTTCCTGTCGTCTCCTTCCCCCGTCCCCTCCCCCTCCCCTGTCCGCCCTCCTCCCCCTCCCCTAGGCCGGGGGTTCCGTCCGTGGCCCGGGTCTCGGCGCTCCGGGGGCCGGGGGAGTGGGCGGGATTGGTGTTGTGCCCGCCCCGCTCCGGTGGGCCTCCGGGCACTTCGGGCGGGCCCCGGTATCCGGGGGGCAAGCCCCGCCGGGGTCCCGGTGGGGTGGGTGGGGGTTTTGGTGGGCGGGTGCGCCTCCCCCCCCCCGCCCGGTTGGGGGGGGCCCAGCTGGTCGCTCCTCTTAACTCACTGCACTAGTTTTGCACAATACATTTTAGGGCACATAACACACTTTGGGGGGGAGTGGGGTGGGGTGGAGACACCGTCTCCGCCCTGCAGCTCCCCTCCAAATTTTAATGCACCACACAACTTGGGGGGGGGGGGGGGGGGGCATCGGTTGGGGCGGCCGCGGTATGAAGCAGTGCTGCGGTCGCCTGTCCGTGTGCACCCCCCCCCCCCCCCCCATTAATTTATTTTAATGCACCACATACGCTCATTGACATGCCTGGGGGGCGGATGGATCGGAGCAGGGGGGGATATCATTTCCCTCGGTGGGGTGCCTGGTGGGCCTGCAGTGCCCCGTCCTGCTGCGTTGGGTTGGGGGCGCGGGCCGCGTTGGGGTGGGGGGCGCTCCTGCTCCGGGGTTTGCTCTCCGGCCGGTGGCCCCTGCGGGGCCCGGGGGTCGTCCTTTGGCGCGGCCGCGGCCTGGGGGGCCCTGAGGTGTTGCGCTTGCTCTGTCCTGGCGGGGGTCGACGGCTCCCCTCTTTGGTGGAGATTTTCATGCATGCTAGATCCACCACACCAGCATCTATCGAGACTCAGACACAACTTGTTTCTCCCTCAGGTCATTGATTCGGTGGAGGCTGGTGTCTGTGGATCTCACTCTGCTTCGTCTGTCCTTTCTACCTTTCCTCAGTTTCTCCTTTGGGCCCTTGAGGTTTCCCTGATTTGTTGGAGTTTGGATGTCTTTGGGGTTGGTGAAGGTTAGTGGCCCGGTGGGTGGTGTCTGGTCGGTGCTGGGCTTCGCTTTTCTTTCTTTTCTTTGGTCCCCCTTTGGGTCTCCTGGCGGCCCCACGACTCTGGCTGGATTTTGAAGTGTTCGGTTTAGGTGAACGGTATGGGAATTCTTATTTATTTTTTATTTTTTTCGCACGCACGCACGCACGCACGCACGCACGCACGCACGCACGCACACACACACGCACGCACACACGCACACACGCACAAACACACATAAAAAAAAAAAAAAAAAAAAAAAAAAGGGAGAACAATGATGATGACATTTCAAATGATCAATACTGAGATCTCCCCAAGAAAAAAAAAAAAAAAAAAAAAAAAAAAAGAAAGGGGACAGAAAGATATGCAGGATACATTCATAACAACGTTTGCAATTTATTAAAATAAACGGGAGAATGGCAGTAAGCTTAATTCAAGATAACTGATTCAAAAAATATAATTCTTCCTGGATTTGGACATTTACAGCAGGAGACGGCACGGTTTTGTGTTGAACACAGCAATAATGTCCTGAAAGTCCAGAGAATCGGTCAATTCTTTTTTTGAAAGAAAGCAGGGAAAAAGAGTTCAGTCTATCAGTCAACATTGTGGCACTGTTGCGTGTTTTGATCCTTTTGACAGCTGAAGATAGTCTTTCTACATGTTGTCATGGGTGAGGTGAGGAGCGCGCATGCAGGAGACTGTTGATATTGGTGAATACATACCCGGGGCGTGCGTCGAGCACTTCTATGAGCGTTTCCTCGTTGGCTTTTGGCTTCTTTTTGAGCTGCTGCACAAACACCGTGTGCTATGCGTCCCCCACGGAGATGGATTGGATGTACGCGTTTTGTCCTCAGCGCGTGACAGGCAGCAGCGGCTATCATGCAGCCGCATGTGTCACACGTACTGTGGGCCCGGGTTAAAAATGGGTGGGCCAATGGAAGAAAATTCCAAAACTTTACGCCTTGAATTGAAATCTATTAATAATAGATGCAGTCACCAGGTTTGACAGATCACAGTGTATGTGCTATTATAATCTATTTACATTTCTCCTCCCACTTTGCCAAATAGTGTGTAAATGCCGCATCTTGCATATTCATTGAGGCAAACGTACTACCTGGATTAGGTCTATTTTATAATAATCATAATAATAATAATAATACATTTCATTTAAAAACAGCACCTTTCAGAACACCCAAGGTCACTTTACAAAGCATAAAAACACAGCAAAAGTTGAGCTAAAACAATAAAAATGAAGCTATTGGAAAAGCTGTTTTAAATAAGTGGATTTTGCACATTTGAAAAACGCAGTCCTAAGTGCACACTATAAGTAAATTGGGTTGTACATTTATCTGTGTGTTTTTACTGTGTTATGAGGTCCAAATGCTCCTAGTCCGGCCCATCTGTCGAAATTTCAAACCCATTGTGGCCCGCAAGTCAAAAAGTTTGCCCACCCCTGGTTTAGAGGCATACTGTCTTGAGGATAACCCATTTTGGTTGTCAGGGCCACCAGCGTCTCTGTGCACGTTGAGGAATGATATCAAGCAAAATGAGAGGGTGGATGTCCATGGCAGTCGGATAACTGGATTAGTAGGGAAGGAATTACCATTAATTGTAATCGTTTGCGTGTTCAAATAATTCCAAGATGAGATTCTGGTGAAGAGGGTCCTTGCAAGGAGAATTTATTACAGAGATCTCTGGTCACACAATTGCATACCACCTAAGCAGTGTCATCCAATGTGTGTGTCTTCTTTTGCCCACACAGCCTCTTTATTCAAAACATGAGGAAACAAACGCCTCTGTCATCCCGTGAGGCACAGAATGAGTTTGCATTTTCCCAGTAAACTAGATCGTCCTTGAACTTTTGACAACCGGATTTCTGATGAACAGCAACTAGACTTCTTAGATAAACATAGAAACATTTTAACTTTCTCATATCTGGGAAAACAGTAGAAAAGATAGCAAGAATGTCAAAAGCATTACTCACACAGGTTATATCAGGTCAACATAATTACACCTTCATCAACACATCTATAATGAAATGTGAAACAGTAAAATGTAAAATAAAACAATGAAAATGTTAATAATGTCAACAGTAGTTAATAATAATGCCAGCCAAGGTAAATTTTTCGTACAGATTCAGAGAGGTTAATGCAGGTCAGTGTTCAATAATTAAGAGAATGGGTCAATGGGACTGATTAGACTAGATGGGATTTGATTACAGACTGGGGTTCTGTAGTTGATTAGAACATGAGCATCAGCGCCTCCAATGATTACGATCAAGATAAGACATCAGCATGTCAGCTTTTGCTGTATTTCCAGGTATTCACATCTGAATATGATTGTCTAAAGCCACCCATTTGTGAGCCAACATTTGGACTGTCTGCCAGCATCTACGTTCAAGTGAGCCAAACTTCCGGCGCTGCACCTGCGGCGACGAGCAGCAGTAAGTTGGGTAGCGTGATTTAGTTTTAGACTGTTGTATGAATGGTGTTTTTGTCCTCTTTCAACATTTCTCCTTTTAACTAAAAGTCATCATGGATCTGTGGAATATTTTATTTAGGAACATTTTTATTCATTTATTTTTCTTCTGGAGAGCTCAGTATTGTTCATACGGTAATTTTACCGATCTGACATATCATCATTGCTCTTTTTTTTTTTTTTGAATGTGGGTGAGTATGTGCGTGTGTGTGAGTGTGTGTGTGTATTCATTAGTTCACCTAAAACCTATTAAAAAATCCCAAATAGTTCACCTAAACCGAACACTTCCAGCCAGAGTCGTGAGGCCGTCAGGAGACCCGAGGAAGGACCAAAGAAAAGAAAGGAAAGTGAAATCCAGCACCGACCAGACACCACCCACCACTCACCGAGCTACCACCCACTGAGCCACCAACCAGAGTCCTTCACCAACCCCAGAAACATCTAAATTCCAACAAATCAGGGAGACCTCAAGAGACCAAAGGAGAGACTGAGGAAAGGAAGGAAGGACAGACGAAGCAGAGTGAGATTTATTTATAAACATTGTCGTTTTTGGAACTGTTTTTAACCTTCAAGCAAACATTTCACACTACGGTCCTAAGGCTCAAGTACCCGACGACATTCCGCCTGAAATCTGCAGAAGCATAGCTGCCCACTGGGAATTGCTGGCAGTGGTGGCAACAAAGTGCGGCCGGGAAAGGACAGGATGTGTACGACGATCCGGACCCAGCGACATACATCAGCAGTCGGCAAGACATGTGAGGGAGCGAGGTCGGAAGGGTGGAGTGCGTCAGAGAGTAAAATCGACGAGCTGCAGGCTAACGTGAAATATACACGTGAATATAGAATATAGAAAAACAAAAAAACAAAGAGAGCGACTTCGGAAATTGGTGTTTGGACGCATGCGCGAGATGCTGTGACTATCGCGAGACCTACAGCGAGACCGGGAAACCCCAACATGGCGGCGCCCTGCTGCTAAGATAGAATTAGCTCTATTATACTAAACTAATCCAAATTTAACCATCATATATCTTGCCTTTCTTTTTTTTTCCTCCTCTCTTTTTCATCCGACAGATTTGGAATACCACCCAACGTGGAGGACCTCGAACGCTTCATCGGCGCATATTTTTACAGCTGCGCGATGGAGAATCCTTCCGTCGAGAAACTGTCGAGAAAACCTTCGAAAAAGAGGAAAAATGATTCAGCGACGGACACGGAGAACCTAGCCACTACGGAGGTTTCGGTAAGTATGCTGGAGTCCATAAATAAAAAATTAGAGGTCCTCTCCCTAATCAGCGAGGACGTCAAAGAATTGAAAGTAAGTATGGAATTCTTCAGCCAACAAGTAAGTGAGCTCCAACGAGACAATGCCGAGTTACACTCTACACTCGTGACCGTTTCAGCCGAGTTAGAAACCGTTAAAAAGGAAAATAAAACGCTAAAAGAAACTGTTCTGGATATTCAATCCCGTAGCATGCGGGAGAATTTAATATTCTCAGGAATATCCGAGAATACCTCTGACAATCCAGAGGTTGAGATAAAAAAATTTATGACGACGTCGTTAAAAATTCCTCAGGAGTCGGTAAATAACATCTCTTTTCACCGGGTACATCGGCTTGGAGCCCCTAGGGGCAACAGACCCCGTCCTATTATCGCCAAGTTTGAGCATTTTAAACAGAAATAATTTGTTAAAAGTAAAGGACGGGAGCTTAAAGGGACCTCATTTGGAATGAACGACCAATTCCCGAGAGAGATTAATGAGCGGCGAAAGGTACTGTTTCCTATAATGAAACAAAATAGGCAGGAGGGTAAACGGACTGCGATGGTCGTCGATAAACTATACATCGATGGCCAACTATTCCGGAACCCCAACTCCACTCCCTGGCTGTTCTAAATGGCATTGGTGGAACTAAACTTTGTTTGATCATTAGATGTATACATATACTGTATATGTGGTTATAAAACCTTAAATATGAATACTCATTATGTTTAGGCGATATTATAAATATATTATTAAATACATAACTATATCTAAAGTATATTTAAACAAAAATCTCGCTTAGGTTACCAGTTATTGGTGTATTTTTATGTTTAATCCCCCGTTAACTTCCTTTACTTTTACCTCCCTAGCTGTTTTTTCACTGTTATATTTACTTACTCGTTACCTCATATTTTACACAAATTACATAAACCACCTAACCACTTTGATTCTATCCTATAACATACTAATACTGACAAATGGCCTATGCAGATATACACAGGACTGAGTCTATATTGTTTGTATGCATAAATTAGTTCTGGTTTCCTGGAATGTTTGTGGCGCTCGCTCAGAAGCAAAAAGAATAAAAACTTTAGACCATCTCTTAAAATTAAAAGCAGATATTTGCCTCCTACAAGAAACCCACCTACAAAAATCTGAAGAAAAATTACTTATTGATAAGAATTTTAGCCAAGCGTACTCTGCCCCTTATAATAGTAGACAAAGAGGAGTCTGTATACTCATACATAAGAATTTACTCTTTACTTTAAATAATACAATAATAGACCCAGAGGGCCGATACATTATTATTCAGGTGACTATATTTAATAAAATATATACACTTGGTAATTTATATGCCCCTAATAATGATGATCCGGCCTTTTTCCATGAATTTTTCTCTCAGCTGTTTGATTTAGCAGCGAACTCTACTATTATTATTGGAGGAGACTTTAACACAGTCTTAAATCCATTAGTTGACCGTTCTAATAATACAACATGTAGACGATTACAATCTACTAAAGTAATAGGGGAATATATGGATGACTTTGGCCTCGTCGACAGCTGGAGACTTAAAAACCCAAATAAGAAGGAATTTACCTTCTTTTCCGCAGTGCACCGGTCTTTTTCAAGAATTGATTATTTTCTTACAAATAACTCTATTGCTGATAAAACTGTTACAAAAATACATCCTATTATTATTAGCGACCATGCACCAGTCTCCCTTTCCCTACAAGTTGATTATACCTTTAAACCACCACCGACATGGCGGTTTAACATCTCACTGCTAAACGACGCAGAGTTTGACAAAATTATAAGAAAAGAATGGGCAGACTTTTTGGAAATAAATGACTCTCCAGACCAATCGCCATCTCTTCTCTGGGAAACTGGGAAAGCAGTAATTAGAGGTAAAATTATATCATATTCATCTTATAAAAAGAAACAGGATCAAAAATCAGAAAAAGACTTGGAAGATAAAATTAAACAACTGACGGATGAGTACGCAATAAACCCAAATGACCAAATATGGACTGACTTACAAAATACAAAAATACAGTTAGACGATATGCTAACTAAAAAGACAGAATTTATAATACAACAATTGAGATATAAAAACTTTGAATATAATAACAAATCAGGTAAATTTCTTGCAAACCAACTTCAACGCAATCGGGAAAAGTCTCTTATAACGGCGATTAAAGGGACAACTGGTGAATGCACACAATCACCAGAAGAAATTAATCACATTTTTTATAACTATTATCGTAACCTATACTTAGAAACTAACAAGCCTAACCCTGAGCATATTGAGGCATTCCTCAGTAGCTTAAATATGCCTCAGTTAACTACTGAATATAAAGACATGTTAGATGCGCCACTTACTATAAACGAGTTGTACAGTGCTCTAGATAGTATGCCTAATGGCAAAGCACCTGGCCCGGATGGTTATCCGGCTATATTTTTTAAGCACTTCTGGTTAATGCTTGCTCCACTATTCTTAAGAGTAGTAACAGAAATTAAAACTAAGGGCTACATACGCCCACACATGAATACAGCAGCAATTAAACTTTTATTAAAGCCAGAAAAAGACCCCACCCTTCCATCAAGTTACCGTCCGATTTCACTAATTAATACTGATATTAAAATTATCACTAAGGCTTTCACATCTAGACTAGAAACAGTAATCTCGACAATTATTCATAGCGACCAAACAGGCTTTATTAAAGATCGGCACTCTACTAATAATATTAGGAGACTCTTTAACCTTATTAGCATGTCACAGCGGCATGATAAAAAGGCAGTTATTATATCATTGGATGCAGAAAAAGCTTTCGACAAAGTTAACTGGTCCTTCCTCTTTGCTGTTTTAAATAAATTTGGCTTTGGGAAATCATTTATCCACTGGGTATCAGTATTATATGATTCTCCAAAAGCTACAGTTACTACTAATGGGATTATATCTCAGAGCTTTACTTTACAGAGAGGCACAAGACAGGGATGCCCACTATCCCCTTTATTATTTTCAATATTTATTGAGCCACTTGCATTAGCCATACGCCAGGAAAGAAGGATTCAAGGAATTCACTCTGGGGTAACAGAACATAAAATTAATCTATATGCCGATGACATCTTACTTTATTTAGAAAAGCCGGCTACTTCGCTAGGGGAAGTATTTAATTTAATAACTAAATTCTCACAGTTATCAGATTATTCTATTAACTGGACAAAATCAACACTTCTACCTATTACAGAAAATTCATGGAACCCAGCAAGCCAGGACCCACACTACTCATTTCCTATAGGTAATTTAAAATACTTAGGCATAAAAATCTCACCTAAATTAACTGATTTAATTCATTTAAACTTTTCTCCACTTCTGGATAACATTTATAGTGACTTGGAGCGCTGGAATAATCTTCCTATTTCTCTAATAGGACGAATAGCCACCATTAAAATGAAAGTTTTACCTAAAATAAACTATTTTTTCTCAATGATTCCATTTAAACCTACGGCTAAATGGTTCCAGTTGTTGGACTCAGCCGTAACAAAATTTTACTGGAATAAAAAAAAAGCAAAGATTAGTCTATCTACTCTTCAGAAAAGCAAATCCAAAGGTGGTCTAGAGGCACCAAATTTTATGTACTACTATATAGCTAACCAGCTACAATATATCGTTCTATGGGCACAACCCAACAGAGACACTAACTGTTGGTTGGAACTAGAACAGAAGGATTGTAATAACCTCAGACTTCGAGATTTACTCTTTATTACAACATCGATTAAGCGCCATAATTGTTTTAAAAACCCAATGATTTCCGCCACCGTGACTGCCTGGTGGAAGGCACTAGAATTGACAAAAGCCCAAGTGGAGCCCTGTGGACTTTCTCCCCTATGGCATAACCCCGACTTTCAACTTAACAATCAACCATTTCATTTAGCTGTGTGGGAGCAGAAAGGAATTACACATCTCCACCATCTCTTCTCAGATAATATGTTTATATCATATACATCCTTGCTCCAAAAATACAATATAAAAAACGGAAATTTTTTACATTATCTACAAGTTAAAAATATGATAAAGAAAAAAATTCCAACACTTCGGGGTACGCTCCAACCGCCTGTTTTAGCTAAAGATATTAACAAGCTTTCTCCGACAACAACAAAAAAACTTTCAAAAATATATAAGTTACTTTCATATACTGATAAAATGTCTTTACCCATCTCGAAATCGGAGACAGACTTGTCTATAGCACCGGAACCTGACTTTTGGATTCAAGTTTGTGAAAACGCATTTAAAATGACAAAACACACAAATTTACAACTTATCCAATATAAAGTTATTCACAGAACATACATTACTCAATATATGATGAAGAAAATGGGACTCTCAGACTCCGACATTTGTCTCCAATGCTTACAAAACACTACAGACACTTATGTTCATGCTTTATGGTTATGTACTCCGGTTATGTATTTCTGGACTAAAGTCTTAGAAAAACTTTCCGCTATTTTGGACTGTAGGATACCTTTATCTCCAAACTTGTGTTTGCTAGGTGACCTAACAACAACTGATTTACCACATAAACAATTTCAATCTACACTTGTAGCCCTTACTATCGCTAAAAAAACAATTCTTGTTAACTGGAAAAATAAACAAACTCTGAATATCGACCAATGGTCTAACCTCCTCATAAATCACATTTTAATGGAAAAAATATCTGCCTCAAATAAAAACCAAATATCAAAATTTATAGAAACATGGTCTACGTATATAGAATTTTTTAACCTAATTCCGGTTACTTAATTCTGTCTGTTAGCGAGAGCCACTACATCGTGATAACTTACATTGATGTTTCTGCATTTGGCAATTTATTATTATATTATATTATTAGTATGGGATTTTTTTTAATGGGCTTTAGGTGAACTGATAGAGAAAAAAAAAAAAGAATATAGAAATGCCTGTGTGATCGGTCTAATTGAATCCTGGTTGAAAGTGCAGGATCTCAGCCAAGACTACGAGATTGATGGTTCCAGGCAGCCTAGATCGGGATAAACAGCTGACCGGAAAAACACAGGGAGGAGGCGTTGTCCCTTATGTTAATCAGCTTTGGTGTAAGACTGTATTAGTTAGAGTCAGTCTGTACCCCTGATATTGAACTTTTATCCATTTCTCTACGTCCATTCTATCTGCCATGTGAAATCCCTCAATTATTTGTGTAGTCCATTCATCCTAATGCCAAAATAGCAGAGGCTACATCCACCACTCTTAAATTGGTGCAGCATTTGCAGACTCTTTGCCCTGATGCCCCCCCGCCCATTTTATACTTGGTGATTTTAACTCATGCGGTCTAAAAAAAAAACCTCTTGGTCATTTTTTATCAGTATGCTAATTATCCAATGTGATAAAGTATTTGATTTGTGCTATGGTACTATTAAAGGGGCTTATAAATCCTTGGCAATGGCACCATTAGCTTCCTCTGATCATAATTGTGTTCTTCTAGTTCCCCTTCATCAGCCAATCCTGAAAAAAGAAAAGAAAATTGAGTGCAAAGAAGTTTTGGTGTGGACAGAAGGTGCTCTTCGAGAACTGAATGGTTGCCTCTACAGCACGGATTGGGATGTCTTTAAAATTACTTGTACCGACCTGGACGAACTTCTTGCTACCATGACTAGTTATATTCCTTACTTGGAAGAGATGATTATTCTCAGGAATACAATTAAATTACAGTGGCACCTTGGAGTTTAAACACAATTCGTTCCTGTGAAGTGTTCAAAGTCCAAATTGTTCAATCTCCGAAACATGTTTTCCAATAGGAAATAATGTAAATGCAATTAATCCGTTCCCAAGCTCCAAAAACAGAAAATTCCTATTTTAATTTCTATTTACGCAACAAAAAACATTTACACAATGTACATTATTTAAATAAAAATACCTTACCGTTTTTGTTGTGGTGTGATGGTCTCAGTGGATGAAAAATGCTACGTTAATGAATGTATGCTTTAGTTCAGTGCTGAATTAGTGTATTTTACATTGGGCTTATTGTTAGACTACCAAGGGATCCTTGTGCGCTGTTTAGCATCAGGCATGTTGTTGAACAACTAAGCGGGGTCCTTGTACCAGTATTTACGGAAGTAGTTACAACGGCGAGATAATCTCCTTCCTAAATCCACTATGGTTCATATCACTGTACGTTTTTCTTTTCTGGCACTGCTGTCTTTCTTTGGGCCCATGGCGAAAATCCAAATGCACTAGCGAATGTACAGAGCACCTCCGGGAGTATTCAAACTTCTCTGACTGGAAATGAGGAGCGCTTCGTCTCCACTAACAAACGTAAGCATTCGGCATCGCTCGGCTTCACTCGGCTACCCGATCAAGGAACGTTCAGCTTTGTTTGATTTGCTTGGGTGTTCAAACTCCAAGAATGAGGTCAAACTCCGAGGCATTTTTTACGCCGATTTTTTGGTTGAAGTCCGATTTGTAGGAGTTCCGAGACATTGTACTCCGAGGTTCCACTGTATATCCAAATAAAAAGCCCTGGGTTAGTACATCTCTAAGGGTGTCCTCAATCAGAAAAAGATTGCTTTTTACCGGGGCGACGTTCACCAGCAGAGGGAGGCACATAAGATTGATAAGAAATAAATAAAATTGGCCAAAATTAGGTTAAAAGATAAAGTAGAACATGAACTTAAGAATAATAACTCCCGCTCTGCTTGGAAAGGAATTAATTCCATGATTGGTATCCAAGATACAAATGTAAAAAAGGTGTTCCATCCCGACAAGCTTGATATTGACTTGGCTGAAGAATTAAATACATTTTATTTGAGGTTTGATTGCCATGATTTTTCTGACAAGATATCCAAATTAAGGGCCGCTGCATATGTTAGTAACATACAGGTTGATGAAGTGGATGTCTGTAGAATTTTAGAAAAGACAGACCAGAGGAAAAGTTCTGGGCCTGACGGTATTTGCGGCCGTATGCTCAGGAACAGCAGCCTGTTCTTAAGTGACATTTTCTCGTATATCTATAGGTTTTCTTTATCTCGGTTGTATGTTCTGTTGAAGAAAATAATCTTTTTCTTCGCGTGTTCGTTTTCTTTCGGGTAGTGAGAATGTTGGTTATCCGAATGCATGACTTTAAACACATCATTGATTACAGACACTCGGCAGAAATTGTGATAACACTCACAAAGCTTTTCTGAGGAAATAAGGAAAATTAAAACAGTTATGACTAAATCTGGGCTAAAGCATGGAAGGAATCTGTTATCATTCCTGTGGCTAAGATTCCATCACCTATGGAATTAAATGACTACCGCCCGGTGGTGCTTACTTCATTAGTTATGAAAGGGCTGGAAAAAATTGTAAAGAGAAGCTTGCTAGCCATGTCACAGAGCAAAATGGATCCACTCCAATTCTCATACCAAGCAGGTAAAGGGGTGGAGGATGCCTTAGCCACCCTGATAGACAGGGTTGTTGGGCATCTGGAGCATCCAAAAATACATGTACTGACATCCTTTATTGATTTTTCATCAGCATTTGCAACTCCACAGTGTAAATGACACCCTGTCTAAGGTTGCAGAGTGCTCAACAGGATCCCCTCAAGGATGTGTCTTGTCACCTTGGTTATATATCTTATATACTAATTGCTGTCGTAGTTCATTTGCGTCATCATCTATCATAAAGTATGCTGTGGATTCAGTCATTCTCAGTTTTCTACAGGACCATGAGTTGGGCCATGGACCTGTTTTGAATTATTTTATCAAATGGTGTGAGGAGTCATATTTGCAACTCAATGTTGTCAAGACTTAAAGACATACGGATTTGATTTCCGTAGGAACTCACCTACTGTGCTACCAACCATTATTAAAGGTTCACCAGTAGAAAAAAGTCAGCCAATATAAATATTTAGGAACTATTTTGGATAACAAGCTGACTTTTGAGGCCAACACAGATCAAATTCTGAAGAAGGCAAATGAGAGATTGTTTTTTTGAGAAAGTTGAGGACTTTTCATATTGACAACTCACTTATGAAAATGTTCCATTTGTCATTTGTTGAATCGTTACTCACATTTGCAATAATTTGTTGGTTTGGCAATCTCAGCCTGGTTAATAAAACCAGACTAGCAGATGTTGTTAAGCATTGTAAAAAGATAACTGGGGTTGATTTTATTTGATCTCAACCAGGTCTACCAGATTAGATGTATTCAAAGGGCCAAGGCAGACCCCCAGCATCCCCTTTTTACAGAGTTTCGGTTATTGCCATTAGGAAGGAGGTTGGCCTTTTCTAAGAAGGCAAAGTCCAATAGATGCCTGAGATCATTTGTACCATCAGTTGTTAAATTTTAAAATCAATTATGAGTTTTATTCCTTCTATTATTCATTCAATTTATTATCATGATGACAACTTTGACTGTTTTTTATTGTTTGTTTTTTGTGTTTGATTATGAAGCACTGTTGCACACAAAAGATTTATCTAATCTAATCTAATGTCTGATATCAATGTGCTTCCTTTTTTTAATGGACCTAACACATGCATACACCAATACATTCAATTTTACTTTGGCTTCAGCATTACTCTAGTGGTCGTTCCTGGCAGTCATTTTAATTTTAATCAAATGATCTACAAATCACACGCTTCTTCTACCGGACTGTCAAGTAGCTGCGGGTGGTAAGACCATGGAACTCGTAGATACACAAGATCAACAGATTTCTGGGCTGAGAAAGGAGGAACAATGGGATCACTGAACCACAATGTTTACTATTCCAGATTTATATTCAAGGAAGAATGTCCAAGTATTTCCATAGAGTCCTGGTGCTCTGACCTTGCCTTGTGGCTGCTAGGTCTGGATTGGAAAGAGCATCCATTGGCGGTCACTCAGACTCACACTTGGTTCACCTCCTATCTTTCTGATTGCACTCAATACATTCAGCTTACATCTCACAAATCAAATTATCTGCTTGTCAGAGCTGGTGTACCTCTGAGGCCCGTCATGGGGCCATTTCTCTTCATTATCTGCATTCTTCCACTTGCCTATGTTGTCCGCATGCATAAAATTAACTTTCACTCTTTCCCAGTGTTTTAAGTGGAAAAAAATAAGTGCCAATTGACTTTTGGGTGCCGGACGTTTTGCAAAAATGTATTTATAGCCATGTCCTGAAAGTCCGGCTGGAGCTCCAGAGACCTGGGATTTGTTAAAAATGTACCCGTAGTCGATGGTTCCTCCCCCGTGTATTTGGAGGCAGCCCTTGGTGTTATTGTTGAATATAAGTATAGTTTTTTTTCTTCTTCTGGAGAGCTCAGTATTGTTCATTCGGTAATTTTACCGATTTGACATGTCATCATCATTGCTCTCTCTCTTTTTTTTTAATATAATTTTTTTTATTTATTTTGTATGAGTATGTGTATGTGAATGTGTATGTGCATGTGCGTGTGTGCGTGCGTGTGAGTGTGTATTCATTAGTTCACCTAAAACCTATTAAAAAATCCCATACATAAAAAAAAAAGAAGAAGACTATAAGTATAGTTTATCGCTGGCAAGAAATGGTGGTGTCGGAGTGTGTGTGTGAGTTGGATGCAGGGGTCAAGATAAATTGATGCGGCACACTTAATTTAGACTCGATGAGCAGGCGCCAAGTCTAAAGTGGAGTGAGAAATATTACAGTGTCGTTTTTGTGAATCCAACTTGTTCATCAGCTGTTCCAGATCATTTAACTGAAATAAGACAGCAATTTAAATTAGTTTTTATTACGTATTGATTCATAGATAATGTCCTATTATCCTCCCACCCCGCCTCCTTTGCACTTTTGCAGCTTAAAAAAAAAAAAATTAAATTAAATTGTTTTTCTGTCAGGGCAAGTACTCGCTGTGAGTTGGAGAGGCTAACTGTTCCATTTGTGTGTGTTTTTCTTTGCTTGGGTGGCATTTAGACATAAATCATTATGTTATGTTTGTTTCATTGATTTATACATTTATCATTTAACTGTTCCCCGAAGCCCCCTTCTATATCACTCCTCCTTTGATTTTGTTCATTATACTTTATAGCAATGCCAATGCTCAGCGGTTTTGAACTGGCCAACTGCCCCAGAGGTACTTTTGAGTTACAAAAAATGGCACTCTTTCAAAGATGTTATCATGGAAAGAATACAGTAGCACAAATATGCCAATGATGTCATGGCATTGGCTCAAAGCACAAGAGTCCATTCTGATTTTCAGATGTCATCCCGACGTTGCTCAAAGTCCTTTAATTTTTGTGAGAGATTGCTTTAATTACTGTTTGTTGCTAGGGTGGTTTGTTTAGGAAGTTGGGAAAAAAATAAATAAATAGTCACAGTTGATTTTTATCAGCCTTTGTAGAGGCATGACACAGGTTTAATTGTTATTTTTTTCTTTTTTTGAGAGAGAGAGAGAGAGAGACACAGGTAAAGATGAGGGCAGCCCCTTTGTACAACCAACACTTACACACATAGTATAAGGCAGTATATATAAATTGTTGAATAAGCAATGTCGGTCAGCCATCATCTCCAGAACCGGAAGAACTTCTCAAAATGCTCCCGTCTGCCCTTTCATCTGCCTTCCAGTTTTCAACCTCATGCTCTCTTTAATTAGAGTGATGAACTCAGTGTATAAAACATTCTTTATTTATTTATCTATCAGCATGTCGATGCACAGTACGTGGCACTGGTAGTGGTATGTACTCAGGGATAGAGGTGATGGGGTGGAAGGGTTGTTTCAGCCCTTGAATGTTATATTTTCAGTCCTATCAAATATTGCAGGCCTTAAAGCCAGAGTTAAGTAGTAACGAGTTACATTTACTCCATTACGTTTACTCGTGTAACTTTTTGAGAGAAAAAAAGTACTTCCAAGAGTAGTTTTACCACGCAATACTTTTTACTTTTCCTTGAGTAGATGTGTGAAGAAGAAGCACTACTCTTACTCTACTATGTTGGGCTACACTAGTGTCGTTACCCCCCACATTCATACATTGGATTCACCGTATTTTCACGGCCTAAGGCACACTTAAAAGTCTTACATTTTCTCAAAAATGAGATGTGCCTTTTGTGTGCAACGAGTTCCAAAATCTGTAAATGTTGTGCGACTCCGGTAAGCACTCTACTTGACTGACTGTGTGGGAGCATTTCCACGGATACATTGCTTATATGCAGGAAATGCGGCCTTGGTTGATGATTGGCAGGCATGATGAAAGCCTGAAAGAGTCAACTGAAAGATGACATCTTGGTGCTTTCGCTTTAAGAAACTGCCACCTATGGTTATTAGACCAAGTAGCCCTGGATGCAGAGTGCAGTTCGAGGTGTGCCGCCACGCGGGGTGGATGTAAACGTTTGACTCCGCCCAAATGGATTTTACAAAATGACTTTTTTTTTTCAACACAAATTGCAGATTTAATGATGCGCCTTATGATGTACAGTTGTTGTTTTTTTTAAACGCATTATGGAGCATTGAAAATTACAAAAACTCAACACTCAGTCAGTTGGGGCGAAGCTAACTAAATGGTTTGACGGAGGAGGTCAAAGTCCAGCACTACATGTCCCCAGCAGATGAGCGGTTGCGGTTAGTATTTGGGATTCGGTCAGTTTAAAATTGTCATTGTTCAATTAAGTGTTCAAACAATACTCTAAGTGTGATATCATAAGATAATAAGAAAGAAAGAAGAAAGCGCTCCTAGTTAAAAAAATAAGTGTTTTTTTTGTTTTGTTTTTTTACAGATTTAGTTTATTCCAATTTTTTGGTCGTGGGGGCGGGCCACAGCTAATCACACGTCCACCTTTGGTTACCCACAATTGGCTTCAACCCAATATACTCGAGTATTTAAGTCACATCTCTCACTGCTCATGCATGATTTTCTGCCAAATATGTCTCCTGATAGATTCATTTGTTGCTTACACCAGCTTAAATTTTATTTATTTATTCTTTTTTTTTTTGTCAGCCTGAAGTTTTCCTAGCAACTGATTGGATTTGGTGAGCACTATTCCCTTATGAACCTTTCTGTCAAGATATGTCCTCCACTTACCTCACCCTTCATCTATCTCCTAGCGTGAACTATAAAATGTGTACACACCTCTGTTCAAATGCAAAAACATATTTTACCACATTTTCGGAGATTTTTGTTAACATCCTATAAAAGCAAAGTTGAATATTTGCAGTGAAGCGCGGTGGTGGTAACTTCATGCTTTGGGGCTTTTTTTCAAATAGAAAAATAAAAAAATAAATAAATACCTTTAGTTGCACAGATGCAGGCCAGATTAATATTGGAAAATATTTTGAAATGATTTATTTTGGTGTCATTTTTTTTTTATATCACAAAAAAATTATATTTGAACAGGGGTGTGTTGACTTTTTAGATCCACTTTACACATGCTGCAATTCTCTTCCTCATTCCACACTGCCTTTGAAGGTCACCGTTCAATTATCAAGTTTTTCTACCAAATAGGAGCCAACAACTTGTATAACTTGGGTTCAGTTATCTGTCGGTTACACTCAGCACATAAACAGAAACAAAGAACAGAAGAATGCAGTCTGTCAGAAGTTTCCCTGGCGGATACATTTGTTGTTAATTCAGCTTTTTTCATTAATAAAGATACTTAAACGAGGGAAATCATGGCTAGATGCTTTGTTTCGGTCTTCAAAAGGTGATTTAAAACAAAGGTTTGGTGACTTTAATTAGAAAATGTGCAGTCCCAAGCAATCACATTTATTTATTTTTTTAATACAGTGGAACCTCAGAGTTTGAACGTCTTGGAACTCGTACAATTCAGACTTCAACCAAAAAAATCTGAGTAAAAAACGCCTCGGAGTTTGAACAAATTTTCGGAGTTCGAACACCCAAGCAAAAGCAAGCTAAGCCGAACGTACCTTGAAAACGGGTAGCCGAGTAAAGCCAAGTGACCAGTGCTGACATTCATAGTTCAGAATCCACCACACCGTTTTCAGCTGACTCGTTAATAAAAGCTATCACGTAATGGCTCATCTGCTTGTTTCCAATCAGAAAATCCTGATGCAGAAAATGCTGATTTAGCTCTATTTTTACCCCCCAAAAAGCAAAATTTGTTGCCACTTTGAGGGGATTTGCAGGCATTCTGTTTGCACACTTTCCCCATTAGTAAGTGTTGGGTGTCCCGATCGAGGAGGATGTGTCATAAGGGTCGTCCAAGTCCGTGTCCCCTCCTACAGCAGTAGCAGGACAAACCGGATCCTCTTGAGGAGTGGCTTCATCTTTGGCGTCTCCTTCCTCCGTCAAATGCTTTTTGTCACGGCGCTCTTTTTCCTTTTTAACCTTTTTGAGCGCCGCTCTAAAACTTTTTTTCCCAGGTGCCATAGCTGTCTATCCTCGCTCGCCATTAACTGTATTATTGATATCCACTGCTTGCGGAGTGGGCGTGGTTAGTAAATTGGTGCAGACAGACAGTGACTGACAGAAAGTTGAACAAATGGCACAATAGAATATGAAACTGTTAAGAGCTCTGATAGGCCCTCTTTTGGGACACACCCTATTACGACCACAGCGATGCACAGAATCATCTGCGGCCGCAGCTTGCTCATGCATAATTGACAGAAAAATCAACAAATTGTCTTTTTACATTTTTTTTTAATAATGATTCTGATAGGCCCCTGACGACTGTAGGCCCCTGTAGGCATAATAATATAAATATATATAATATAATATATGTAAAATAAACAAACTCAGCAGTGAACTAAACTAAGCATTAACATAGCATTTATCATCCACTGATGCCATCACACCACAACAAAAAAGGTAAGGTATTTTTTTATTGTTTGAATACTGTACAGGGTGTAAATGTAAAAAAAACATAAATAGAAATTAAAATAGGAATTTTCTGTTTTTGGAGCTTGGGAACGGATTAATCGCACTTACATTATTTCCTATGGGAAGACATGTTTCGGAGGTTGAACAATTTGGACTTGGAACACTTTGCAGGAACGAATTATGTTCAAACTCCGAGGTACCGCTGTAGTTGCTAATCTGAATACTGATCATAATATCTGAGATCTGGAAATAAAAACTTGGATCTTGCATGTATTGACTTTTATTTATTGACCGGTTTCTATGATGTTGATTGATGACAAGTTACGTTAAATTAAACCTAGTAGGGTTCTGCGGGCAAAAGTCTTGGGTCATTTAATGGAGCCCAGAGTTCAAAGCAAACATGGTGCATTGGCATTTAGCTGCTATGCTGTAAGCAAATGGTAACTTTATTTGTATCAGTTTCTTCTATAATCTGCTAGTTAAGTGCCACCAAGTGCCATTAAGTGCATAACATTGTGATGTATTTTCATGAGGTAATTAGTGAAACTGTAATATTTGTCAAATGTATTCATTATCCCTTATAGCGTACATGTTTGTATGTGAGGGTTAGTACACTCTCTTACGCCAGATGACAGACATGACTGACAGGAGTTGGCATTAACAGTCCTCCTCATCCTATTTCCTGGAAATAACACCTCATTGTCAGACCTCCTGTTTTTATAAAAAAAATATTTTTAACGCAACAATAAAGCATGGTGGCTGCAATTGTACGTTTTCATTTTAATTCTATAATTTATGGGAATCAGAATAGATTGTCATGCCAGCACAGGCAGCGAAGCACTGGCAAAGTGATGGTGTGGTGATGCCAATCCAGTTCCCCGACTCTGATAAACAAGTGGAAGCTAATGTTTTCAGTTCAATTGAGTTCATATGGCACCAGAAGAAATTTTATTAAATTGACAACACTTCTTATAAAGAAACCCAACAAATCCCCTCATAATCAGGGACTTTGTAACTGTGGAAAAAAAAATGTTGCACATGATAAGAAGAAAATTGGCCAAATTGACGCAATGCACACCAATGAGCCAGTGATGGAGGAGGCACAATCTAAGGTTAGGTACACACATATTGTTTTTCATTCATTTAACCTTTATTTAACCAGGTTGGTGCTATCGAGATTAAAAACCTCCTTTTCAAGAGAGATTGTAATGGCAATCAAGATGTTTTGTCTCAGTTTAGCCCCTTTGCCGACCATGGACATCAAACGGCAGACTGTTTCATGTCTGATTAGATTATCCTAGAAGATTATTTTGCGAGATAAAAAACTTGGAAATTTGCGAGTTTATAAAGTGGCAAATTGGTGATTTCATAAAGTAGCAGATTTGCTAGAAAAAACTCAGAAACTTACGAGAAATACACGTTGCATACTACTCGGATGTTTGTGCCAATACTTTTCGGTCGGGCTTTGAAATAAGGAGATTGTAATTGCTTTAGCAGAGATTAACAATATCATGTTAAGCAGTCACACTTTGAGGGTATGGGTACGAGCAGAGACAGACATCTTGTTTTGCGAAGGTCTACACCCTGAGGATCAAGCATTTAAGTTAATTTGTTAAAATGTATATTTACCTGTAAATTTATGTTTCCAGAATTATTATTTACACATTTTGGTATTTTTTTGTACAAATATCTAAATTGATGTGTCGAATCTGCTGCTTTCCGTCATTCACCTCCATTTACCTAACGTATGCTAGTTTCTGATTGGTTAGTGTTAGTCGGCTGATCAGGAAGTGTTGTCGCTCTAGCTGCCGTGTATGCCGAGTAAAGTAAAAAATAAGAATGAATCCGTCTCCATCCTGCCTTTTCATTTTATAAACAGTGTCCCATTAATCACCAACGAACCCTCACATTAGACTATAGCTACGCTACGTGTATTTGTCGTAAATTTCTGAGGTTTTTTTTTTCCGCAAATTTGCCACTTTTTAAAGTCACAAATTTGACTCTTTATAAAGTTTTTTTCTCTGAATATTACCCTACCTCCGAAAAAAAAAGAATATATCTACACATGGCATCTCATTTCTCCCAAAATGTATCTCTCCTCGCTCCTCATGTGACTACCGTATCCCCTTGAAAGAATCTTTAATGGGTGAAGCTACACTGTAAATGATGAATGAGATTTAGTACATGACTGCTGCCATCTGCCTTGACCAGTTGGGTTAGGCTAGACGGGGGGTGGGGGGGGTAAAGAAGTGCGGCCTGGGATGATAATGCCAGCTCTTGGTGTTGTAGCACAATGGACCCTCTGAACTATCTTTTGATTTCCCGTAGGAAATCATAGCAGTCAACAGTTGAGTAGTGTTACACATGGCCAACTTTTGCGCAGCCAACTTGAGATCGATTCCCATTACGTGACTATAGTTGTGAATGCAAGTGTACCGGTAAATGGATCTCTGTCCCTGCGCCCTGAGATTGACTAGCAACCTGTCTCGGATGTAGTCTGCCTTAAGCCCACAGTAAGTAGTTTAGGCTCTAGCATCGCTGTGATAGAAAATAGATGAATGGAAATAATGGGAAAAAAATTATTACATTACAAGATACATATATTGTAAGCATAATAAGTTAAACACAGAAATTACATTTTACACTTGATAAAGTGACGTTGTGTACGCCGGGCGTGACCTGCTCAGGCAGGGTGAAATTGACTTTTGAAAGCCTGGTATGGTGCCTTCAACAATTGGTGGTGAAGAAAGTAAGACAGCCGGAGGAAAGAAAAAGCCAAGAAAATAATAATAATAATAAAAAAGGCACACATGACAGCAAATTGGGGAGTGAGCGACAATGTTTATATTTCTGTCTCAGGCTTGGCGCCAGGACTGCTTGACGGATGGCGCTTTTAATAAACTGCACCAATGTGGGACAGGCATCGACAAATCATTGAAAGAACTGATACAAAACAACTCAGGGCTTTTGTTTCTGACAGAAGGGCCTCCATTAGAGCGGATAATATGCCAAGCTGTGAGTAACTCTTTTCCCTTCATTACGTCTGCTCAAAGTAGATACAGTATCTCTTACACTTAGCCAAGAGGGTTAAAGGAGCTCCTCGTCATCCTGCCTGATGTACTGTGGTACACAATGATTCCTTAAAACTACCAAGTTGAAACATTTTCTTGACGGGGAAACAAATTCCCCATCAAAATGTTTGGGCGTTCGAACTGAATTCACCATTTTAGGCTCCTTGAGCAAATTTTACATCAAACGGTTTGTATTCATTATAATGCTTCCATTGTAAAGAGGTTCAGCGGAGATGCTAGTCAGAGTGCTACACTTTTAATTCATTTTTACATTTTATTTTTTACACACACACACACACATACAGTACATATATATATATATATATATATATATATATATATATTTGCATTTAATTTTTTAATTATATTTTTTTAGATACAATTCTATGTATTTATGTTTTGCCATTTTTGGTCCTCCGTAATTGTTGACAGTTGAGGCTGTGTATGGCCTGCAGAGGCTGGCTCACTGACCTTTCTCGCTACCTTTTCACCCTCATCCAAGGACCGTGTGTAGTTTGGATTGCTCTGGGTTAAGGATGAGAGCCTGGAAATCGCATGCAACAGTGGAAGCGAATTGAAAGGTAGCGCATGGTCCCCAAAGTACTGAGCGAGTCGGTGGTGCTGAAAGCCACTCATGGAACAACTGACTCGGGGCAAAGTTTTTACTGGGGTCAGCTCAGGAGAGACGTTAAGGACTTTCGTCACTGTTGTGGCACATGTCCCCGCACAGACAAAGGCAACCAGTATGTTCTGGTCGCTGAGATTACTTAACAAAATGGCAAGAGTTGTATGCAATCCCAGATCAGGAGGCAGGGACTGTGTAAGCAGCTTGGCATGCAAAACATGCCGACTACACCTTATACCCCTCGAGTGATAGCATCATTGAAATATTCAACAGAACCCTGTCAAAACAACTTGTCATTCTCACAGAAGAACATTGCAACATCGTTGGAATGGGCCTCCATGTCAGCCGTGCTGGATTCTACTCTGCACACCTGCCCTGCTCATGCTTTGGCGAGAGATGCCGACACCAGTGGAAATAGCTTTTGGCAAGAACGCCACAAACGCCGGCAGTGGCTCTAGGACAAAATTGAGTCAGCCTGTGCCTTTGCTTGTGACCAGAAAGTGGGCACAGGAAACCACAACATGACGGCAAGAGGAAAATACTCTAAGGCTTTAAGACTGCAGGCACGGTCGTTTGAGTTCACTCTGAGGCGGCCTCTGAAACAGAAAAGGCCTTAGGGACATTTTATGTGACCCTCCGGGAGAGGATCTTTTGTAAGAGGGGAACAATGTTACGACAGATTTTTTTTACGTGCTATCTGTAAAGCTGTGCGAATATGTGATTGGACAAGACAGCCAGGACTATGAATGCGAGTGTAAAGTGAGGGCATGTATGGGCATGAAGATGAGCAGTAGGTTTGAGCACACAGCCAAGTTGTGTGTTGTTGTTTTGACAAGGTCACGGCTGACAGTAATAATCAAGTTGTCAATCCATCAGTGCCTTATCATCTTTCTAACACTTATGTAGACACTACACTTTGTACAGAATCAATTGTGGAGATGTTGGGGACAAAAAATCCAATTGGATTTATTATGACCACCACACCAAGCTTCTCCACCAATGACATGGGCGGTAGGGCTGGCTGAAGTTCTACAGTCACTTTCTGGAGGCAGCTCGAGCCTGGGAGTCAGACTACCCTGATTGCAGTGTTGGGCAAGCTACCTGGAAAATACAATCCTCTTGTCATGAAGGAACGTGAGTGGATGAAGGATGGTGGACCCAAATGCAGGGAAACAGGAATCAAGTGCAATGTGTGGTACTTTTATTCACCACAGGGAGAAAGGTGAGCAGCCAGCCATGACTGGACGGGACAGGACTGGTGGCCATGACTAGACAGGATGTGAGTAGACTGGTCGCCATGACTGGACAGGATGTGACTGGACTGGTCGCCATGACTGGACAGGATGTGACTGGACTGGTTGCCATGACTGGACAGGATGTGACTGGACTGGTTGCCTTGACTGGACAGTACGTGAGTAGACTGGTCGCCATGACTGGACAGGATATGAGTAAACTGGTCGCCATGACTGGGCAGGATGTGACTGGACTGGTCACCTTGACTGGACAGGACGTGAGTAGACTCGTCGCCATGACTGGACAAGACGTGACTGGACTGGTCACCATGACTGGACTGGTCGCCATGACTGGACAGGGCGTGACTGGACTGGTCACCATGGCTGGACAGGATGTGACTGGACTGGTTGCCTTGACTGGACAGGATGTGAGTAGACTAGTCGCCATGACTAGACAGGACGTGAGTAGACTGGTCGCCATGACTGGGTAGGATGTGACTGGACTGGTCGCCCTGACTGGACAGAGACGTGAGTAGACTCGTCGCCATGACTGGACAAGACGTGACTGGACTGGTCGCCATGACTGGACAGGGCGTGACTGGACTGGTCACCATGACTGGACAGGGCGTTAGTGGACTGGTCACCTTGACTGGACAGGACGTGAGTAGACTGGTCCCCTTGACTGGACAGGATGTGAGTAGACTGGTCGCCTTGAATAGACATGATGTTACTGGACTGGTCACCATGACTGGACAGGACGTGAGTAGACTGGTCGCCAGGACTGAAACAGAGTGTGACGTGACAGGACCTGATATGCCTTGACTTGTTGTGGAGTGACTTGACTTGGCTGTGACGAAGACTTGACGCATGAACTTCCACACATAACATAGGCAATGCACCACCAGAGGAATGTAGCAAGCTAAGCTATATTAAAATGACTACAAGAGCTAAAGTACATCAAGCCTTTTAAAAGAAAGAAAAAAAATACAAATTCTGTCTTGTCATTCTTCCAACATCTTCCTGTCAAAATTCCCTTCACACATGCTCACAGTGTGCAAGAAAAGTGCAGGTGGGTAGTTTAAGTCAGTAATGAAAGTCAAGATAGTAGTCCATTCAAGTTAATTGGTGTTCAAGCTAATGTGATATCGCTTAAAAGTATTTGTTTTAGGTCTTACTTGCAAGATAAGGAAGGACTACTTTGACTCAATTAGACATGAATCTGAACGAACAACGATCACATGGACCACTTTCGTTTAATATCAATATGCTGATCCCCTTGCTCAGACTATGGAACACTACAACATCTCTTATCATAGTTATGCAGATGACAGGTTCAAAAACATCTTTGCTGCTAATTTACTGATGAAAAACGTTCACATCAATGGTGAAGCAGATCTTTGGGGGATTGCAATAGAAAACCCTGAGAGATTTGCTCCATTAATAATGTGCTGAGTGAATCAAAAGACTGGGGGATAAAATGAAATCCGGCATCAATTAGGAATATGATAAAGTCATGTGACAGCTTGTTGAGTAACTTTGTTCATTCTCCATAATAGGGCTGCTCGAATAATCACAATTATTTACGTAATAATTGAAACGATTATTCAAACGATTATTTTTTGGGTACAAAACAAGAAAATGTTTAAACATTTAAAAATATTAAGACAAATACAATTATTTGAAACACTATAATTATGGAAGTTCCTTTTGGACCAAACAAGATTTATTAAATTAGTCATAAATAAAATAAAAAAGGTGAAAATATATACATTTAAACAACTCAAAATTGTTATTAATAATCTTTTATTTTTGTTCACGATTATGCTGATTTTGTAATTGTGAAGTGTAATAACTGAAATTGTAATAGAATTTTGATTAATTGCACAACCATTGCGCTCACTAAACTTCCAACTTGTTTCATTTATTGTTGCAAAAGAAGCAAAACATGAACGACTTCCAAAATCCTGGATGCAATAAAAGGTACCTTGTTTACATTATATATTAACGTAATATTTACATTGCACTAACATTTAATAATAATAATAATAATAGTAATAAGAAACATCAAATTGCTTAATTGCTACTCATTAACCTGCAGACAAACTTAGCCACTGGTGCAAAGACGGGCAAACAAAGACTATAGGTAGTTTTACTTTTAGTTTTACTTAATGCTTGTTGGAGAAATCGCAAGTAATTTGTACACTTTACATAGCCAAATTCAAATAGCAAATTTGTTGTCTTTGGCGTATCAACTCAAGCAAAATAGCCTGCTCAGGTTCTCTCCACTGGCCCTTCTGAAGTGTGCTGCTTGAGGGCACAACTAAATCTGGAAGCAGGAAGTTCTGAGAATTGTTTCTATGAGGAAAAAAAGACGTCAATTTTCATTATTTTAACAGTTGTATTTTACAGGAGAAGTATTCTATTCAAGGATCCAAAAAAGCTATTAGAACAATCTTGGATGCTAAATAAACTAAATTTGACGACTTTAGATTAATTCCAAGATTTTACTCAATATCTGTTACAAGCTTTGAAGAAAAAAGTAGAAGCAGAAGTAGAAAAATGTGATTAATTGCGATTAATTACAGAAAATTTGGGGGTTAATTAGTTAAATATATAATTGCTTGACAGCACTAATATATAAATACTGTATAGCTTATTTAATTAATAAAGAGTTGCCTACAGATCAACAGAGAGGGGGTAGAGGAAACATTTAAGATGACATTATGCAATCACACACACTTGAGAGATGGTGCACAAAGTCCTGGAATTAGTCTCCGATTTATTTATTCATTTCCTTCAAAGAAGCAATTTAACGCATGGCATAATCCATCTTTGTGATGTCGCTGCTGTGCCTTCTGCACTGTGTGACATGAGCTGCATATTTGGGCCTCAGATAAACACTCACACCCTAAAATACTGGATCACTGCGGAGTGAGGGGGCGTTTCGCAGATGCTAAGCCTTGCAATCTGTCTTTCAATCTGCAGCTGTATAATGGCCACTTTATAGACACTTTTTTTTTTTTCTGCGCATGACCCATGCGTGTGTCAAAATATAGATGGCTTTAAATTCCCTTGGATGAGATTTTCTTGTGTGGGTGCTCAACCAGCACTGATCCGCTGGCCTGGGTAATGCCAGACGGACAAATCGGACAGCCAAAATCAGGAGTGTTTGTAGGCAGGTCCTGCTGTCTTTGGATTTGCGAGTTGACTGGAATGGGCCGAGAGGACGACTACGTTGGGAGGAGATAAACTTGTCGTGGTGCATAGGGAGTGGAAGGAGGGTCTGGGCTTGCATAGATTGGAACATGTACTGGTGAGCCAAACATCTGCAGGGTATGTCGAGGATGTTGAATAAAATCACAATCTGTAAACAAGCTTCTCCCTTCAGCTTAGTGACAGAAATCCTGTTCTTGAAAATAGGATTATGCCAGTCTGATAAGAAATGTACTAATTTCAGTTATGGTAGCAGGAGAGTACATGCCGACTACAGCAACATGTGAAACATTTGTCATTATAATCATAAGGGAAATAAGAATGATTTAAAGTTTGGACTATAAGCCATTTGGGCCTTTCCTCCTTTGGTTCACAGTTTTTGTTTTCTCTGTATTTCCCTGAAGATACTGTGCTTAGTTAGGCAGATAGCTGACATCTTAATGCTAACATACAATCGGAACCTCCTCTAGCTTATCTACACTTTTGAAGACACTGTACTAAGAAGGTACTGACACAGAGAAGATTTTTTTTTTAAACTTCGGCGGCTGATTAATAAAAGCCTACAACAAATGCAAATCCACAATGTATTTTTATGGACTTTGTTGAAGAAAATAATATTTTTCTTCCTCGTGTTTGTTTTCTTTCGGGTAGTGAGAATGTTGGTTATCCGAATGCAGGCTGGAGATCGATGAACAGTCACTTCGAAGCTTTTATTTCTACACAATATTCCGGGCACAAGTGAGTTTCCAGAAAATGGCAGCCTCTCACTAATGCGAAGTTACAGTGGACTCACAACATTCTTATACTATCTATACCCAGGAGTTCACCAGACATGAGATAAGACTTACAAACATCATTCAATACACATTGACTTCAAACACAGACAAATGGTCTATTGTTTTGGAAATAGAGGAGCCCCCCCAGACCTCATTCAATACACATTGACTTCAAACCCAGATAAAAGTTCTACTGAGGAAATAAGTAACAGTTATGACTAAATCTGGGCAGAAGACCTTTAACTTGTACTAGCAGCACAAACACCATAACAAGGGTAACAACAACGCTTGAATTTGGTGAGGTCACTATGGTTATGAATGATACAAGCAACATACAAACTGCGTTTTGTAGATAGAACAATAAATGTGAAGCCATATTTTTATGTAACTACATTAGCAGCGCCCTCCTTAAATGCGGCAACATAACAAGGCACCGCAGAACAAATCTAAAGTCCATGAGTAACTCACTCGTCATAACGCTAAAGTAAGAGCCATTTGCCGCAGAGCGGGCCATCATGCGTGGGAATCACCTGTAGATGTAAGTCCATGCATCTTTCTTTTTCTTCTTGGTCATAGGCCTCATCACTGGGCCTTTTTTCCGTGAACCTTTCCAAATATGTCTGTTTTTTTACTCATTTTGCTAACTTGTCGATTAGCATCAGCGCTGCGCGACTGAGATAATTAGCATCTTGACATCCGTCAAGAGTCCGTCGTAAGCAGAGATAATTCGGTCACTTTTCAAAATAAAATATTTTTAGGCTAACCAATTAACTGGAAGTACAAAGTACAAATTTTGGTATTGATCCGATACCAAGTAAACACAGGGCCAGTATCACCGATATCAATACTTTTTGAAAATTATGGTATATATTTATTTCTTTTAATTAAGGTAGCTGTATGATCGAATTGCTTAATCACAATCAAGTTGTCTTTTTGTGTTTAGGACAAAGTTGGTTGATAAATAGAAATTACTTTATTAATGTTTGTTTGTTTTCCGAGAAACATTATAACCAAATGTATATATTTTACTTGCACAAATTGCACAAAGTGATTATATGAAAGCAAATTTAAAAAAATCCTTTATCATATGCTGTTCAGAACCTACAAAAAAACAACAACAATTTCTACTTTCATTGCACTTCTTTTGTGGATTGTGCACTATAGCTTGTAAAGCACTTAATGGAAAAGTCCATAAAAAACTATCACTGTCTAAATATTATTGGTCCTAATTGTACGATACACCCGAATCATCAATTAAACTCCATAACAGTGAACTTCCTAGTCCTGTCTGCTATCAGCCAGATGGCACAAGCGGACGAGTGTTATTTCGTCAAACTTTTGTCTAAACATTCTGCTGCTTAATGGCTAAATGAAATGTTTGTGCTTTCCAAGCTTGTCTGCTCAAGCCCATATCAAGTCACTGTTCCGCTGCTTGAATGACCCAATTACACTGAGAGAGTGCCTTGTGAATTACCTCCAGCATCTTCAGGGAGGGCAGGACCTGTTTTTAAAGTGTGTGGGTTTGGCGAAAAGCCTCTGTACTTTGAGATTCATTATTTTCTTCCTGATGGTCTCATTTTTACTACTTTACTCAACAGGAACATGCTTTAAAGGCATCGTTGCTCTTCATTAGTCACATTTTTTTTTGGGGGGGGTTGAAAATGTACATTTTCTACAAGCAATGATTTGATCGGAGCCTTTCATCTATCATTCTTGCCAAAGTCATCAATAAGTTTGTGAGGGAGAAACAAGGCTTGTTTAATGTGCAGTGCAATTATGACAAACAATCAAAAGCATCAAGCAATTATTCTTGTAAGCCTTCTCCGCAGTGATGGGAATTTTTGGTAAAGTGATACGATGTAATAATAAAGATGACATCAACACAATAATTATGCTATTAGTTTTCCATTTGTCTTAACCTGATGTTCATTTCTTTCTGGCGTATTTCGACCTCAAACACCAGTCGGAATGCGGGTCAATGAATAGAGACCATTAATAATGTTGGATTCTTTTCTTCCTGCCTCGAGGAAAGTAAAAGTAGGCAGTTTGCAATTTTGGAACAGCTTGTCTTTAATTAAAATTTTGATGAATAGGCAGGTTGTTCACTGCTGCTTTTATGAAAACCTTCACAGTAAAGCCTCTTTTCCCTGCAGATTAGTAAACTCAGCTGTGTAATGTAAGCAACAGGAAAGTTTCCCCATCTTCCTGTGCAGCAAATTTATAATAGGACAGAACACGCCACCTTCTGAACAGCTCTCTGAAAACCTCCGGGACCAAAAAGGCATTCATAATTGTCAATTTGCACAAAGTGACTAAACTGATATTGCAGAGTTCAGCTGTTCTTTACGCTTAATGAGCGAATGGTGTCCAGTTCTGACAAAACTATATTTTAAAGAGCATTCCCGGTAACCCTTCAGCTGTACAGTGTTCCCTCACTAGTACTTTGAGGTTCGTTTATTGCGGATTCACTCTATTGCGGTTTTTCATTTGTGGCAATAGTAATCCGTTTTTTGGGTAAGGTAAGCCGGCGTTTCATTGTCGTCGCCCTCTCATGTGCTGCCTGAGTCTGCTCACATTGATTTATAACGCAACCGATAATCAGCAGCTTGATATTTAGTCTACATTTTGCATTTTGAAAGGTAAATGTAACAAGTAGGGATGTTCAATACCACGCCCAATCGTGTGCTTCATATTCGACGGCGGGGGGACGGCACATCACAATATGATAATTGTTATAATTGTAACCATGGAAAAAAAAAGCCCATAATACTGTATATATTGTTAAAATAAATAAATAAAGTAATAGTAGTTCACAGTGCTGTGTTAGGCTTAAACAGGCAAAAAGTCATGTTTTTTTTAGGGAGACGTTGAAAAATATGGTATGACTGATTCATGGGAGTGATATTCACCGCAATGGCCGAAACATGCCTAATTAAAATTAAACTCCACTAATAAACGGACCACCAGAGCGTGCTGGAACTACACAAATGTAATACAATCTTACCTTTCAAACAGATTTTCTAATTTTAATATTGTGACGTGACATGACGATATTGTGGCAATTTTAATTTGCTGTCATTGATACATGATAACATCCCTAGTCATTTCTGAAGAATAACACCTCGAAAACCTTCCTTCCTTCCTTTCAAAGCTAATTGTTCATTTTGTGTGAGGGCAGTAAGCAAAAAGCAGTCAGTATACCGTAGCGACCAAAATCATATGACAGCAAATCCAGTATGGAGGTTCCTGATCATTAAGGTTTTTGTAAGTCACTGATAACATTTTGAACTGAATCATTAAATCAACAGCCAGGAAGTGCGATGATGACAGAATGGGAGGAATGAACCTATGGGATCTAGACAGTGGCCTAGTGGAGAGAACATACATAAGCACAGAGGGAACAATTAAATTCCACACCAAAAAGCCTGAGTGGAGTTTCCAACACATGACCCTCTTTCTGTAAAGCAGCTGTGCCTATTGTCGCTGTCCTGTAGGCTTTCTGACTACTCTTGGTACAGACATTAGAGCAAACAACAGTATACAGAAATTCATTGCATGTTGGACAGACATAATCCTGATTTATGGAGATGTCTGAAACTGGCAAGGCATTGTAGACATAATACGACCTAACAGGCAAACTTGTAGATTGTGGAATACTCAGGCGGCAATGGCTACTCTAATTTTTATTTTCTTCTATTTCTGTCTTACCCTCTGCCTTTGTTCAGCACTGCCGGGTGCAGCTCACTAAAGCTGACAGTTTTTGCAATGAATACTTAAAGAGAATCCTCTCTTCGTAGCGCAAGATGGATGAAGTCTGCAGAAAATGCTTAAAATTCTGTGCCTAAGCCACAGGCGTAGAACCAGATTCAGGGCCTCCATACATAAACCTACTGAAGGGCCCCTTAGCCCGTCATAGCCCCATGTCCCCCCCAAAACACGCTGTATTATATCCTGAAGTTGTGTTCCTTTAGTGCGAATTGCGTTGTTTTAAGTTTCATCTAACAGACGTTGACGTCATGCGTCCCAAAATGGGCGTTAGCGCAGACATTTTGCCAGCATAAAAAACTAATCTGCCACTTTGAGTAAATGGCAAACGCCACAATTTAACAGTAGTCAGGTTTCCATCCAATTGTTTTGAATTTTTTAATCAAATTTACTGAAAATGCGCAAAACTGACATGCGACTTATGCCCATTTCCATCTGGTCTCCTTTTGCAAATATTGAGAGGGGACTCCGCCGCTGTAGGTGGCGGTATACACCATAGAGATTTGATCCACCAGTAATTTAAAAGAAGAAGAAGACCTGCAAGCGATTGTGCCGTACGATGACGTCGTATGAGTTTTCGTTTGTAATTCTTGATCAAACCTAGCATTTCTTTGCTGTTTTCCATCTAAAATAGCATTAATATTCGCTTCTTTAATTAATTCTAAAAAGATTTCTGTTTCGTTATCCCCCAAAACATACCTTACTTTATCGTCCGCCATTGCTTTGTGACTACGAACGTACGTGTGACGTAATATCCGGTCAAAACGTGCAACGTCTATTCGGTCTTGTTATTCGCAAAACCTGTTTCCATAATCAAAATTCGCAATTCCCTTTTCTCGATACGCCTTAAACTCCACCCCCTGTAAGCGTAAAAACCTTTTTGAGAATTTTGGGCGCTTTTTTTTTTTTTAATTTCTTACATTTCCATTCAGTTTTATTTTTGCATTTCTTAAAAATAAAAATGGGTGGATGGAAACCCAACTAGTGATTGACAGCGTTTGTGGACCAGCTGCCACAACGAGAAGATGCAAAAAAAAAAGGATTGAGCATTCTCCAGGCTACCAAAAGAGGAACCAATGAGTAGCCAGTGGATCACAGCAGCCCTAAACAGGGTGAACAATAAGACAGAGGATTTGGGATCGATCCTCCTCATTGCTTGTGTAGCGATCAATTCATATCAGGTGAGTCAATTACTGAATCAGTCGTGTAGCTGTAGCTTTATTGTATAGTCATTAAATGAAGATGAAAGACGTGATTCGGCATTTTGTACATGGTGGCCGAATCAGCAGATGCTAACAGCTAGCATCTGCTAACAAAATGTGGGGGAAATAAAAGTTTTGTTCATTTGTGCTGCTACGGTTTAATAGATATTTCACAGTTGAATTTAATAACTGACTATAAAGGCTTTTTACTGCATTAATGAAACTGACGTCGGCCGAATTAGCAGATGCTAAGTTGCTAACGTACCTAAATTGCGAAGGTTCCTGTAAGATAAATGGGCTAGGCCCTTTAAAACTAATGGCATGAGTGAGTACCCTGCTTATGTCATTACCTGGATTTTTAAATTATCATCAGCATCAATATTATCGACAACTAAGCAACATCTCGAGATGAGTAGGATATTGGTTACAAATGGCAGTTAATAACAACCTATTTAGACTCCACCTAAGAGTGCTATTGATTTTGGAGAGCTTGGATTTATTAACAGGTTAAAAGAAGTGTATTAAAACCAGACCTCTTAAATCTCACACATTGCCTATGAGGCCATGTCCACAGAATGTATAAACAAGAAAGGAGACATTTTGTGTGGACTGACAATGAGGTAGAACCACTGCTTTGAAAATAAGCCCCAGATCACGACCAAGGTAAAGAATACGACGGTGTATTAGACCACGTATGAATATAGATTTTTTTAGAGGGCGGGGGCAATATTCCGAGATAAAAACTCACAAATTTGCCACTTTAACTCAAAAAGTTAATCAACTGTTGCCAATACCTTTCGGTTGGGTTTCCAAAATAAGGAGATAGTAATCGCTTTAGCAGAGATTAATCATATTATGTTAAGCATTCACACTTTATAGCGTTGGGTACGTCCAGTGACAAAGACGCCTCACTTTGCGAAGGTCCACACCGTACGATCAAACATTTAAGTTAATTTGGTAAAATGTATATATATATATATATTTATATACAGAATAATTATTTACACGTTCATACATTTTTTTATTTTTTTGGTCCAAGTATCTAAGTTGATGTGTCGAATCTGCTGCTCTCCGTCATTCACTAGCATTTACCTAAAGTATGCTAGCATCTGATCGGTTAGTGTTAGTCAGCTGATAGGGAATCGGGAGGTGTTCGCTGCCGTGTATGACGAGTATAAAGTTTAAATTAAGAATGAATCCGTCTCCATCCTGCCTTTTTATTTTATAAACAGCGTCCCATAAACAAATAAACAAATCCTCACATGATTAGACTATAGCTACACTACGTGTATTTCTCGTAAGTTCGTAAGAGTCTTTTTCTCGCAAATCTGCCACTTTATGAACTCGCCACGGATTATTGCCCCCGCCCTCAAAATAATATAATTTTAAAAATATATAAATATATATATAATAATAAAATCTATTCATGGATCCTAATACGTCGTCGTAAAAGAACACCTGGCACAAAGAGCCACCATTTTTAATGGACTTGAGAACCGCTTGCGCTGTGGCAGCCATGTTTGATGCTACTGAGATTGTGGATAAACAATTTTAGTCCCCCCCCCCCACACACACACAACTTCAACGCTCTTGGCTAATCTTTTCTTCTTTCTTTTACAGTAAGCAAATGCAGGTGCTGACTGAAGACATTTAACATTTTCTATGCATATTTTTACTGTTTATGAATTTACTTATAGTATATAGATGCCATTTAACTGATAATGTTTGTGTGAAATATATTGGACATATAACTGTAGTGTAAGGAATAACACTTTTCACTCCCTTCCAGCTGGTGAGACAGGAATGCACATGGGAGGCATGCATGTTCTCAAGTTGATAACACTGTGGGTCTTAGGGAGTCTAGGTCGCAGGGTCGTACCTGTCTAGTCATATATTTCCGGCTCTGGACGAAACTGGAGTAAACATGTCAATGAATCACTTGTCTGTTTATTATAATTGCTAACCCTTTGTCCAGCCTCAGAGGAGGAGTATGCTTTTTTCCTCTATAAAGCGACTGTGTGTTTTTCATATGGACACACTCGAGGCTTAACATCACCTTTGAATGTAAGCATGTCTTGTGTCTTTTAGGAGCTCCTAAAATAAATCTTTTGCAAAAGAAGCTTCTTCATCAGATCTCATTTTTCAATTATTTTTGAACACGCAAAGATTACACTTAATATAGTAATCAACTAATACCTTCAATTGGTGACCCTCGACGGCGACAAATTGGGACGTTTTTGCAACAGCTGTGATGATCTTGGACAACTGAATTTCTAAATGCGCAAATATTAACAAGGTGAGTGGACAAATTATCCACGTAGAGAAATTCTGTTTGTTTGGGATTACTCAGAGCTGCATTACGTCCGTACCAAATTGTATTTGAGATCTGTGAACAAGTTAGGGGGGTTTTAGAGTCGTATTGGTTACGGAGGGACGCGAAAGTCCTCGATTATGACAATTACTACGACATTGAACCATGCATGGGTTGGCCCGTTGAATACGGAAGTGACGTCAAGTGGGAGCGCTCCGCCGTTCGGAAACGGCATATGAGATTGGTTCCGCGGTGGAATAGGCTGTCTTGTTTTTATTTTTATTTTGGTATGAATAAGCCCTCCGAATAATTTTTCGGAGTGAGCGGAGAGGATAAGCCGCCCGTGTGGTATTATTACACGGTGTGTGTGCTGTGGGTTATTAAAAACCGTGGGACATAATTCCGCGGGGTGTGTGTGTTGTGTCAAATTAAGCCGCTCGTGTGATATTCACATTGGAAGCGAGAGCTATGAATTAAGCCGCTCGTGTGATGTCATTCACATTGGAAGCGAGAGCTGTGAAGAAGCCGCCCGCGAAGATCCGGATAAGTATTTATTAAGTCGCGCAAAAAGATATTTGATTTCTGTTTCGTTTTTCCTTTTTCTTTTATTTTTCTAAAAAAAAATATATATATATAATAATTTTTTGGGGGGATTAATGAGAATAGTTTTGATCTGTTGTATTGTAGTATCATAAGTGAGACGTCACTGACTTTATAAATATTATAAACGACTAAATTACTACATATAATGGACGACATTTTTGACCGAGACTCAGGGTGGTTTGATTTGCGTAAACTTCCGGTCCATACTCAAAGCTTGTCGCTAAGCGAACAAGTCACGGCCGCAACACTCGTCATGGCTGAAGCGCTGCCACCACGGCGACGGCGTAAGATGAAAAATCTTTTAAATGAATGGATGCGGACTAATTGTGATAAAGGTTGGTTCCCACCGTTAAAATCTGAGACATGTCTGATTGCATTAATGAAGTCTGTAGAAGTTGCTTGTGTAAAACAGCGCCAAATGCTGATTGACTCCGTGAAAGACACATCTATATTTTCTTTAAATGGAAAAAAGTGAGACGACAATGTCAGGTCGTGGACCAAATGTTGGTTAACGCTAGAATGCTTGCGTTGGGTAGCTCTGTGAAAGTTGCTCGTAAAGCTGTGTTGAGCGAGTCCGCTAGCCACGGCTCGGCTAACGACAACGTGTTAGATGAACGCATGGCGAATGCTAGGCTAAAATCTCCGCCAATTTAAAATTGTTGGAAATGAGACATGACCCGGAAAATAGATTAAATAAGGCAAAACATTTTTGGATTGGAATTGGCTCGCCATGCGGAGATTGCACAGTCTATTGGTTCTAGATGGCGTACTAATCTGGAGCATGTGTGACTTGTGTGATTAGGAGAGAATGTTTTTTTTTGTTATAAAATGACTAGGGTCAATTGTGTGATTATAATGGGAATTTTTCTAGTTGGTATGTGTGTGCGTATGTGCCCCAAAAGTTTGAAATAGTTGAGAGAATTGTTGAGTAATCGAATGAGACCTAGATAAGGAAAGTGGGGGCTATCCGGGTGGTTTGGAAGTTAACTGAATCTCTAATTGGGAATAAGAAATGTGTGGATTGTGTGATTTTTTTTCCTTGTTTGTGTGCCTGCAGGGAGTTTGTGACTGTTTGTGTGACTCTGACAATGGGAAAGGTGTGTTGTGTGATGTTCTAGCGAGATTTTAGAAATCAAAATGGCCGTTTGGTCTGTTTCTCCTCACTGCCTTTGTGGAGATGAGGAAAGTGCAGAAGTTAAGTGAATGGAAGTGTAAGTTTGTTTGAGACAGTGATTTTTAAGTGTAGGAAAGAAAGAAAAGATGGGTGGAAAGTAATTTTTTCCCTCCAAAATTCTTTGTCCTCAAAAAAGGGTGAAAAAGAATGGTAAGCAGGAAATCTGCATATTTTGAAAGTAGGGGAGAATTCTGCCTTTGTCTGTGACAATTTTTAAAGCTCTTCCCCCCACGCTTGATTAGGGACTAAAGGTCTGTGAGGATGGGGGCCGTGAGCTGCTGTTTTAAGAAGGTGGTGATTTGTACTGTTGTCTGTTAAAATTAAATTAAACTAAAGAAAAATGAAAGGGGGTGTGATAAGTTTAGTCCTCTCTCCCATTGTCTCCATTTTGGAGACTTGTAGTCTGTTGTGTGTGTGAATAGCAGGGGTCGTCTAAGGCAAAATCAAATTGTTCCTGTTGTGTGGATGGATATTTCATTTGTTTTTCTTTAAAATCTTTAACTGTATGTTTGGTGTTGTTTTTGAGTAGAAAAGACTGGTGTGATAATGGCGTTTGTTTTTCGTATAGGAATGTAGAAAAAAAAATAGGTTTTGAATGTGATTTTCCCTTCCCCTTTTTTCTGCTCCTTCCCTGTGTCTTGGAAGAGAGGAGGGGGATTTGTGTGGAAAATAGGAGTCAGAGGGCAATGTGTTCTGTAATGGGAGTTTTTTTTCTTTTTTCTAGGTAAGAGAAGAATGCGGAAAGATAAAGAGGTCTAGATGATAACTACAGGCCACTATCCATATTATTATTATTATTATTATTTTTAAATCTGGTCTGTGTTTTTATAGTTGAATAAGTAATAAAACCAAATTTTAATTGAAATAGACTTTTCATTTTTGATTTTATATTTCCCCTGCATCTCTGATAACTCATTCGTAGGTGTGAAAATGATTTAACCTTTGTCCTTATCTGAGTCCCATTCTAGAAGTCTGAGAAATCCTGGAATTTGAGACTTCCCTCCATGTGGAGGCATAATTTAAGGTAACATGTAATGAAGAAGGAGTCTATGGTAGACATATGCGTAAATATAGTAATACTACTTGCTATAATGTAGAACATATTTAGATGAAACTACAAAATACATATTTTTTGAGAAAATTATTATTTTTTTTAATTATAACAAGCATATAAATCTCTTGCTATGATCTCATCTCCCTCTGTCTGTTCCGAGTGTATAAATGTTTCAGGCAGGTTCAATCTTTGACGAGAGGTGTTGTTCTTGGGTGTCTCCAACGTGCTGGAATAACCTGGCTGTTGGGCACAGAGTGGACGGCGAACTGAACAATGGTCACTTTCGGGGGGGGAAGTGATCACACGGACTGCGAAAAGGATGGTATACTGCAAATCCGCTCGCCATGAGACTGTTCAATGACTCTTATGAATTATCTGAGCAAAATGTCCATCAACTCTTTGAGCAGACATCTCAAACTCTCATCACAGCCGTCCTGATGAAACTGTCAGCGGTCTCCAGTGACAGCTAAGGCCTGCTTTGAACTTTGCCCTGCATAAACTGCTATCAACAAGGACAGAAAGGAATATGAACTCCAGTGTGGACTCAAAGTTCGAGTCATCTGAGATCGGCCTTTGAGTCATATTTTGGTCTGTTTTGAGTACAGTTTGCACTCTGTACTGTGTCGGTAAAGGAGATGTGATCTATAGCAACGCAGTTTCGGAAGTTGAGAACGGCTTATGTGAATTAGGGTAGTATAAAATTTATTCTAATCTTTAATACTATATTTTCCGTTGTTTGATGCTTGTTGAATTTGGTCTTCTAATTTTTTGCCCATTTTCCTTTTAAATTTTAGCTTCTGGATTGGACTCAGATATGGAACACTTACGGCGAATTTGCTGGTTAAATTTTTAATTTTGATTAAGCTCAACAGCACTGATCTTTGGATTCCACGGGGAATGCACAAAGGCAAAGTTCCCTGCTGTGTTTTTACAAGCCCCCACTACTCTGTAGAAGAGGTGAGGTTAGTTGGCATTTTAAGAATACTTTTTGGTTGGTTTAAAGTAGGGGTTTTGTTTTTCTGATTATAACTCGTTTCTTTTACTAGTTGAGATGGCAGATATTTGGAAGATTTGTGACCTGCAATAGATTAATGGGGTTGTTTAAAAAAAAATAATAATAATAATAATTCTTCTCTTCCTGACCCTAAAAGTCCTCCGCTGTAGTATCTTAATTTACATCTGCTTGAGTTGTTTTTTCCACTTTAAGTTACCTGAACAGGATTCAAATTTATATTACAAACTCTTGCCTCAAAGGTTTTTTTTTATGGCTCATGGCTAGCTCAGCTGGAGATCTTTTTATAGTTCTGGTGTTGGCCAAATTGTCACAATTTGGTTGTTTTTAATCTACAGGACACAAGGTGTCTGTTTTTCCTCTTTGAAGCAGCAATTTGGAAGCGGCTGCAGTTTTCACATTCAGGTCTGAAATGATCAAAATTGATCTTTATCAGATGGGGGAATGATTGGTCTGTCTGAGTTTGTTGAAAAGGAAGTCTGATGTGAGAATGATTGGTCTGTCTGATGTGAGAATGACTGGTCTGTCGGTGTATCAAAAGGAAGTCTGATGTGAGAATGAAGTTTGGTGTGAGGAATTTACAGGCAAAGAATGGAGCGGAGAATTGGAGGATTTGACTTGGAGGGAAGTAAGTTCTACAAAGATGACAAAAGACAACCAGAATAGCGGAAAATAAGGTAAGTATATTCAATTTCAGAAACAATTGAAAAGTATAATTTCTAGAGCCCATGGAATTTGCCATTTAGGTGTGGAAGGAACATTGGGACACCTGGTGGACATTATTTTATGAGACAAGTTGTAAAAATGAACTGTAGGACTGCAGTGTTTATTAAAAGGTATAAATATATATAAATCTCTTCTCAGACTGTTTATGGCCCGGCCGGACATGAGCAGTTTTGGGTTAAGATGATGTTGTTTTTAAATGATTTACACTGCTATAATAAAAAACAGCGTAAAAAATACAGAAATTTGATGTATGATAAAAGTACATTTATGCTAAATCTACAACAGTAAATATCATGGTAAAATATTTGATTAATCATTATCTACTATTATAAGGGCTTCTTAGGAATATTGGATTAGACGAACCCATTTGAAAAAACAAAAACTTCATAAGATATAAAAAGGTTGGACTCCTTTTGAGGGTCATAAAAACAGGCTGTTTCCCGCCCCTAATGTTCCGCTGGGAAGTCACTCGTTGAGAGGCCCCCGGTAATTAAAGAGATAGTGTCTACATTCTCTAAGCTAACAGATAACTAACCAGAAGTTCCTTCAAAAATAAATGATTGTGAGTATGTGTGGGCCCAAGACCTTTATTGAGGGTGATTCCTGTTAAAATAGAGGATAAATGTGTAATGGAACTAATGAATAAAACTGTCCCCAATGATAAATGCTCTAAATGGGATAAAGTTTATCCACTGGTTGATTGGCAAGATACTAAACCTATTTTTTCAAATAAAGTGGCGGATGGTGGTTTTTCATGTATTAAAATGTCAGGTACTGGGAAACAATTGGGAAGACTGAACCACACCACTCACTGCATTTCAGCAACAGATGTGGGTCGTAAATTCCAGCCTCAGTCCAGAGCTGACATTTGGTGGTGGTGTGGGGACAGCCGAATATTTGATAAGTTACCTCTGAATATGAAGGGATATTGTGCTCTCATCACCCTCCTTCTGCCAGTAGATATTTTCCCTACATCGGTTGATAACCTTCTGCAAATTGTTAATACTTGGCAACCAAATTTTTCTCATTCTTTTCAGAGGGCCAAAAGATCCACTTGGCAGGATCAAAATGTTCCCACATACATAGATGCGATTGGAGTGCCACGCGGGGTCCCAGATGAGTATAAGATTGCGGACCAGGTGGCTTCAGGTTTTGAATCTTTGATTTGCTGGTGGTGTACCATTAACAAAAATGTAGATAGGATTAATTATGTACATTACAATGTTCAAAGACTAGGAAATTGGACTCAATCAGGTTTCGAAGCAGTACACGGCCAGTTGTCAGCTACATCTTTAATGGCTTTTCAGAATCGTATAGCCCTTGATATGTTACTTGCAGAAAGGGGTGGTGTTTGTTCAATGTTCGCAGAACAATGTTGTACTTTTATTCCTAATAACACTGCACCGGATGGAAGTTTAACCAATGCCATTGAGGGACTCCGAACACTTAAAAAAAAAATGAAAGAGCAGTCCGGTATCGATACGTCAATTTGGATAACTGGATGGATGCTTTTGGAAGATATAAAAATTTGGTTTCAGCTTTTTTGACAACTTGCGGTTGTTGCTGTATTCCTTGTTTAAGATCGTTGTGCACGCGGCTTATTGCCACAGCCATTGAAAAGCAAGATGTACAAAACAAGTCGTCTTATATGATGGTTGAATCTGTAACTTCTAAAGCTATGACCGCGGTGGCGACTTCAGATGAAGATCCGGCTGGAATTTTTCTCTAGACTATTTCTAAGGGATTTAATGTCTTATTTTGAACAAATATAGTTTGTTCATTGAGGGACTGAAGACATTTAACATTTTCTATGCATATTTTTACTGTTTATGAATTTACTTATAGTATATAGATGCCATTTAACTGATAATGTTTGTGTGAAATATATTGGACATATAACTGTAGTGTAAGGAATAACACTTTTCACTCCCTTCCAGCTGGTGAGACAGGAATGCACATGGGAGGCATGCATGTTCTCAAGTTGATAACACTGTGGGTCTTAGGGAGTCTAGGTCGCAGGGTCGTACCTGTCTAGTCATATATTTCCGGCTCTGGACGAAACTGGAGTAAACATGTCAATGAATCACTTGTCTGTTTATTATAATTGCTAACCCTTTGTCCAGCCTCAGAGGAGGAGTATGCTTTTTTCCTCTATAAAGCGACTGTGTGTTTTTCATATGGACACACTCGAGGCTTAACATCACCTTTGAATGTAAGCATGTCTTGTGTCTTTTAGGAGCTCCTAAAATAAATCTTTTGCAAAAGAAGCTTCTTCATCAGATCTCATTTTTCAATTATTTTTGAACACGCAAAGATTACACTTAATATAGTAATCAACTAATACCTTCATGACAAAAAAATGTTGTGTTCATTTCCCTAAAGACGAGCCTTCTCCTTCGGGAAAGTCAAGTCTCCCGTGGGATTGGATGGATCGACAAGCAATCAGCTGGCTCAGTTGTGCTAATTTAGCCCGTCGTAGTTACTAAACTGTGCTGCAGTTAATACTAGCCCTTTGATGACTGAGTGCCTGTTAAAGTGTTTCAGTCTGGTTCTAGCCTTAATCTGTCTGTCACCTGTGATATTGTGTCAGTCAAGGGAGTCATTAGTGGACAGAAATATATATATCACACACTTTCATCCGTCTGACGTGAACCCTGAGAGAAACATCACTTGGAAACAATACATCAAGTGATCAGACCACAAGCTATAAAACTTTGCCCCACCCCTCGCACTTGACGTCTGAATTATTCCGCTTGCCCACAGTGAGAGCCCACCATCCAAAATGAACATCACAGGAGCAGGCAGATTGGATGCAGCATGAGTGGAGGAATTAGCAATTCACAGCACCCCCCCCCCCCCTCGAGTCATGTCTGCTTCTGGATACAAGAGTGGCTGAAAATGCTTCTGTCAAAATGCATGTTCGTTTCCTTGTCATACTGTGCCCTGACTGCTTCTTAGAGCCCATCGCAGCCGCACAAGCATTAAGTTGAGGTTCAGAGAAGGCTTGACATACAGCAGCAAAAATTTAGCAATTCTTCTACTTGACATACACAAAATTCAGAAAACAGCCATTTTAAAGATAGCTAAATGCTAAATAGACATTAGCCCAATATGTTCACATTTTGACACTTTTGGAATGAACCCACTCCAATATTTTGCTGATCAGTGCATTCAGAGGAGAATAGAATATTGGTCAAATATTTTTCGAAACGGGTGATGGTTAGCTCACTGCCTTGGGCACCCGCACCACGTGTAGAGGCTCGTTCTTGGAGCAGTTCCTAGGCTGTGTGGTCCTTTCCTGCAGGTCATCAGTATCAGTTATCAGTCAGTTATCAGCTAGAAAGCCCCCGATATATATATATATATACTTTTAGAAACGATTATTCCATTGACTAAACTGATTCAATACAATTAAATTTTGCATTATAGTGTATTATATTTCACCCCAACCCAGCCCCCCCGATTATTGTTTATTATACCAGTGATTGGTCTTTTGTACTTCGTATTCCTATACAGTAGTGATAAAAAAAAAGGGGGGTTGATGTTGTACTATGTTACCGGATCAGTCAGTTTTCCAAAGTAAAAACAGATGTTTGCAAATGTCCTATTTTGATCTTTTTTTCTAGGGCTGGGTATTGATTCTAATTTCCTCAAATCAATAAAATTTCAATTCACAAGAGTTCTGTTTTTTTTTATTCGATTTGATTCACTTCAAACCGATATTGACTAATTATGGAACATCAAGTCTTATTAAATATCATGGTAAAAATAATCCACAAAGATTCAGCTGGCAACGGGCAGTAGGCGGGGTACACCCTGAACTGGTTGCCAGCCAATCGCAGTCATTTTAATTCAATAATTGTAAATAAAAATTAAAAAGATTCGGAATTGTCTTAAAGTGCAATAAGTCAGGTCTTTCATAAATGTAATAAAATACTTTTAAACTTATGTGAACAGTAAATGTCAAGAAAACACTAAAATAAAAAAATAAAATAAAAACTCCGCCTTTAAAATATTTCTTATATATTTATGGGCAAAAAATATTAAAATAATTGATTCATGGTTTTATAAATCAATATCATGCTCAAAAAGAAAATCGTTTCAATATCGATTATTCGATTTTTTTTAAACCCCGCCCTGCTTTTTTCATGGACTACAGAAATCTCTGAACAATTACTGTTGATATGCTGAAATCATAGGATTTGGACCGTTTTAAATATAATTTCTACCCATATGAAGGAGGCATACTTGAAAATAAATACAGTATTGGCACAATTTAATGTTAAATATCAACTTGTCCTCATTCATTTTCAATGAGATTGACACAGAACTTTTTCGAAGTGCCACTTTCCATGCCCACTTCCATACATACAACATACAAAACTCTCTGATACTGCTCAGTGGTGCATTTGGTAAAGTGCATTTTCCATTAAGCAGAAGGTCGCGGGTTTGAATCCCACCTCCAACTGACTATCATATCAGGAAATGGATTATAAATGTACAGAAATTATTAAATGCATGTTGGCTTTCCTCATCAGATGACTCTTTTCAAAATAAATACGCCATTAGCCATGACTTTAGCTTGACGTTAGCTCAGTGCTTAGAGCAATTGCCTCCCACCACGGAGAACCTTGGCTCAAACACCGCTTAGTAGACATTTTAGTACATTCAATGGTTTGATACCAACTGACTATCATATCAGAAATGGATTATACATTCTTTGAAATCATTTAATCCGACCTCAGATTGCAGTTCGAGTTTTCTTTTTATTCATTTGTCAGTTAACTACAATTAAAAATGTGTAATTTTCCACATAATTGATCTTTTGATTTCCTTCATAAGCGTTCAGTTTAGCATTTAGCTATTAGCATTCAGCTTCCAACATTCCCACGCAATTTCTGCAGACATTGCACTTATGCTCAGTGCTACCATGGCGACCAATCTGGTGCTTTTGTTCTGAAAAATTGATGAAGCATCACCATGGCTTTGAAAGGTTTACCATACATATTTTAACTCTATGTGAACGAACACATCTACCTGAACGCCTTCCAAACACACGACGTCAGATGAAAGCATTACATCACAGAACCCAAAAAGCAGATATGTGTTGATTTGACGTTAAAAGCTTGTCAAGAGTATCTTTGTCAGTGTTTTAACAGCTGCTGTAGCTGCAGCTTTTGCAGACATCAAAATCCTCTCTGCGCTTTTTCACTTTCAATGCTTTTCTCTCCTCTAAACCACAGAGGTTTGCTTCAATCAGACAATGAAGGAGAAGTCCAGACCTGGAGGGATTTAGTCTACAGAATCACACTGTACTGGGCTGCTTGCCCTGATAATTCTTTTTCCACCCATACACCTCTTTACTCTGAATGTAACTCCCGCTAATCCCCAAATACATTTAATCAAGAAGGAAGCCTGCATTATTCCGAGACAAGCGATAAGATCAAAATCCATGGATAGTCAGGGTAGCATGTTTTTTTTGTGGATGATTCACATGCTGTAAAAACTCAAAGACACACTCCTTCTAAAGCTCACACAGCTGCGTGGTTTGATAAAATACTTGGCAGAACCCTGAATCTGACCTTTCCATCTCAACTTAACAAAGCAGTTATATGAACAACCTGCCACTCGTCACTAGGCAACTGATGAGATGTCTGTCCAATGGCCATTGAGTTTCACACCAACATAGAGGGGCAGGAAGGTGTGTGTATGTGTGAGTTTGGGTTATTGTGAGCCTGCTGGGAAGAAAGGCACTTCAAGCTGGACCTTGCATGTGTCTGCATAAGCTTGTTTATATTGTTGCCTTAATATACACTCTGAATGGACAAGGACTTTTTACATTTAATTTTTTTCTTTTATTTCCAGGAATCATTTGAGAATTTCAACAAAATCTTTTTGTCCAATTCAGGGCTGTTTCAAGTTTTTTGATCATCAAAATGGTTGATGTTATTGTAAGTCCAGGAGAGATCCGGCTTGTTTCAGATGCCCCTTACATAGGGTGACCAATTTCAAAATTAAAATCCGGGACGATACAATTTCGCTGAAAATCAAATATACTATAAATTCTCACAAGGAACTATTTATAACTAATTCAATTGCCAGGCAATCTGGTAATGGTGACTGTGGTACTGCTTTAGCTAATGCTAAATGTGATCTTGGTTGGCAGTTTAACAGCACTAAACAAGTCAATGAACCAATCGTCATCCCCAAATTTTTCTTGGCAGCTATTGGAAGCTGGCTGTGCCGTTTTACGCCGGTCCAGCATTGGGTCTGACAGGCGACTGCGGCTTTAGGCTAGTAGGACTACATTACCCATGATTCTTAGACATGGAAGCAGGGAGCGGTTCTTTATTTTTTATTATTTTTTTTTCTGGAGAGCTCAGTATTGTTCATTCGGTAATTTTACCGATTTGACATGTCATCATCATTGCTCTCTCTTTTTTATTTTTTTTTTTATAATTTTTTATTTTGTATGTGGGTGAGTATGTGTATGTGTGTGTGTGTGTGCGTGCATGCGTGTGAGTGTGTTTGTATTCATTAGTTCACCTAAAACCTATTAAAAAATCTCATACCGTTCACCTAAACCGAACACTTCCAGCCAGAGTCCTGAGGCCGTCAGGAGACCCGAGGAAGGACCAAAGAAAAGAAAGGAAAGAAAACTGAGGAGGAATTGAGGTCTCCCTGATTTGTTGGAATTTAGATGTCTCTGGGGTTGGTGAAGGACTCTGGTTGGTGGCCTGGTGGGTGGTGTCTGGTGGTTGCTGGATTTCACTTTCCTTTCTTTTCTTTGGTCCTTCCCACGGGTCTAATGACAGCCTCATGGCTCTGGCTGGAATCGTTCGGTTTAGGTGAACGGTATGGGATTTTTTAATAGGTTTTAGGTGAACTAATGAATACACACACACTCACGCACGCACGCACACACGCACATACACATACTCACCCACATACAAAAAAAAAAAAAAAAGGAGAGCAATGATGATGACATGTCAAATCGGTAAAATTACCAAATGAACAATACTGAGCTCTCCAGAAAAAAAAAAGAAAAAGAAAAGAAAAAAGTGATGCAATGCAGGAGAAGACACACCTCTTAGCGATTACACATAGTGAGATTAGTCGTATGAATCTCTATTGACAACTATGTGATTGACATACACATGGCCCAAACAGGATGCCGGGATTGGACTTGCGTAAAAGCGTGACAAAACAATGGACTGGCGAAATCTGCCGAAGACTCGGGACACAAGGCTCAAATTGCAACTGTCCCTGTTAAAATGCGACATCTGACATCATTAATGATGATTTTCTGTTTTAAAATGAAAGTTAGGCCACGTTCCGCTCCTACGCTGGCGATGCAACCCGAATTTTGACTTAAGTCGGAATTAACCTTTAAAGTCGATATTTACAACAAAATACTGTACCGTAATTTTTAAAAACATATTAGCGATACCCAGAAGATATGATATTATTATTATTATATTTTGTGTTTCCGCACAGACATTCATCGCTGACGGACGGCAGAGCGTAGCTAATTCAAAATTAAACACGGAAATGTGACGCGCCTGATGGCGAGCCGACCTGCTCGATGAACATCCGTTGCTGGAGATGACAACAACACAACTTTAAATAACTTTAAAATGGTGTGTTTACTGTAAGACATTAACGAAAAAAAAGGCAAAACGACGAGGACTCCCTGTATTTCTTTATATCTTTAAATGTTTTATATTTATGTGCCTGTATTTAATAAGAAGACACACACCTTGTAATCTTTTTCTCAAACATCTCCAGACAGGTCTACAAAAAGAGAATGAGGTTGCAGCAGTTTTTCTCCTCTTGTGCCGCAACATAAAGACACGACACAAAATGCGAGTGATGAACTGCGCTTGACTCTGCTAGCCATGAGTGTGACATGTCCTGCTAAAAAAATCATTTGTCTTGAAGGGCTGAAGCGCACCAACCTGAAGGTGCGTGGCAATGAATCCGCTCCAAGTTGGCTGTATTTTGCAGCCATTCGGAAAACATCAGTACTGCTCTTATTTGGAGCGGTAGTACGGGTAATTGTAAATTCTTACATGGAGATTGCTCAAAAGATGTTTGTACACAAGGGGCTGGCTGCACAACCTCACAGGTTTAATGGATTGCTATTTTATTTGAATTCAAGAAAGAAAGCAGATTAAAAGCAGGGTACACGCACACACCAGACCAAGGAAGGAACAAAAAAAGTGTATAGATCCTGGCCAGATTCCTACTGGCAGATATATAGATAAACCGCTGGAAATATTCGAAATATGACACGTGAATCAATGATGCGGGACACCTACTGCTCTTTCTCTATTTACTTGGATTATAATTATTACATGCTCATTTAATTGCAATCATGAGATAATTCTGTTGATTTGTATGCTTATGCTTACATTGAAGTGCTGGTCATTACCATAACTATATTACATTTACAATTGTACACTTAATGGAAACAAACTGATAATCATCATGGCTGCCTCCTAACTTCTCACCATATATGGGTGAACTCAGACATCCTTTCTGACTGATGAACATGCGCCATTTTACATAGGGCTGTAGCCGTAGTCGTCGCTAATTTGGCTACTAGCATTAGCTTGCTGCATTTTTTTCTCACTTTTTACTCCAAGGGAAACTAAACCACAAATGCCCAGATGCCAAAAGAAACAAATACAAAGAAACGATAAGTTACTGCACTATACACTACTTTCCCACATACTATGGCATTTAAACACACTTAGGATACACTTAGCTTACATGTAACATATTACATATTTGCACATAAAACAATATTGCAGTCACACGAAAAAGGAGTAACTAATCTGGGCATATTAGAAATATAACATAAATCAGTGGCACACCTGGTGGCAAACCTGTTTTGTTTTTGCTTTCTTCTCCCTCCGTTCACTTGAATTATGAGACCCACTTACGCTGTACATTGTTAAGTCCCGGTGATGCTGCATGTCTGCTGCTACACAGTGTCTAGTTTGCCGGACAACATACTAATAATCTATGATTATAAATGAGAACAAATGGAATAAAACAATTTCAATGAACCAAAAAGTGGCTCTTGGATGGAAGGAAACAACAACCTGTGGGTGAAGAGTATAAATTGAGTGGATGTCGTAGTTGTACTGAGAAGCTCGTGAGACTGACCAGAGGTGAAGTATCCACTTCTAAAGGGACAGAATGGGAACCCAACATCCATCATTGTGTTTGGTATGTTTGTTTGAAGTGTCTTTTGTGTAACTCAGCCAAACATAATGGCTAGCCTGCTAGCTCATGTTAGCTCTACGGCATGTTATCCATATCTCAACAGAGCAGGTCTGTGCCATTAATCTGAGCAAGTCCATTTAAAAAAAATCAATCAGTCCCCCAATGATCACGTTAACTGTAATGTCCTAATTTCCATCATGTCTCTTATTGAATCAATTTATCTAATGTGAATTACGGCCCACCTGCCAGCTATCTTCCTTGCATGCAAGCAATTTATCTTCTATAACATCATATTTTTGACTGATGAGCCAGACTGGAACAGTAAAGAGAAAGACTAAAAATCATCATTATAGCCATTTAGTTGGTTTCTTAGTCACTCTGCATGACATTTAGTTTGTTTACTAGTTGGGCAAATAGGAGATCGCTTTCCCCACCCGGAAGTAAGTGTGATGTCATGGTGGAAAGGCCTAGACAAACATTCAACACAAACAGTTGATCTACTGTGTCTGGCAACTGTACAAGCATGATATCTTATTATGATATTTTATATCACAACCATGCGGTACGTGTTTCCGGTCAAATTGTTTTTGACCACACACATGAGGAGTCACGATTGGAAACATGGAACAGATTTAACATTTACGACTGATTTTTTATTTTTTTCCCCAAGTAGATATGGGAGGAAAAATCACTCGAATGTTGATTTCACGTGTTAGTTAGTTCAAGGTCGCAACGTTTCCTAAACATTCTCTAAATGTTTCTAAACAGTTTCAGTGGTTCTCTAAACAGTTTTAATGTTATTATTTTTCTTGAGAAACAGAAACATTAAAACGTTGGGGAAACGTTTGTGAACCTTTACGGGAACACACATTCGCTACCTTTGCCAATATTCACTAACATTTGCCCCTTGATTGTTTCACGTGGGGGAAAACAATACTCAAAATTTTAAAGAATACATATTTGAGTCAAGCTGACCAACATGTTGTCGGTCAGAATGACATGAACCTTGTTGAGTGCTCTGTAAAGCGTAATTCTTTATTCATCCTGAAAAAGTTTATCTGTATTTACTCTGTTTCAAAGGAAGAACTTTAAACCTTTTCAAGTGACTCACGTGTCTGTCAATAGTAGGGTTTCCATCCAATTGTTTAGAATTCTTTAAGCAAATTTACTGAAAATGCGCAAAATGGACATGCAACATTATGCCCGTTTCCATCTGTTCTTCTTTTGCGAATATTAAAAAAAAAAAGAAAGAAAGAAAAAGAAAGGGGACTCCGCCGCTGTAGGTGGCGGTATACACCATAGAGATGTGACCCACCAGTAATTTAAAAGAAGAAGAAAAACAGGAAGCGACTGCGCTGTGCGATGAAGTCGTATGAGTTTGCTTTTTTAATTCTTGATAAACCGTAGCGCTTTTTTGCCGTTTTCCATCTAAAATTGCATTAATATTCGCTTTTATAATTAATTCCAAAAATAATTCTCTTTCATCGTCCCTTCAAACATTCATTACTTTATCGTCCGCTACTGCTTTGTGACTACAAACATATGTGTGACGTAATATCCGGTCAAAACGTCCTACGTGTCTTGTCAGGGTTTCCAAAGCCAAAATGCACATTTTCCATTTTTCGATATGCTTAAAAATCCGCCTCTTATAAGCGTAAAAAACTTTTGGGGTGAATTTTGGGCCCTTTTTCGAAATTCTAGCGTTTCCATTCAGTTTTATTTTCGCATTTCTTGAAAATTTGAATAAAAATGGGTGGACCGCCATTGACGGATTGACAAACCTTACGTCAATATTGATGGAATGCCCACCTCTGTGTTATGCCCAATTAACATTGGCTGCGTAACGGACGCGGTGCGTTTTCCGAATGGCCGCCGCAAGGAATAGAAAGCTTTCGAGTCTGTGTGTCAATTCACACCAGCTGCAGTGCGGTGCATATGCCGTGTAAAAGGGATGCGGCGCTGCGGAAGGTTTCCGCAAGCGTTCTATTTTTTCCGGACGCCACGTGTGGATTTTCATGAAGCTGAAGAAATTACACGAGCCGGACAGGAAGTCGAGCGTCGGCATCAAGGAAGATCCGGTAAATTTCAAAATAAAACCATTTTGTGAACTAATTTTTTGGGGGAGAGGGAAGCTAGCTAACTACATGACATGAGTCGGACATTTAAGACAAAAAACGAGCTCAGATTAAATTAAACATGACAAAATAACACTATTTAAGCAGAAAACGTACTTACCCATTGTAGAAGAGCCATGGTAGAAGTCCCAGATGTCCCAGGATGCCGTAGAGAAAACGTACTGCGTAAGTTCCGCAGTCAGTGTAAATTGGGCATAAATGACTGCAAAAATGAGATGTTAGTAATGAAACGAAATACTATACAACTGTGAGTGTCTTCCAATATTATAAGATGATTCTTTAACAAATTTATCTCAGTTATCAGTTATAAATTTTACTAACCTCTCAGCTTGTACTCACCTTACTTTCTCTTTTCCCCTCTGGTGCAGATGTGGATGAATACTCAAATGTTCTCCTTGGAGATGAGCACTCTTCCCTCCTCTTGATTGCATCAGCAGTGTGATTAATCAGTGAATCGCAACTTCCTTTCTGTACTTCACCTTGTTCAATGACTTGCCGACCTACATTCCCAAAGTCAAAATATACAATCTCAGACTGGTACATTTGTGATGTTTTGCAACTACCGCAACTTAACATTTGAGAGAATTAGTGTACTTCCTGTGAGAAATGGTCCCGCCTCCAGCTTTTTTGCCTCTCATTTTGGGGGAGACGCTCTTGAAGGGCACTGGTTTACAGGAAGGGGTGACAGTCAATTTGTGGTGTAGCTGGCACAATCATCAGCCTACATAAATCATATCAGCACAACCTGGCCCCAAGGCACCCACTGAGGTGACACTTCCATGGCTCGACTCCAAAACGCTAGCTGCCAATCAGGCGAGAATGACAGATAGCAGAGAGCAGTGACTCATAACTGTCACTCAGATAACACTGCATCCGGGGACTGTTTTAACCGTGAAAACTATAGCGATTTACAAATTACATGCATAAACCTTTAATCAGACGGATGGATTATGACTGTGACAATGACAGACAATCACAATGCAATCCATGAGATTGACATTGAGTCCATACATACATAATCATTTTTTGGCAGATTTTTGTCCTGGACTTTAAATTTAAGATTAAATCCCTAAAGTCAGTAAGTAGTATGGTGAATGTTGTGAATGGGTGCTCCCGTCAATATCCGTTCAAGGTTTGCTAAACGTATGCCTAGTTTTAATGTTTTTTTTTTCTTGTTATCAAAACATTAGCGAACATCTGTTGAAAGTTTGGCGAATGACCTTGAACAAACCCTTACAAGAAGTCAACATTCGCTAGCTTTGCAAACATTTTCCCTTCCGTGGTATACGGGCTTAAACGTTAATTAAAAAATACAAACAGATACACATCATGATTTAATGAAGTTTGTATTAATTTAAATAGACAAAGTTGCCATCAAAAAGTTGTGTGCCCCCCACCATTAATACAGTAAATATTGGCCATTGTGCATTTTTGTTATAAAAGGAGTACTTGTGATCAGAAAAAAAAAAAAAAAGTACACGGGGATGTATTTTTTATTCAAAAATAATTTCTCCGCAACAGAAGGTTTTTGGGTCTTCTTCACGCTCATTATTTTACGGCTTTTGAAAATATGCGTTCACGTGGCACTGACGATGCGCAAAGATGTACAGTACATATTTGCAAGCCACTTTCCGCAAAATGTATTTGGCGCTATAAGATCAAAACAAACCCAAACTTTCGTTCACCATTAAAAATAAATCAAAACCATTAAAAACAATTAAAGGGATATCAACCTTACCTTTTAAGAAGCGATAGCGAACATCCTTCCAAGAAGATTTGCTTTCTTCACAGTAATGTTTTCCATCCTTTACTGACCCAAGGTACACAGAATGGTCTGGGGTCTGTGCTAAGTGCAGTGTGAAAATATATTTCTTTCAGACTGCTAGTCGGTACTGGAATAAGATACTTGGGCACATTGACAGGCAATTCGTTGGAACTGCGGGCCTTTGGTTTCTATCGAACCACGTTATTAGTTGTCCAGAAAATGACGAAAGTGATGGTTTGAGATCACATTACAAGGTATCATCATTATATTGTCAATCAAAGTCATTTCTAAAATTAGCCATCTATTTTGGATTGATGACTCTTTGGCAGCATTTGCACAAACAATTCCATTTATTGTTGACAATTGTAGGACTGATAAAAGTAAGTACATGTTTGTAATGACTCCTTGGAAACAAAAAGCTGCCAGTCAAAATCGGTGTGACAGGTAACACGTCTTAACCAGATTATGGTCAAACATTAGGAGTAATGTGTTTGTAGTGCACAGTCATGATCGAACTATGAAACCTTTTGGGTTGAGAAAAATAATAAAACTAATTGGAGTCAAGCTGTCAGTTAATAACATTTAAATTGTGAGACATCCATCCTGAAGTTTAGTCAAGCAATCATTTATCTCATCTGGATTATTGGGGTTAAACGAAAAATAAATATACAAGTGGTATGGGCTCCCTTAACTCGTGGGGCCAACAACCATGTGAAAGAATATGAACCAGTGATGAGGTAATTCCCTCAGCCTGTAAATGAACGGCATCAGGTTCATCATCACATTGAGATCTTAAGGATGTGGTTTGAGCTTTGAGGTGTTTGTGCAACTTTTGAAACCTATTTCTCCCAAATTCCCAAGTATTACACATCAGGGGCGTTTGACTTACGGTTCCACTGTATGCATTTGTTCTACAGTATGCATGTGAGGACCAGAGAGAAATACCGTGGTCCGTCATGTCTGATTTATGGCGCTGCCAAGAGTGTTGTTGTCAAGAGCATAGTCGAAATGAATACAATGCATTATTTATAGTCAAGCAGGGAGATGGCTATCATAAGCAATGCCTCCACCAAGAAGTGTAAATTATGTTGCATAGTATGAAAAACATATTTTTAAATGGTACCTTTCTGCTTTTTAATGGTACATATATTCTACATGATTATGCTGAATAGCAGTCGGCAGAACTGTGGTGACAATCCATGTGCCGCATTAAGCAATTGTTGTTTTTTACATTTGACAAATTGTTGTTATTTTCCCTCATCTTTCTGCCGATGTGTATTTTTAGATTGAAAAAAACTGGAATGGCCACAAACAACCCAAGGCGCATGCTCCTCTCCTTTCATTGCAGCTGTACAAAATGAGAAAAATACAACAATGCAGTAACCAATTTGTATGATATCTGGCTGAAATATGCTGATGGAATCCCAGAGTCATTTGCATCATGGATGTTGTTGTATGTGTTATATGTTGTTGCGTGCATGGGGACAACAAAGTTGTTAGGACATTTACATATGAGGAATTTTTATGCAGTAAATACTATTATAGTATGAAAAAATAACAATAGATTTCCCAATGTAATATATTAAATGTTTATTATTTTGGGCTACTTATAATAATTTATCCATCCCATCCATCCATTTTCTTAACCGCTTTTCCTCACAAGGGTCGCGGGGGTCGCTGGAGCCTATCCCAGCTGGCTTCGGGCAGTGGGCGGGGTACACCCTGAACTGGTTGCCAGCCATAATAATAATTTAAACTATTTAAATACATGATACAATTGACAAAAGTTATTATTATTATTATTATTATTATCATTATTATTATTATTATGTCCATCAAAACTAAACGTTAGTACATTTATAACAGGGTTTCTGCAGGTATCAGCAAATCTAATTTGATGCAATTTAAAACTAATTTCATACCCATGTTGTATTGCATATAAACACAGGCGCATACGTCATACATACATACATACATACATTCATACATACATTCAGTGCAAGCATATACTCTTTATATATTAGGACTGTAAGTCGATTACAATTTTTAATTGTAATTAATGGCATGATTTCGATAGTAAATCGCACGTTGTATCTGTGCTAAATGTAAAATAAATGATTTTTTCAAGTCTTGTTAATGAACATAAAAGTGGACAAATATGGTCACCAAATATAAATGTGGTTGTATCTTTTCATATATTTCATGTATCATTTTATAGTAAGTAATTGACAAAGTTATTTCAAGTTGAAAAGATATACTAAACAGTTAAAAGGAGTGTGAAACCCTGAGTTATAGATTTATGTTGAGGTCATTTTCTGCCACTAAATGACATTAGTGTTTCATGATGGACGTTGGTGACTGGTCACCAGTCTCCACAAATACACTTAAAAAAATAAGTACAATTTGTTATTGCTAAATGTTGTTATAGTCTCCTTTGCACAATGTTTTATATTAAATAAAGCATCAACAAAAATGTTTCTACATCAATTGTTTTTAATGGTATTAATAGCCTTAATTTCAGCCAAATCAATTTAATGCTTTTTAATGACCCGCGGAAACACTGCATAAAACCAGAATGTGTAACACAGTCCTTCTATCAGATCTTATTTGTGGTTGATAACTTGAAATATGTTATTCTGTAGTTAAAAACGTTCACCCAAAACGATCAGGGCTCCTCTTTCCCGACGTATGCCAAAGAATAAACACAATTAGCCTGGCAAATATTGGGATGACAGAGGCTGTTTGGACATTTTGGATGAATATCAGCCGGTGACCTTGTGAATAAACAACAGGCTGCTCTGCCACCTCTCATAATATATCCCCTCATCTCTCCTTCCATCTCATCAAACCACCTCGCTCCTGTGGGCAAGGACTGAGATGCAGCACGGCTGGAGTTAATTCCCATTCATTATTTGGCAGACTCTATCTAAGGCCACATGTGTCTATAATTGAATATTTTCCCATGTCAGATGAAGATGTGAAAATACCATTACAAATGCTATTCTTCAGAACAGAGCTCATTTTCTGAATACAAGTTAGAATTCAATAGCAGTGAATAGCAGAGACTGAGTGAGACAGGAGTAATAAAGTTGAATATGATGTGTTGTGTAGTGCTTTATCACCTTTAGAGGTTGTCTTTTAATTCACATTTTTACTTTCATAAAACATGTAATTTGACCATTCTTAAGTCACTCACTTGCAGCCATTTTCACTGAAACAACCCCCTTCGCTCCTGGCTGTTTAACTGGATTTTGACTGATTTTGCAAGGCCCACAGAAAATTGGGTTCTATTGCTGTAAAAACATGGAACCTACCAAACTAAAGATTAAAATCTCCTCTTTCATCAGGAAAAAAAAGTATATTTGTATCTGTTTCCGTTTTGCAGCAATTAGCATTAAAATATAGCTAAGCTTCATTATTATTCAGAAACCTGTTGAAAACATTGGCAAAAAGAGCTTGTTGCAACAGGGCCCTGGCTGAACTATTATACTCTGCTGCCACCTGCTGGCCGTTTTTGGTGATAACTACCATTGCTTTAAGCGACCTCTTCTGATCAGAAGCTGCATCAAAGCCTTCTATTGGCGCTAGCATAAAAAAACGTATAAATACATTTTTGGGAGTGAAGAAAAAAATATTTAAAAACGCATTTATACTGTTTGGGGTTTGAATGCATTAATAACGTTGACGTTGAAACATTAATATGTATGTTGATTTACATGCGCAATACCACTGTTTTTTATTCCGGGTATGAGTACAAGTTCTTGTACTTGAGCCCTCGCCGATAGCAAGGACCGATAATTGATAAGGTCGTTATATACAGTATTGCAACTGTGACGTAACAACTTGTCATTGCAGTCGTGCCCCACATTTCACTTAATATGTATACTGTAACGCAAGGCATTTCAACTAAAGTGACACATTGTCACACCATTGTTTACTTCTCTTTACTAGTCTGGACAGATTTAATAAAGTGATGGGTAGGTGCTTTTTTTTTTTTTTACGGAGAAGATTCTCTGCATTACTTGCTGTGAGCTGTGAGTTTTGGTTATTAATCTTGTCACTATAGTATGTATATAGAGTACAATCACAATTTAATAGGGCAGACCTTTGAATGATACGATGCCTCCACTGAGGGACAGCAATCGGCTTGAGGTTATCCAGGGTCATACTTGAGAGGGGGTGAGTGTGCCTGCATTTTGGATCTGATAAATGCATGCATCCCAGGGGGTCGGCACTCGTTTGCATTTATTAGGGTCTAGAATTATCCAAGTAACAGCGGAGCAATCAAAGGAACCAGAAGACATTTAATGAGCCATTCACAGTTTCACTGTACTAGTTCGTGCAGGGCTGGCCCTAGGCATAAGTAAAATAAGCGGCTGCTTAGGGCCCCGTGACCACCAGGGAGCCCCGAGAGAGCAAGAGAGAGAGAGAGAGAGAGAGAGAGAGACTCATACTGTCAAATGTATGTGTATGCAATAATTCAAAGATTTGCCTGCAAGTTTGCAAACCAGTTGTCTACTTCAATGGCCGTAATAATTGTGGATTGCAATCTAACCACGACACGTCTCACATATAGCATAACAATTGTGTTCATAATGAAAGAGTAGAACATGAAATAAGTTTATAGGAGTATGAATGATCAATAATCACTTTAATTGGTGGTGATAGGGGGCCCAAAAAATACATTTTGTTTAGTGTCGGTACCAGATGTATCGGGGTTGCCTACCGATGGCGTCACGCTACACGATTGGCTAGAATTTATCCAATTGACGACAAATATTGGAAAGAAAATGTTAAAGATGTAATTTAAATAGCAAAATGTACGGGCTGAAATTGTAAAAATGCAAATAAACCTAAGAATATACAGTAAAAGCAAGCTATATGGAATAAATAATAAAATAAATTGAATAAATGACAAATACACAAATTGATTGCCTGAAATGTGACAAATATTGTCAGCTTAGATTGCTAATGTGGTCCTATTATCATTAAGACTATTTTTGTGATGTATTGTGATTTGTGAACTGCTAAAAAATAAACCAAACCGAAGTGAACAAGTCTGAATCGCGCATTTCGTTAGTGCTGCTGTGTCATCGGCAAGCTAAGCGGCGCTTCAATCTATTTTTTTTTCTTAAATCTTCAAATATCCTGCTTTTATATTCTTAGGTTTATTCATGTTTTGACGATTTCAGTCCATATCTTTTGTTATTTAAATGAAATCTTTAATATTTTCTTTCCAATGTTTTGAAGTCAACCGGATATATATTTTTTTCAAATAACAATTGTAAACGGATCATCTCCAGCTAATCCCGTAGCGTGACGCCATCGGTAGGCAGCCCGATCCACATCTGGTACCGACACCGGCACTGTTTGTGTACATAGACTTGCATGACTTAATGTTTGAGACAATGGCAGGACGACTTTGGCACCTGCGAACATGTCACAGCACCATTTTACATCTTGTGAATTGGAAAACCTTTGGGGTGTTTGAGTTTGGAGGTTCCGGTGCAAAAAAAAACAAACAACAAAATAGGAGAGGAGGCAGACTAAACGATTTTTGCAGCATTAAGATTTGGTCCAGCATAGTTATTGTGCGAAGAAGATGGATTTACCACGAATGGGGAGGTAGAAAATAAAAGAAAATGCAGAGTTTGTAGCGTGATCAGTTTCAACTTTTTTGGGAAGGTTTTGTACAAGATTTTGGTTGTGTGTCTCATAATCTCTTTTCATCCCAAATGTGTTTAATGGTGTAGAGGCTTTTACTCTTACACTTTCAAAAACCAATCTCATCCCACAATGCCTTCATGGATTTTGCTTTGTACACTGGAGCAAAGTCAAGCTGGAACAGAAAAAGAGGCTTCCTAGGGGCATTGGTTACCACAAAGTTAGAAGGAAAAGAAAGTAAGACACAGAAGAAAGGAATGTAGGACAAAACCGGATTGATTAATTAATCTATAAAATGCATGTCTGATAAATTCTTATTAGTGAAACACATGAATAACATGACGACTAAGTCAGCTTTGTCAAGTCAGTTAAATCCAGTGTTTAGTCTACCACCTGAGCCATGCTGATCCCACTGTGTGTTAATATATTATATTAATATATTAGTGGACAATTTTTTTGGTCTTGGAGGTACAAGGATTCCACCTGTTACACTTGACAAAGAGTGAGCCAGTAGGAGTAGCATGGCTCAAATGGTTGCATAATCGTCTCCCAACCTGAAGGTTGTGGGTTCGATCCTCAGCAGTGATAACTTGGTCATCGAAAAATTTTCATCATATTTTTTGTCACAAAAAATATTTTTTTCAGACAAAATTTAAAGCAAAACTACAATAGAAGCCATTCATTGAGACGACAACGATAACTCAAATTGACTGACAATTTCGTCAATGACCAAAATGAAAATGAAAACAACACAGTGACGGAAATTCACACATTCCAATCAGAAGGAATGAAACGCGGGTTGGAGAGAAGAACTCAGAAACTGTTCAGTGTTCACTGCACTTTTTTTTTTTTAAATCTTCAAACATGTTTACATTCATTGTGCAGCTGTAAAAAAAATCTCAAGCAATTATGCACTTTTTTCTATTCAGGTGAAAACTAAATTATATTATTGTCAGCTCTAGATGTTTCATTGAAACAACTAATAAAGACACCGTTGTATTAAATGTGTCTTGCGTGTTAAACTACTGTTAAAAATAGGTGTGTTATAATTTTCAGTATAAAAGTTACTATGTATGCTGCAGGAAAATATTGAATAAACTGTCAATTTAGTCGACGACAATTGCTTTTATAAACTAGTAAAAATGTACTCTCCTTGTAAAATGTACTTAGAATTTCTGAGTCAAAAAAACTTGCCTCGGTTTTTTCAAGTATATATATATATATATATATATATATATATATATATATATATATATATATATATATATATATAGTGTACAATGCTTGAAAATACTAAAATGTTTTATATGTCTGTGTATTATTGTGTTTTAGTTAATGAAATTAAGAATTTTAAGCATTTTAAACAGATGTATAAAATATGATACAACTAAAAAGTCATATGTGGAAGTTGATTTGGAAAAGTTTGGCTCTAAAGTATTTTCCAAAAATCTGTAATTTATGTCAGTTGTTCTATGCTTAAGTCTTTATAGGGTACATACAGTACAGGCATTCTCTTAACCAGCTATGCTGTCCTTCCTTCACTTCTGTACAATTGACAGCAGACAAATGATGGCCCAATCAGAATCCATTCATCAGAAAATGATAAACAAGACCAGACAACAGACTTCACTAATATGGAAATCTTTGATTTATGTGCCTGTACTCGGCGAATTAATATGATTACAGTCATTAAATTTGCACAATAATGAGTTATGGAAATGTCAGCTCATGAAAGCTTCAGCAGACTGTCAGTTAAACTTCATTTATAATCAGCTACTCGGTGTGCAGATAGGACACATTTATAGCGCCGCACATTACCTTATCAGATGGCTAATATTTGGCATGCAGCACTGAAGTGACAGTGGCTAGATGATATTGACATTAATATTGGCATGAATAATTTTACTGGAAACATCGGGCTTGAAAAACATGACCAGAGTAATCATACAGGACAAAGCAAACTCCACACAGGAAGGCTGAAACGAGATTCAAACCGTGAACCTCAGAAATGTGAGACACATATGACAACCACTAAAACACCATGCTACACACGCACATGCACATACACATTCTCACCCACATACAAAAAATAATAATAATAATATATATATATATATATATATATATATATATATATATAAAATAATAATAAAAAAGAGAGAGCAATGATGATGACATGTCAAAAAAAGAACACCATGCTGCATAATACAGCGTAAAATAATAAAGGGTAAAAAAAAATCATTTGCACAAAAACTACAAGCATTTGACATTCATTCTCTGTGGCTTTGAATGTTTCATGTCTGTTTTCCCAGCAGACATTCAGACGTACTTCTACAAAACAGGGCATCAGTGCTCCGTGTCAGCCCTGGGAAATAAAAGCTTTGCGTAGAATCAGGCGTGCACAATAATAGACAAGCTCCATCAAGGAAAATAATCATTTTTAACATAAAAGTGTATCTTGCTGTGATGTTGGTCTGTATACGAAAACAACTTCATTAGTTTTGGAGATTAGGAGATTGCATTTGGGCTACAATGTTTTTTATCACAATGGAAACCAGATGACAATCCTATTTCCTTTGAGACTTTTTTGTTCACCATCCTTCATTATATTAAACCAAATCAATTATCTGGAAGGCTGAAAGCTGTAATAAGAAGCTGGGCGGGCTTTTTGCAACAGGCGCGAGTCTCGCTGTTCAAATGCTAACGTGCAGTGTGAGATTGCAATGATGAGGGCATTGAAATCTTATAATTGAGACATACAACATTATGATTGCACGCTGATTGAGCATAATTAGCCATGGCCTTGAGTTTTTTCTTCCTCACTCCCTTTTAATTAAAATATTTTTTTCCCCTGCTCTGAGTGGATTAACATTATGCGAGAATTTTTGCTAAGTGATTAGCAGGGTCAGGCCCAAGAAAAATGATCGAAAAAATGTCCCAGCATGCTGCAGTTGCCAAGTTGTACCCGCTCCCTCTGTCAGTTGCTTCACTTCAATGTAAAAAGTTTTGTTTCATGCTGAACTAGTCCAGAGTCATGATCTACAAAATATTAGTCTGGCTTTTCTAAATAATTTTGAAATTTTTGCACACTCACGAACATATTCACAGCTGGTCACCCTCACCCCTACCACCCCACTCAGCCTTACACTGACCTCAGCTTGAGCTTTGAAGAGGGTCTTCTGCCCAGGTTTAGTCATAACTGTTTTAATTTACTTATTTCCTCAATAGACCATTTGTCTGTGGTTGAAGTCAATGTCTTAGTATGATTTCTTCGTAAATCTTATCTTATGCCGGGTGTCGGTTTGTCTGGGGGGCCTCCTCTCTTTCCACAACAATACTGTAGACCATTTGTCTGTGGTCGAAGTCAATGTGCATTGAATGATGTCTGTAAAAGTTTTATCTCATGTCTGGTGAACTCCGGGTGGGCTGGGGGCTTGGGGGTTTTGTGGTACCGCCCTTCAAGATAGTATAAGAATGTTGTGAGTCCGCTGTAATTTCGAACTAGTGAGAGGCTGCCATTTTCTGGAAACTCACTTGTGCCCGGAATATTCTGTAGAAATAAAAGCTTCGAAGTGACTGTTCATCGATCTCCAGCCTGCATTCGGATAACCAACATTCTCACTACCCAAAAGAAAACAAACACGCGGAAGGAAAATATTATTTTCTTCAAAAGCTTTTCTGGAACCATTTTGGAATATTCACCTCTGTAAAAACATAAAACAAAAATGTCCATTGCATGTTTGCTAACAACAGGGGATCAGACTAGCAAACAGAGGCAGAGTGAATCCAGCAGTGAAAGATATTATAACATTTTTAATACTGCATTTTATTTTATTAACCATTATTAACATTCCAATTCTTTATATTAACCTTGTCAAAATATTTTGCGTCCTGTGCAGAGCAGATGGTGTTGATTTCGGTATAATCTGACCTTAAACTGGGTCATACTATTTAGTCTAAAAAAGTTCCTTCTCAGCGCTTTGTACACACACATTTCGGTCTTGAAAACAAAATTTGCTTTGAAATAACACACACACACACTCTTTACTTTCTTCATCAGTCACGGCCACCGTACATTTGGTTCAACTTGTTTGTGAGATTTTGTTATGGGGAAAAATAGAACCTTCAACTATATAACATATTCAGTCCCGAACACACACCCAAATCTGACCTTGTTTACGCCACTGCTCACGGAAAAGTACCAGAGAGTATGTTTAGTCTATAAATGAAAAGGAGGAGGTCTTTTTAACTATAAGAAGCTATTGTACACGTAGAAGAGCACATTTGACGCTCTGAAATCCCACGTTTTTAAGTGATGTAATCGGAAGCTGTTATCTGTCCAGAGATCTCTGAAAGATTAAAAATCATTTTTGCAAAGGTGTATTTTTCTTACATTAAATCTATCTTCATTTTTGGAACACGTTAAGAGGACAAAATTCCGATATTCCTCATCAGCAGCAACACGGAATTAGCAACAGTTCTACGTGACCGGTACACTCATCACCTCTTCTGATTTTTTATTGAGTCACTGTACGTTCCAAAAAATTGTATTTCAAACTGATAAATGTATCTGCTAGTAAGACTATTATGAACAAGTCATGCTAGCAACGTACTGTATCAGCAGTGGCTAACTAACGTTGGCTTGTAAAAGTGTTGTTAGCTCTGCAGTTTTGTTGAAGCTGGACTGCATATTCGGTGACTATTGATCAAAACTACGCACAATCACAATGGCATGCCATTATAAATTGCCGTGTTTGAGAATCATGCTCATGCACATCAGTGAGGGGTGCGATTTTGGTCAGCCTCAAGGATTTTGGTTTTAACAATAATTCATTATTAGCTGCATTAGTTTAACAGTGGATTAATGAGAAATTGTTTATGATTCTCGGTTGTATTGAATATAGTCACTCTAACCTTTTATACACAAGCATTCTGTAGATGCTCTTTGCGTCACTCAAGCTGTGTGGCAATTAGCGCTGATGTTAGTGAATTAGACGATGTTTATCTGTGAAGTGGGCAATCTCTCCATCAAAAATATGCATATGACCTCATTTAAATATGCGGAAATACCACCAGCACAGATAGTGATACATTTGACCATCTGCGCACGGTTTGTGAATTACATGCTAACTATTTGCTCCCTTTTTACTGGTTAGTCCTGTGCAAAAGCCACACACCTTTAGCCGTCAGACTTAATTTCATTTAAAGGGGAAGTCAACCCAAAAACTAATTATTGACAATACAGTAATATGTTCTATGCACCCCCACTAATCTAAATATGGTATTTGTATTAATATTGTGTTAGTGGTATATGAGTCAAGTAGCAAAATCCAGTTGTTTTTAATCAATATCAGAAGGCAGCCATTTTGTCACTTGCTGGCCAGTGAAAATGACATCACAGTTGCTCAGGTCTCATGTAACAACCAATCACAGCTGAGCTTCAGATAACAGGTGAGCTGTAATTGGCCGTTGCCTGAGCCCTGAGTAAATGTGATGTCATCTTCAGTCGACAACAAGTGGCAAAATGGCCACCCCCTGAGATGGATTAAAATGGCTGGATTTTGCTGCATAGCTCATATTCCACAAATGTACCGGTAATATTAATTAGAATGTCATGTTAGATTAGCGAGGTCACATATAACATATTATTGTCAAAAAATGTTTAAGGTTGACTTCCCTTTTGGGTTGTAGGAGGAAAACACGAATGTTTTTAAGACTAAGTTACTTTTTTTCTCCATTATTGAATATGTATTTATTTATTATTATTTAGCGTGAGATCAGACAACAGATTCTCATTTGCACTGCAGAACTAGCATCAAAACAAACATACCAAAAAAAATTAATAAAGAACAGCGAAATTATAAATATGATTTAAGCATATGAATTTGAAGAGATTCACCTCAGAGCCTCCATTCCCACTACCTATGTCTGTTCTGTCTTACAGTTCCTTTTTTTTCATGAATGCTCCTTAAAATGGTGGTTAATATTAGATGTTTTATTCCATACCACCATTTTTTAAGGACATCTGGGTTCTTGTAGCGGTCAAGAATTTGTCTGAGCAACTTTAAAAAATATATATATATATATTATGAATGACATTCTAAAGTTAAGTATGACAAAAGATGGTGCTGTGTGTCTGCAACTTTATGCATCTTTTGTTATACATTTTCGTTATAATTTTTTCTGCCAAGTGGAATAGATGTTCAAAAACTGCTCGATTATCGAATCCATCGAGTTTAGAATCCAATCCATTCTATCCTCTACACTTGTAGTGTCTTAATGCTGTTCCCTGAATGCAGTATGCCTGTGGCGTATAGTATATTAAAGCTAGTCTCCTCTAGTGTCTCTGCGGGTGTGAGGTCTTGTCCTTGCAGAGCAGAGTGCACTCCATCCCTGACAAGAGCTCTGCCTTTATCACCTGATGCTGCGAGAGCCAAATGAGGGTTTGGCCATGTTCGGTCATTTATCATCCTCGATCAGCAAGCGGCCACAAGGGCCGGGAGGACCTTGGATGTATGCACACGCTTTTCCTCCTTCCATTTGTTGTTTAGTCATTCTGGCCTCTAACATTCTTTTCTGAGACAACAACTATCAACATAGTGTTATTTATGTCCTCACTTTATATATCTCCCCACTCCAAGACCAAATGATGACGGTGACCAGCAATGCAACAAATATTAGCATTAAATGATCTGGTTTATTTATTTTTGGTGTTCTGGTTGCTACCTCGCAGCACAATGCTGAGACATGGCCGCACGAGATAATAAATTGCAAAAATTAGCATAGAACATAAGGCTGACAGACTAAATAATCTAATTTAATTGATTTAGTACCTTACGTTAGCACTTAATAACTATGAAATAACAGAGAAATGTAAAGGTTGATAAACAGTAATTAACACACCTCCACAGAGCAGCAGTTGTTTTGTACAGCCTGAAGAGAAATTGGTTGTTTTTCCTTAAAATCTTCTGAAAAAGATGGCGTTTGCTTAAGAAAGTCCAGCCAACTGGTATTGCAACACAGACACGCCCACTTTGTGACAGTCTGTTTGGATTCAGGATTAGATATTTGCTGTCTTCTGTTATGTATATTTACTTTAGAAAGATTACCCAGAAGCTAAGGCCTGGTACACACATGAGGATATTTGAAATCTTAAAAGATTGATTATCTTTAGCAGACTCCACACAGAAAGATAGAAAATCAGGCATCGAAAAGTGTTTGTTGCATTGTGTGTGGTCTACTCGGATCATCTCAACCCAAAGCACACATTAAGATTGTGCACCATCGATCTCAAAGTCCTCTAAGGCATAATTCTCACGTGATCCAATGTTGTCAAGAAAAGTCTACGAAAATAGGGCCCCAAGTGTTTGATACATATAGCCTTGTGTCGTCTGCTTATACAGGCTGAACAAAAGGGGTCCAAAGACGGAATGTTGGGGGACTCCACGCCATGGTCATTTGATCAGATTCAAAACATCCAATGGCCACAAAATATGTCTTATCCACCAAGTAAGACCTGAGACATTTTAGGACTGTTCTATTTAGTCCTACCCAAGATTCCAACTTGTTCAACAGCACTTTATGGTCTTCACTTTCCTTTCTTTTCTTTGGTCCTTCCTCGGGTCTCCTGACGGCCTCACGATTCTGGCTGTAAGTGCTCGGTTTAGGTGAGCGGTATGGGATTCTTTAATAGGTTTTAGGTGAACTAATGAATACGCACGCACACACACACGCACATACACATTCTCACCCACATACAAAATAAATTAAAAAAAGAGAGAGAGCAATGATGATGACATGTCAAATCGGTAAAATTACCGAATGAACAATACTGAGCTCTCCAGGAAAAAACAAAACAAAAAAACTGTACTTTATGATCTAATGTAACAAACGCTAAAACCGAAATCCAAAATGACTAAAACTAACACCTCTCCTTAGTGAGTGTTCAATCTTTTGCCATTTAGTACTTTAATAAGAGCTGATTCTGTATCATGGCGAAACCTGATTGAAATTTATTGAAAAGTCTAGTGAGTTCAAGAAATTACTGAGTTGATTAAAAGCTGCTGAATTGTTTCTGTCTCAATGTTTTGATCAACTGCATCAAATTCTTAAGTGGTAATTGAGTCGTTCCTGGGTGGCTTTATGTATTGCATAATTTTTATGATTTTGCTGATTATGACTTCACTTCTGTGTTATTGTACATGTAGCTTGGTGATAGATTCTGATTCACGTACAAATTCATGACGTCTCGGCCGTTGCAACATCAGAAAACCTAAGAACCCCTTGTATCTATAAACATATCTTTAAATGTGTAAGATTATAAACTGAAGCTATATCACCATGCTATCGTTAATTGAAACATGAAAGTGTTCAAAAGTATGTTTTTCAAGTGGAAAGATTAAGTGGAAGCTGATGATTTTGAGGAGAAAATGGAGTAGTAGTAATAGCAATGATTTTGGCCATGATAGCATTAAGCACTGCATATTTCATAGCATTGGCAATTTATTTGAAATATTATTGATTCTAATGTGCATATGCAACTGTAAGAACATTTTCAATTTTGATTTTAAGAAATTATTTGAAAAAAAATTATGTGAATTTGTTTAAAGATGAGCTTTTCAGTTTGTAAGCTAAAAAAAGTTGTTTACACTTTAAAGTGTAAAATATGTTAAGGTATACTACCATCTATCCATGCATCTTGCATCTTAACCTCTTGTCCTCACAAGGGTCACGGGGGGCGCTGGAGCCTATCCCAGCTGGCAGGGTACACCCTGAACTGGTTGCCAGCAAATCGCAGTCCACATAGAGATGAACAACCATCCACACACAAACACATCTATGGACAATTTGGAGTGTTCAATTAACCTGCCATGCATGTCTTTGGAATGCGGGAGGAAACCAGAGTACCCGGAGAAGACCCACGCAAGCACGGGGAGAACATGAAAACTCCACCCAGGAAGGCCGAAGCCTGGACTCAATCTCACGTCCTCTGCACTGGGAGGCGGACGTGCTAACCAGACAGCCACCGTGCCGCCCAGGTATGCTACCTATTTCAATATACCTATTTGAAAATATTTGTTGCTTTTACAAACACCTCTTGTAAAAATCCACTTAAAAATTGCAGCAAATTTTTTTTTTGCAACTTTTATCGCAATTTTGAGAAAAATTGGCTGCAAAAACAGGCCTTTTAGCCCACAACAATTTGAAAAAAAAATGCCTGCGAAATTTTTGAGCAACAAAAAAAAAAGTTGCAACTTTTGTCACAACTTTTTAAAAAATTGGCCACAAAATCAGGCATTTTAGCCCGCAACAATTTTTTTTAATGCCTGCAAAATTCTTAAAATTTACAGAAAAAAATGTTTGAGCAACAAAAAAAAAAATCACAACTTTTAATAAACGTTTACAAAAATTGCTGCAAAGTCAGGCATTTTAGCCTGCAACAATTTTTTCAAAAATATCCAGTGAAATTCTTAAAATTTGCAGAAAAAATGTTTGAGCAACAAAAAAAAGGAAACTTTCATCGCAACTTTTAGAAAAATTGGCCGCAAAATCAGGCATTTTAGCCTGCAACAAAAAAAAAAATCAATAAAATGCCCGCAAAGAAAGATCTCAACTATTAGAAAAAATGTCCGCAAAATCAGGCATTTTAACCTGCAACAATCATAAAAAATGCCCACAAAGTTCTTAAAATTTGCAGAAAAAATTTTGCGCAACAAAAAAAAGATCTCAACTATTAGAAAAATTGTCTGCAAAATCAGGCATTTTAGCCCGCAACAATCATAAAGAATGCCTGCAAAATTCTTAAAATCTGCACAAAAAAATGTTTGAGCAACAAAATATGTTTTGCAACTTTTAGAAAAACTGGCCGCAAAATCAGGCATTTTAGACGGCAACAATAAAAATAAAAAAATGCCTGCGAAATCCTGGAGGGAATGCTAAATGATGATGATTGAGAATACAAATTGAAGTACTGTACATCATTTTCTTTTTATTTCAATTCAGGAGTAGTCTTGCCATTTATTCGTTTTCCAATAGAGTCACTTGACCGTGTTAGAACGTGTTCAAATTCTTCCTGTCATGCCAATGAACCTCATACAAGAGGCATGCTGTGGCACAAGGCTTTCTTGTCACCGATTGTACAGCAGCACAACATGGAGGCTGGCCGAGGCAGAGACAAGTTAATTACTGTCTCTGTGGGGAAGAACGGCGGACAAGTGTTGTCTTCTGAAGTTCCATCTACATATACACAAACAGGCACACGGCCATGTAAATACAGAACTAGCAGGAGGATTTCCCTACACAGACTCATGGGTTTCATGTATTTTTGTTAATAAGTCGACATCACAATGTAATATTTCCTTATTAGAAGAAGGATGTTATGTCAAGTTAAAAGGCCACGAACATTCCTCCATTTCTTAGCAAATTAAAGTTCCAAGAAAGTTATTGAGTGAAAATACTATTCACTTGGGTCAAGTTTATTATTAATGTAGAAGGCAAAATTCAACAATTTCATCAGCAGCTAGGCGGCGGAATCAGCAATGTTCATTAGTGTTACCTTATGACAAATGTCTGGGCAAAGACCCACTCTTTAATAGTTTGCCTGATCTTTGGGATCAATACTTAATTACGCCGGCTGTTTCAAGTTTGGTGGATTATTGCTTGGTAAGGAAAGGATAACCCTGCAGGCTTATAAAGAGAAACGGTGGCAGTGATCATTAAACATGCGTCGTTACTTCAGAGTTGACGGAAACAAAGTGTCTTGAAACAGCCTTAATGATATTAGAGATAGAGAAATGGGTGGAATCGGGAGTTTTCTAATTTGTTAGCTGGACTATTAATGCTTGCGTAGCTTGCAGTGTAACTGGCAAAAACAGGGCAAAATGTTTAATAATGTTGATTTATGACCAATGATTCCATTTAAAGTCCATTTAATAATCAAATGCATGAGTTCCAATATTATTCATGGATGTGCCAAGAGTCCTTATAAAGTCGGTCTGCCCTTATTATTATATGTACTGAAATTATTTGAAGCTCATTAACAAACATAGATTTTCAGTACCATTTTTTTCTAACTGGACGGGAACTTCTTCATCAACTGGTTGGTCCAGAACTACGGTTCAAGTGACACATGACCATATAAAGAGAATAAAATGCATACAATTGGACATCATCAGATTATAATTGGGCCTCTGTTATGTATGGACGTGTGAATACCCAAACAGTGCCCTGGTGCTGCCGCAGCCTGGTGGGCCGTGCTTGCCTTGATGGGCCGAGGTCGACGACTCCCCTATTTGGTAGAGGTTCTCATGCATGCCAGATCCACCACACCAGCATCTACTGAAATTCAAACAGAATTTCCTTCTCCCACTCATTGCTGAATCAGTGGAGGCCGGCGTTTGTGGATCTCTGTCTGCTTCATCTATCCTTCCTTTTCCTTCCTTTAGTCTTTCCTCTGGTCTCTTGAGGTCTCACTAATTTGTTGGAATTGAGATGTTTCTGGCGTTGGTGGTAGATTCTGAGTTTGTAACTGTGAGCGGTAGGTGGCGTCAGGTTGATGCTGGAGTTCACTTTGTTGCATCTTCCTTTCCTTTGATCCTTCCTTTGGTCTCCTGACAGCTTCATGACTCTAGCAAAACTCTGAAGTATCCGGTTAAGGTGAAGGCTTTGGGATTTTTAATTTGTTTCAGGTAAATTAACGTGCACATGCACGCGCACACACACACACACACACACACACACACATGCAAAAAAAAAGAGAGAGAGAGCGAGAGAGAGAGCGATGATGATAACATGTTGAAGGCTGCGGAATTAATAATACTGAGCTCTCAATTAAAAAAGAAAAAAATAATTCCCAAAGAGTGCTAATTCAATACCACAGTGAATTGATTGTAGATAAAATCAAAGACATTAGGGACATTGAGGATCTTCACAATTGACCTGTTGTTGACCCCTATGGTGTTGAATATCAGTGCTTGGAGATATGTTGCAAGGTTTAAAAAGCGACACAAATATTCAGCAAATGTGTCAACTTTTAAATGGATTGCTAAAAGAGCCATTGCACACAGACTCTCTTACTAAGAAATATGGAAAAAGACTATTTCATTTTTTCCCCCCCAGACCCTTTTTTGCCTTAATCAAGGATCTGTTTTAAGTTTAAAGGTCAAGATTATCTTAAATTATTCGCCTGCACAGTTGGGCATACACTGGGGAAGGGCAAATATTAAATGCTAAAGCGTTTCCAGCTTTTGCCTTTCTTTTGAGGCCAATTTCCCAAAAGGTGGTTTGACTCGTTTTATATCCCGAAAAAATAAAATAAAATTTGGGAACCACTACTGTAAACAGTATATTGTATATAAACTTAAATATACTACATTGAGTCAGTGTTTTCCAAGGCAACAACAATGTGTCAAAAAGGACAAGAACCAAGTTTCTTCTTTGAGAAATTTGATTTGGTTATCCATAACCATCCAATATACAAGTGATGTTTTACATGCTACCCAACATAATTTAACATCAGCACACAGTAACCACCTCAGTAGAAATCTCATCTCTGCACTCATTGGTACGTGAAGTAAAAAAGTTCATTCAAAACGTTGAATATGTGCAACAGAGGTCACCCTGAATGCCACAAGAACAATTCATGACAGCTCAGAGGAAGTCAAAACCAATTGACTGACGACCCACTGAAAGATAAGCAACCATATATGGAAAGTCCATTTGAAAAAAGATTGCTATAAGAAGTTAGTAGCCCCATGATCAATATTTATTTCACATCGTATGGACTTAGATGCCGCTTGGCCCACGTTAACATCCAATTAGGATCAAAATCCTCCTGCAAAGGCAAACTACAACAGAGATAATCCCTTCTATCAACTTGCCCTCACCTTTTTGTCCTCTGTCCTCAATGACATAGGCAGATGTTATTAAGACCTCATTAAGCACAATGTGGCAAACAAAGGGCTTCCCACAATGCAAACACTGTGGGATAATGAGCTAATAAGATTGCTTTAGAGTAGATAAACATCCAGTAAATATCACTGGCTGTCACAAGTGTTTCTGGGTGAAGTTTATCAGGCTGCTCACCATTCAAAATGTGATGCTTGTGTCGTTTGATTGAGAAATAATAGTCTCTAAATCAGAAGTGTTCAAACTACAGCACGGGGGCCATTTGCGGCTCACCATCCATGGTCATGTACTACATCTTAAAAAAATTAAATAAAAAATAAATCATAAATGGGCTGTTTGTCAGCAAAAAAGATAGATGGATAGATAGATAGATAGATAGATAGATAGATAGATAGATAGATAGATAGATAGATAGATAGATAGATAGATAGATAGATAGATACCTTCTACCTGTGAGCGAAATTTGATTTGCTAGCTTCAAAAAGTTTTCAAACCTTTCCTCATGACCAATGTTTGTTATAATGTTTCTCTTCACTGACCCTAATCCTGTTCAGTACTTTTCATATGCTGGAAATGTGCACATTATTTTACAATATCATATTTGATATTATAAATTCACTACCCTTCCTGGCCAATCAGACCACATGCACGAGTGGATGAAAAATTGAATTGCACTTAATTTAATTGAATAATTTTTATTTTATATTTAATTGCAAGGGGGGAAAAGAATAAAAAAATATATATATATATATTACACTGTCTTAAATATTAGGGGCAAAATGCCAACATTTTGGGGCAGTCTGGAGTCCTGCAATTGATTCTTTAGTGGACTGGTACTTGCTAATGTGCAACATTTGCACATGCGAAGAAAAAGGGATTTAATTTTTTTTTTTTTTGAATGTTCTTGGGCACATTTTGGCAAATTTTCACCCCCACCCTTGATATGGAGGACCAAAACTGTCAAAATTCAGAAATAAGAAAATGACTAAATAAATAAATAAATGACTAAAAGTGAAAATAAAAACGCATATAAAAAAATTTAATTCAAAAATTAAGTTTAAATATCAATATAAATGGAAAGAAGCTCGGGGAAGAAGGAAGTCTCGCCGGCTCCAGCAATGGATGACTATCTTGTCCACTGGCACCTCGACTTGTTGTCGGGCAACTCAAGTCGCAAGTTTGCAACGGCGGAGTCCAACCCAAGACACGCTTGACTGACTTTGGTTTAGTTTCCCTGATATGTTCCCTCATGTAACGACGTGACATAATTTGCATGCCATAAAGTATCTTTTAAATGTGTTTGTTAATCTGTGTGCCCTTGCAGCTGTTTGTTGGCAGGTGCAGATATTCATCAGTGTTGGGGAGCAAGTTAAAGCATAGGTGTGGAAAAATGTGTGGAGGAAAAAAATTGTGAGATAACTGCCATGCAGCTTTGCATGCTGACAACTTAAATTTAAATTCATAGGCCGGCATAAGCAGTTAAAGTGGAGTATAGCTTCACTGGTTTTACCTCACTGGGCATTCCTGGAGAAACACTCTTGAGCAGTCAGCTCCTATTGAGTCAATAGATTTCTAGCAACAACCGTTACGCTTGTCAGCTTCACTTGATTGCATGACATATTTCTTCAGTGTCTCTTGGCTCATCTACAGTTGTCACATGTCCACATGTGGCAAAATTCATTTAATACTTTATACATGCTTCCTTTTTCAAACCTTTGCTCTGGCCAGTGCTGTCAGTACCGATGTCTTCACTGACCTTAGCAGCTCTTTCTATCTCGCACAGCCACATTAGAGCTTTTCACTTTCACAATGCCGTCTCCCTCCCTCTGGAGTTTCTGACCCTTCATTGTTCCTTTTGTACCGCACTACGATGCAATCTTTTCCTTTTTCATTCCGCTGTATTTTTATGCTTCCACATCCTTAATTCCCCTCTGAACTTTTGTAGTACTCTCAGTGGTGCGAAAGGTGAACAAACTGCACTTCCATATCAAATATGTTCACATCACGCAGTTTGTAATAACTTTGAAGGGTGAAAAAAAAACAAAAAAACAGGGTGGATGTGAGGGGTTGTTTCGTGTAAATACTGTCATGAAATTCACACTCATCTCCTTTGTGGTGCGCCTGATGTTAATCAATAAAGTAATTTTTCCTCATATTTGTTGTACCCAGCAATCTGTCATGCAGGCATCATAGCAACAGAGACATACGGTGAGTTTAGGTTTAGGTTAAATACCATAAAGCTAACATTTTGAGTAGAACCATTTTAAGTAAGTTTTGACAATGGTAAAACTTAAAAATTATAATTTTGCTGAGTATCCCTTTTTGTTCCAATGACACTATTTCCACAAATCTTTTTGGAATATTGATACAGATACAAGGAAGAGTACAAACCCAATCATGTGAACAGGAAAATAAGCAGAATAATCTGTTTTATTTATCTTCTGTGTTTGATCTTTTTCTTTTTTCTTTTCCATATAGGGGAAGTCAACCTTAAACATTTATTGACAATAATATGTTATATGTGACCTCACTAGTCTAAACATGACATACTGATTCATATTGCATTTGTGAAATATGAGTTAAGCAGCAAAATCCAGCCGTTTTTATTTATCTTAGGGGGCGGCAATTTTGCCACTTGCTGTCGACTTGAGATGACATCACAGTTGCTCAGGGCTCAGGCTACGACCAATCACTGCTCACCTGTTTTCTGAATCTGAGCTGTGAAAACAGTGCAATGACAACTAATCACTATGTAATACAGTACAGTATCTCACAAAAGTGAGTACACACATCACATTTCTGCAGATATTCAGTTATATCTTTTTGTACTGACACTTTGACACAATGAAAAGCAGTCAGGTAAAATTTATATAAAAGTCAACAAAGTTGATTACATCCCAAAGCTCAGTTTCAGGGTGGTGCCTAGATCATCTTTATGTAGAGCAGGGGTGGGCAGTTCCGGTCCTCGAGGGCCCGAGCCCTGCAGGTTTTAGAGGTTTCCCTCCTCCAACACAGCTGAATTCAATGAACAGGATCATTATCAGGCTTATGCAAAGCTTTCTTGACGAGGTGATCATGAAGAGCAACATTTTTTCCTCCAGATCTTCAGACAGTTCTTTGTTATGAGGTGGCATGTTGAACTGCCATGCATGAGAGATTGTGAGACCTGTATTACCAAATTTAACACATCTGCTCCGGATTAACAACAAAAATCACATAATCCTGGGAGTGAAAATGACTAACTCTGCTCAGTACAATGGACATTTTCACTAACTAGTGTATTCACTTTTTTTTTGCCAGGAGTTTAGCTGTATTTCAAATTGTTTCGAGAGAACAAAGTGTTATTTCTTCTGTGCTGTCCCATGAAAAAAATTAAATTAAAATCCACGGAAATGTGAGGGGCGTACTCACTTTCGTCAGATACTGTGTAAGCAAACAATTGCTCTCTCCATCTGATCACACCCAATATTATTAACAGGTGGATGAATGGATGTAAGTGTTCACATAAATGTAGTGTCCAATTTCCTAATCCTGTCTTTGAGCCTTTTGGGCAGTTCCTCTGACCTCATGGTTTGGTCTTTACTCTGTTATGCTTGGTCAGCTGTGAGGCCCAGAGGGAGTTTTGATGATTTCTTTATGTGATTGAAATATGTTCCTTCCTCTCCTCAATCTCTCCTTTGGTCTCTTGAGGTCTCCCTGATTTGTTGGAATTTAGATGTCTCTGGGGTTGGTGGCCTGGTGGGTGGAGTCTGGTCGGTGCTGGATTTAACTTTCCTTTCTTGGGTCCTTCCTCGGGTCTCCTGACGGCCTCACGACTCTGGCTGGAAGTGTTCGGTTTAGGTGAACGGTATGGGATTTTTTAATAGGTTTTAGGTGAACTATTGGATACACACACTCTCGCACGCACGCACGCACGCACACACGCACGCACACACGCACATACACATACTCACCCACATACAAAAAAAAAAAGGAGAGCAATGATGATGACATGTCAAATCGGTAAAATTACTGAATGAACAATACTGAGCTCTCCAGAAAAAAGAAAAAGAAAAAAAGGAAATATGTACCTAGTGTGTCAGTTCAGCTTGTAGACAGTTGCCTGCCCAGAACTTGGAGGAAAGGAATATCTGAGAAACAAAGCAATGGTATTACTGACGTGTCACACAGCACAGCAGAACAAATTAAACCTCCTCTATGCTTGAAATACACTGATGAGGTGAATTCAGGTAAAATCCGTTATCCCTCTCTGATCTTATTAAATCCATGCCAATCACTAGGGAGGAGCCAGGAATGAAATAGAAGAGAGGAAGGATTTTGAATCTTTTGAAGGATTGTGCTAAACAGGGCTTTGATTTTATGACAAGATGTCGTTAATATTTCCTTCATTTATTCCACTGGCTCTCTTATGTGTTCAAAAGAGAGTTGGAGTTGATGTGTGAAATAGTCGTTTTTCACCACCTCCATCTAAGTGGAGAGCTTGAGTCATAAATCACATTTATAAAGAGGATTGTGTTTTTTTTTTAAATTTTTTTTTTTTTTACAAAGCACACAAAACAGTTAACGTCTCTTAGGGTGAGTCTTATGGTTCAAGTTATACAAATGTTAGTAAATGGCAATGAGAAGCACATGGACCTACATCTGTAAATCTGTGCTCTTATTTATGGACACAACTGTCATGGGTTCATATGCTTTGTTCAGGAGTTATTTGGTAATGAAAGTTTAACGATAGCCTGCAGAGGAAGAAGGACAAAGGTGACTCCTGACAACCGTTTAATGGATGTGTGGGGCGGCATGGCTCAGTGGTAGAGTGGTCGTATCCCATCTGGGAGGTTGTGGGTTTGATCCTCACCCCTGGTGACCATGTCGAAGTGTACTTGAGCAAGGCACCTAACCTCAATTTGATCCCAGTGGACCTGGCGGATCCTAGCTGATCACTGATGTGTGAATGGGTGAATGTCAGGCTTTGTAAAGCGGTTTGGGCACCATATGGTGTAGATAAAACACAATTTAAAGCCCATTAACCTTTTCTTATAAACATGTAAGAAAGTAGGGAATGTAGCCCTTTATTAGGCAATACACGCAATTTGGTCACATGAAGAAGACTAAGTAGCAGTAGTTGTAAAAGAAGGAGAAGAAGTAGTAGTAGAAGAAGAAGAAGTAGTAGTAGTAGTAATAGTAGTGGAAGAAGAAATAGTAGTACTGGAAGCAGAAGAAGTAGTAGCAGTAATAGTAGTAGAAGAAGAAATAGTAGTACTGGAAGCAGAAGAAGTAGTAGTAGTAGAAGTAGAAGAATAAGAAGTAGTAGTAGTAGAAGAAGAAGTTGTTTTTTTTGCTTTCTTTATTCATTCAAACTCCAACATAAGGTAGTGGTAGTAGAAGAAGAAGAAAAAGAAGAAGAAGAAGCAGCAGCCTGATTCCTTCCAAAATGTTCCGGGACAATGGTCAACTTCCAGTATTTTCGGACTTATAGTCATTTTTTCTCATAGGCTATAATGGAAATGGGAGTGACCCACTGTGACCATGATATGTTTACACAACATGTTAAACATGTTTCTTCTTTTCCTTCCATCCCCCCCCCCCATACCCCCCCCATTAGAGGTCACTACAGTGTGTCATACTTTTCTATCAAAGCCTGTCTTCTGCATTCTCCTCTCGAACCCCGACTGCCCTCATGTCTTCCCTCAGTACATCCATTATCCTTCTCTTAGGGCTTCCACTTGCTCACTTTTCCGGCACATAAACAAGTGAGTACGGCATATAACTTTGACGACCGTGGCGGCTCTAAAGGTCAGAAATAATGAAAGTAGGATGCATGCTAATCGGTACTAGCAATATTAGCTCAGTCCGTCGACAGCGCCAAAATATCGCCAAGTGACTACAACACGAGCCCGAAATCACGCCAGGTATCTATTAACAATGGATTTATCAACATAATGTGACTTATCCACTGTAACATTGAGTTTTATTACTTCCAAATATTGTGGTCTTACCTCTTGTATTGTTTTTCTGACTTTTGTTTTTCTGGAGCTCTGGATTGGCACTTTGATAATTATAAAGTAGTTTAGTAGGGATAGTTTAGAATTACTGAAGAATTATGGGCCAATGTCGTGAATGGGAAATTTTCAGAATGAACATTCTGGTTCATTCAACAATGTCCTAAGTTGCTATCTTAGATTGGAAAAATAAATAAAACATACCTAAAATCTGTGGATGATCTTTTTTTTTGAATGGCAGTGGCATTCAGTGGGTGGGACATGCTCCGCATAAGGCATCAGCTCGTTTGCTCTAAGGGATTCCCATAGGAGGACACCTTGTCTGATGGCCACGTTGTAAAGCATGCAGCAAGCCTGGATGATGTGGCAGACTTTTAAATACTTATTCTGAGTTGGCCCCTCACCTGCATTGGACAGGTAAAACCATCAACCTTTTTGCTCAGTGGTTCTTTAACCTTGCTGGAGGTACTGAAACCCACCAGACTCCTATATGCGCATTCACGGAACCCTTTTTCTTTGTTATATATATATATATATTTTTTTTTTTTTCCAAATTCAAGACATAGGTGGTGAACTGGTGAACGAGAGTAGCCTTTTCTTCCAGAATTTCTTGCAGCTCTTTCTTGATGTTGTAACACTCAGCGGTCAGCCATCCTTACCACCTCTTGCTGGGCAGTTCACAATCTCAGAACTGTTCCACAGAATTAATTAGTCATGTGTGATATATGCAGTCTGTGGAATGCAGATGAATGAATGAAATCCTTTCCAGTTCACTTGACTAACGGTACTTTTATTGAGATGTGGAAGCAATCTATGGCTCCAGTTATATTTGGGCATCCAGCATTGGATGATGAAACCCTTGTTGAAATTCATCTTGTTAGCGATGTCTGTATGGAAACTGGAGTTATGATTCTCCTTAATGGGCTTAAGCCAGAAAAGATACTCAGTTGTGCGCATTTCTGGCCGACTAAGACACTTTTACGCACTCCAAAGGATGCAGAAACTCCAGCACCCCCTTAAGGTGAAACATCATATTGCACTTGAAGTCTGAAGCCAAACCTATCTAACCATAAAATGTGCTGTTTTTTGTTCTCATAAATTCATCCATCATCCTTGATTTAGCCTTTAAATTCAATGAAAAAATCGTTCTTTGTCGCTCATTTCCTGGTTACGCATGGTGGGTTACACGCGTTCTTTTAGTTTCACCGTTCTACCCTAGGTTTTGTATGTTCACGTGCTAAAATTTGTGCTTTAATTTACATGTTCCTTTGTATGAGTCCAAATTGATAAACAGGAAAATGTATGTATACACTCATTACACACACCTTTGTGTATTAGATCGGCCCCTGGTTTTTACGGCTTCTTACAGTGAATTGTCACATTAAAAAAAATACATAATAGTCCTTGTTGAGTTCTCCAAGAACATTTAATTTAAAAAATAAATTAAAAAAAACAAGAAAACATGTATTTATGTTAGGTACAAGTTGTTGCCTTATTATTCAATCTCTGTGGAGCGCATTTATCAAGTGTAAACAGAATACACTTGTTTACTAAATGCAAAACATTCAGTAGCAGACAGAAGGATACTTGATGCGTACATCTTATTTCCTCCCAAATGCAATTAACCACAGACTGGTATGGGGTACATTCATCTCTCTATGTCCTTCATTTGTTATTTTCTCCTGATGTGGTCACACACATACCGTAAATAATTGTCATTTCTTCCTACCATTTTATTTATTTTTTTTTTTGCATTTTGAAGGTGGCGTTAATTTCACAGCATTATCATGTTATCCACAATGCAGGCCTGTGGTATGTCCTTTGCTTTGGCTAGCTTGTTTTTCAAGGGAGGTGTAATATATAAAAAAAATCCTCGCATTTGTGTGACAGAGCCGTTAGAGGACAGAAAATAAGAAAATGGCTCCATATGAAGGAAGAGGGGAAATGTATTATATGTGGAATGTCATTTGAAAAAACTTTTTTATTATTACATAGGTGCACTATTTCAACGCTATATAGGAGATGTCATACAGTATTTAGGAGTTGTCCACATGGATGACTGAGCCAAACTGCTTCAACGAGCTATGTAGAAAAAATGTACACTAAACCCCAAACACATTGATAAGGAGCAGAATGTTTAGAATTTTAGCTGAAATTAAACATCAATCAATTCTAGGGTTGGGTATCGATTGAAATTTCCTCAATCGATTCAATTTCAATTCACAAGAGTTCAGTTCAATTCAATTTAGATTTTTTTTCCAATTTGATTCACATTAGTTCAATCCGATAATGATTAATAATAAATTTATAAATATCAAGGACATGATTAAAACACCAACATTAAATTCCAAATTGCATTTTGCAGAGGCAGTAATTGGTTAAAGGATTTATTTCTTAATGAATCACTTAAGTGTGACATAGCATAAATGAGATGAAAATGTTTTCATAATTCTAACTCAATAATTGTAAATACAAAAGCTTCTGAATTGTCATAAAGTGCAATATGTCGGGTTTTTTGGCTGTTAGTTGGCAAATGCATGAGTAAGCAAAGCACAGCAAATAAAAGGGTAGGTAAATTAACCTCAGCAAAATACTTTTTTAACTTAGACTTCATCCTGCTTGTATAGATAGTATTCACATGACGTCATTTGCCCTACATTAGAAGTGTCTTTTGCAAAGGTAAATCGAAAGGCAAAGTCTACTAAAGTATGTTCTGACCATTTTGATTAAGGTGAGTGTCATTGTAAGATGGTAAAAATGCTTTTACCATAATGCAATAGTGATATATGTGAGCCGCTAGCTCTGGCTAAAAATATATCTGGTGGGGGGGAAACTAGCTAACTTGGTTTAAAAATAACCAGAGATTCTTCTCCTCAAATTCATAAATGTCAAATGCACATAGCAACCCAGTGTCGGCCCAGGGCACAGGCAAACTAGGCGGTCACCTAGGGCGCCATCTAGTGGAGGGGGCACCAAATTGCAGGGCAAAAAAAAAAAGATTACAAATATTTTCCCCTCAGGTTTTCTAAATTAAAATGTGCAAATGACCCTGCTATTATTTTTGTTTTTGCATTTTTGTATTGCAGAATTGCGTTGTTTTATTGTGCTATTTTAATATAGTTGATACTTTTATTTTGAAGGATACAGGAAAGGGTCCCATAAACCGGTAGGAACTGACGTAAGTAACCGACGTACTTAATAGCGCTGTCTTCCAAGTGCAGAGAAGACGTGTGCGCGCCACAGGAAATCTGAGAAAACTGAAGTTTACAACTAAGTCAGTGAACGATTCCTTAGCACCTGGCTAAGAAGAGAACAATGTTCTTATTGGAGCACTGTTTCATTGTTTAACTAATGTTGCTATATTTAATGTTCGTTGTGTAATTTATTGCAAAGTAAAATGTTACAGTTTTCGTCCACTGGTGTGTGCCAATGCTCCTTGGTAAATAAATGCTATTGCTCAAGATTTAGTTTTATTGACGAATAATCTGTATTTCTGTATGGTTTATTTTTGTTTTAAGGTATTTTTAAAGGCAACAGGCAAGGTTAAAATGTTTATTTACAATATAAATTGTACTCAAGAGATTGTCAAGGCTATAAAAGGTATTAATTTAAGGCAATTAATTTATAGTACATGGTAGGGTGACCAAAGGTGTCCTCTTTTGGGAGAACAAACTATTTTTTTACTTCCTGTTGGGGCGTCCAGGGGTTTTAAAAATTCATGAAAATGTATGGTTAGCATTTGCGTGACTAAGAGGAGGTGAAGTACACTGTGTAACTGTGACTGGTACCACAATTTTGAGGCCGGTGCAAGTGTCCTCTTTTTTTCGGAAATGGGAATATAGTCACTCTAGTATATGGCTTAAATCCAGTGAAAGGATACACAAAACATACAGTTTCAGGTATTAATGGCAATTTTTGTTTATTTGTATTGTAGCTCTTACAGTGTGTTCACACAAAGGAAGGTTTAATAAAAGTTGTGAACCATCAGTTGGAGAGATCACCTTTATTTCAACCGAGGATCCTACAAAATTTTATCGATCATATATATTTTATTTATTTTACATTATTACGTTACATTATTTATATGTTATATTATACTGTATATATATTTTATATATATATATATATATATATATTTTTTTTTTTAATGACTTCTAGTCCGAATAAATATGAGATCATGACCTGGCACCCTGAATCTGACCTGCTGCTGTTTACAGTGAAAGGTAGGGGGAGGGGTCGCGCATCATCTCAGAGTGTTAGCGCTATTGATAGATGGATGGCTCGCTTATGTAAAAACCTTTACAATGAAAAGGTCCAAGCCCTAAGGAACTGCATTAAAAAAGCGGCGAAAGGAGGTGGAGGAAAAACAGGCCCGGGTTAGAGGCATGCATGTCAGTCAATCAGAATTGTCTATAAAAATAAACATCGTTAATTTTCGTAAATTTTTCGAGGTTTACGTCAATTGTTAACAAAATGGGCCTCATTATTTTTAGTACTTTTTATATGTATCTTACACAAATATATTGTACATAGTTTGAAAACATTTTGTAATTAATAATGTCAGCACAAATTTCACGAAACAGTTGTATTGCACTGTATTTATGCTATTTATTTGTATTACTTGTTGTCTGGGGGGGCTACAATCTACCAAATCACCAAGGCCCGGCCCTGTAGCAACCAATAAAAGCCGAAAGTACAGAAGACGCATGAATGTCCGTGTTTTGGGAGCCATCCTACCTCAGAGCATATGTTGCCATGTAGTCCGATCCGGGCCGTAACATCAGCAAATGTTTGTAATACAATCGATTCCACTAATCAAACGTTTCAACGTGTACCGCTCCAAGGAGTGTTGAGCTAAATCTTCCGCATACATTTTGCTCACACAAGTACCGTACTGTTAGAGGAAGCCAGGTGACATTCATCAATAACAAAACAACTTTCAGTGTAAACACAATAGAAACACAGCTGAGTCTGCTGTAAAGTTAACCCACCATGAGGGGCGAACTCGCAAACCCGTTACGTTAATATCTATTAGGAGTTTTTATTATTTATTTAGATGTCTCTGGGGTTGGTGAAGAACTCTGGTTGGTGGCCTGGTGGGTGGTGTCTGGTCGGTGCTGGATTTCACTTTCCTTTCTTTTCTTTGGTCCTTCCTCGGGTCTCCTGACGGCCTCACGACTCTGGCTGGAAGTGTTCGGTTTAGGTGAACGGTATGGGATTTTTTTAATAGGTTTTAGGTGAACTAATGAATACATACACACTCGCACACACGCACGCACATACTCACCCACATACAAAAAAAAAAAAAAGAGAGCAATGATGATGACATGTCAAATCGGTAAAATTACCGAATGAACAATACTGAGCTCTCCAGAAAAAAAAAAAATCTATTAGGAGTGTGTTGAGCAAGGTTCTGAATATGTGTGCATTTTATTTAATGAAACCCTGACCGTGAATGTTATGCCACTTCTCAGTTACAGAATGGGGTTGCAAGCACTAGTCGCCTGGTCTTGTCATGTCTGGGAAGATCTGGCTTTGGTTGAGGGCCCTGAGTGGGTTCCCGCCCTTCCGCGGGTTGACCAATCCGGGCCCTCAGCCACTTGTGCCTGGCCCCAGGTGTGGCTAGTTACCCAATTAGTGTGGGTGCATTTAGTTCACGGGTGGTGATCAGTCTGTGTGGGATCATTGCCGCTTGTCACGGTCACCCCCGGAGTTCTGTCTGTCATTTTGAGTTTGTACCTTTTCAGTTCCTTGTTTATTTTATGCTAACCAGTTCCTCGGTTAGTGTTTTCTGTAAAATAATGCACGCCAGTCTCGCCCGCACTCTTGCTGTTGGGTCCTCCACTCCACACGCCGACAGACACCACGCCGCTCCGTGACCACACCGTGACAGGTCTAAGTCAAAATGTCAGGGCCGACTTTTTTGTACCAGTCCAAGCCTGTGCCAAATGCAAGAAAAACTAAACTAACATTTCATTAGTGGAAATAATTATTTAGCCAGTGCTATTTAACCAATTCTAGCATAACACAGTAATGACTAAAGGGGCTGTTATACACAACTACAAAGTTGTCCAGGGCCTGGTTTAGCTGTATATTGGCCCCGGTAGCTGCAATGTGAGCATACCAAAGTAAATTCAAGTTTTATTACTTAATATGTGTGAGCTGTCGAGCCAATCCCATAGGCTGCCCTTTCCTCTGAGGCTCTCCTGATAAATCATGGTGCCTCTTCTTCCTGAGTTTTAAAAAGCACATTCACTCTGGGTAGAATACAAAGACAAGTCCGACTGACATTTTGTGTAAGATATTCAAAAGCTCAGATGTAGTTGTCTTGAGTTTTATATATGGATTCCAATAGTTTGTCATTTCTGCATAACATTTTCCTCGCCTTGGTTTATTCTTTTTTTCTTCTTTTCGGAGTACATCCCACACCACTCGATCCTCTTCCTTCTTGTAAGGAATAGTGGGCTGAGCTTTGCTCGGGTGTTTGGACTCTGGGGAACTGGTGATGTACCGGAAGACAACCACATCAGATGGTATTCCCAGCATAGGAATACAATCATACGGTGAGGAGAGGAGAGTTGAGCTCCATCCCTGGAATACTGATTCAGTCTGGAGAGGCTCAGGGAACATGGAGGCCAGGGGATGCATTTTAAAAGACAGAGGCTTTAAGACTTTGCAGTCAAGTTGAAGCAATTGAAGGAATTGCTTGCAGTAATATGGCTAGTGCTCGTTTTAAGAAACAAAATTATAATAACAGTGGAATTTTAAAAGGTTGTAAAAATAATAAAAGCTACACAAAGACAGTCTCAGAGAAAGGATGTGCATACTATTGACTGTTACTTTTACTAATTTAATTCATAGCTTATTCGGAGATGTTTGTTTTGAATAGCATTTTCCATATGAATATTACAGTGCAGCCAAATGTAATACTGTAATCTGAATAATTTATGTACGAAACTTGCTTTCACAATACATCTGACCTTGCATACAAACACAACAACAATAAATCTTGATTGTAATGTTTTTTCTTTTACTTGATTCATTTCTTTTTTAAAATGTTATGTAAAATATTGTATAAAATGCAGCTGAGTGGACTATTTGCCTCACAGTTTAGAGGATGTGGGTTTGGATCTCATTCTGAGGTCAGTCGTTCTTAACCTTTTGGGAGGTACTGAACCCCACCAGTTTCCTATACACATTCACCAAAACCCTCTTTTTCATATATATATATATATATATATATATATATATATATATATATATATATATATATATATATATATATATATATATATATATATATATATTTATATATATATATATATATATATATATATATATATATATATATTTATATATATATATATATATATATATTATTAGGGGTGTTCGGCAATATATCGCGATATTACAGCACACAATTCTCGTATCGATTTACATGCAGCCGAATCGATTTTTAAAGATCAATTTTTGATGGAAATATTGACTTACTTAGCTTCACACTTTAAGCATGGAAGAATGTTATATCAATGGAACATTAAGCCTTAATATTTTTATTTCAATGGTGTTCAAACATGAAACAGATACAGTGGCTCACAGTTATAAGCCTGAAGTACATTTTCATACAAATCTTACAGTGTACATGTACAAGTTTACTGATTAGTATTTTCTAAATTTTAGTTAAAAAAAAAACACATTAATTGACTTATCGATTCGTATCAAGATTAACCGGTATCGAATTGCCCTAATATATATATATATATATATATTTGCATTAATTTCCAAATTCTCTCTATGGTAATGTTATCAGATTTGTTAATGCTATGTATAGAGCAGCCAAAGCTTTGCAAGCCATTTTGGGCGAATTAAAGTATTATCCCTATCTAATAGCTGCCTTAGAACGCTAATCAGGCATGCTAATTTGCGGTTTATAAAATGATGTACCATATAGTTAATCCTCCATACACTGCTCTGGAAATCCTCCGCAAAGGGGTTCTCATCATCAAAATTGTTGCCTTTAATTATGGATTCCCTCTTGAGACAGCTTTGTCGGTATTTCCAGCTCACTTGAATGTGGAATACCAAGTACATGCCCTTGATCATGCGAGTCTATGCCACAAAAACTGTCAGATATATTGGATCTGATGTCCGCTTTCTGGCATGTCATTTAGATTGATAATAGATTTTACACTCTTATAACAAATTATGTCACTAGTCATCAGGTCTAAACCCTTCCATATAAAAACAGCTCAAATCATTTCAACTTCGTTTTGACTAAGTAGGTCTTTTTGTGCTTTGCTGAAATATTAATTTAGTATGAGAATTGAGGGATTGAGGGCATGCTTGTCAAAATGAATACAAGTAAAAATGAAGAGGAAAGGTTGGAATTTTTGTATGGTTTTATTATTCCTTTGTTTTATATATATATATATATATATATATATATATATATATATATATATATATATTAGGCTTACTTTAACGCATTGGTTCTCAAACTGCAGAATGACTCTAGTGGTACGCAAAAGAATCACTAAATAAGTAAAATTTACATTTAAATCATCAAAACATATCACAATGAAGCTTGTCACCTGTTTAAAAAGGAAGTCAAGAAAAAACATTTTCTTTAAAGTAATATGTTCTATGCACACCCACAGGTCTAAACACGGCATTCTGATTAAAGCGACACAAGACTTATAACTCGTTTTCTAGTGTTGGATTAGGCATTGTGTATAAAGAATAAAAGTGCAAATATAGCTGGCATCTTATTCCCTGAATTTTCTTTTAAACTGATTAAGTATCAAAATAAGAA